>NW_023339873.1:11092082-11123728 GCF_004916995.1 Morone saxatilis
GGTTTTGAAAAAAGTGGAACCGGGTTTCGATCCCCATCCCTACTGTGGCATGAGTTCAGAGTTGGAGAAAGTATGGAAAGAGGTTAGAAAATGGTGTTACCAGTATAGACCTATAAAAGGGGTGTCTTATCTTTCAACAGCTGTGAAAGCATGATCATTTCAAACTGGACATACAAGGTTTTCAACTAACAGCATACCAAGAAAAGGTTGGGGAAAGGAAACAAACATCAATACATAGGTTTGGACTTAATGAGGTAAGAAGAGAAACAAGATGCACATATCAGTGCCTGAGTCACTGAGAACTCACTGCCCATCAGAATAAACAGTTGGAACATTACAGATATACTACTCTGGCACCTTTTCAAATGGTTGAAAAAGAGATAATTCACAGTATGTTTTACTGAATCCCCGAAGATTTAAGGTCTTCTGAGTCTCAATTTGCATGTGAATTGGGGCTCTATTTTTGGAGACGTGCAGGGAAACTTTATAAATAGACACCTTTTCATATTCATTCTAAAAACGGTTTGACTTGCAAATATGTCCGCATTTTTATTTTTCACTTTAATATTAATTTTATATGAGGGAGAGAATTATGTGTGTAATGCTGATAATAGAAAAGGTTTCATCTGGAGACCATAGCCTGCTGTGACCCTTCAGCACATCCTGTCACAACAATATGTCTCTTAATCTAGCAACAACGGGTTGAGCAGAAGCTCGACCACTTACATTTGATTACTTTCAGACTAAAAGTAACTATTGAAATTTGAAATAATATCTATGTTGTTGTTGTTTTTTTAATCTGCTGAGCTACTCCCCAACCTACAAGTTCACTAGGTTGGAAATCACTGATATGTATATACACTTTTTGTAGAAGAATCCCTGACCATCATGACTGTCTCAGTGACTGAGATACACAGACTTAAGCGCTTTGCACTTTACTATTAAAATATACTACAGGTTGGTTTGGCAACTTGTTACTTATACTTTAATACATTGTTGTTGCTAAGTTATAAACAGTGCCAACAGAAATACCTTTATCATTATTATTTCATCACAGTTCCAGCTCACAAAAGGAGGCACAAATGTATGACTGGACTAAAAGAGCATTATGCCAACAACTAAAAGTCTACTGCAAGCATTCCTACCCCTCTTCAGGGGTAGTAAGTAAGTCTTAAGTGTTGTAATACCTCCATGATGGCTTCTTCATTGGGAAGCAGATGACAAAGCAGGGAGACATAAGTCTGACGAAAGGTAGCTTGGTTGGAGATGAAGCTGCATTCAGTGCAAGCTTTGGCCAGCACCACCGCCTTGGCCACTTCGCCCATCTTCTCCAGGTGCTTCACCCGCATCTCCATGAAGCCCTCGCCCTCCAAGCTGATGTATGCGTCAACTAGCAACGGAATACAAAAAGGAAATCAGATAAGCATACTGCAGAAACAATGTGACAATAAGCAAAGAAAATGTCTGTGCTGTCAGGTCCAAATGAAATAACTTGACAGGTTGACTAGAGTCCAACCTTCTTCTGTGTTGGTGGGCTGGCCACTGAGGAGAGAAGTAAGGACGGGGTTGCTCCATGCGCCTCCCTCTCCTGTGATCTGGAGTAATGCTTGAAGGTCTGTGCTGCCATACTGTAACAAGGTATCATGGGCAATCTGCAATAAACACATAAAAAATGTTAAAACTAAATACAATAAAAAAATGTTTGGGCACTTTGTTGAAAACTAGATTAAAAATAAAATAAATTAAGCCATATTTTTTCCTACACAGAAGCTGCAGTGGACTGCTGTCATGTGATAATGGGATTATGAGTTTCACAAATGAAAGGCCATTTGTTCACATTACTACATAACTGAATTGTATTTATTGGCTCAATTTAACAATGTAATACTATAAACAAAGTAAAAATATTAGTTTTTTCAAACTTCATGGTTCATGTCTGTATATAAGCTTTACGAACTCCTCTTTTGTTGTGATCTCTGGTGACAAAAATGGAACACTATTCTTTTTTTAAAATTAAATTCAACTGTGTAATTCTTGTGAAGAATACAAGCAATTATAACACACTGTGCTTTATTCTGTACAGTGACTTAGCAGGGAACAATCTGACAGCAAAGAGGACTATAGTGCATTTTTAAACCTATATTATGTGTATGTCAGTGTGGTAATGAGTTCCCGAGACTCTTCATGGTAAATCAGTTTGTTCAGCTTGGACATATTGAACCAGGGTTACACAGTGTAGTGAAAACCCTAGAGACTTGAAGTCAAGAGCCACAGTCATTACCTGAAAACAAAAAAAAAAAGACCACTTTGCAAATCCGGGATCCTTAAATCCTTTGAGATAAACACTATTAGAGGCATACATTCATATATTTGTGTCATTGTGAGGCACACAGCTGACAACCAGTGATGAATAAGAAGTTAAAAACAACGGTGGTTGTACACTCAACAAGGGGCAAACACAAATTAAACAGTGCCACCTACCAGCTTGGGGCATTTGTTCTCATGCTGTACTATCCTCCTATCAGAGGGCTTTTGATAAGACCCACTGAGGCACAAATAATTGAGCTCCTAAATTCTTTCTCACACAAATGCAACAGAATGGCATTTTTTTACTCAAATAAATGTTGACTTGGGTAATTCCCCATTTTCTCTGCAAGCCATTAGCAAATAATGTTGAGAAACAAGAATTTCTACCTGAACTGAGTGGTGGAATTGAACCCAGGCTTCATACGGGATTTCATTCTCAGGCACTGACAGCAACAGTTCAAAACAGCTCCTGCAAGAACGAAAAACAAGATTACAATGATTTCTGTAAATTATGATTATTCTTGACAGTTCTATTCTTGACCAAAAAAAAAGGGAAAAACTAAAAAACACAAGCACTGCAAGTATGGTGTCTGGACACATTAATCTCAACCACACACACAATATTTTTACAGTCTGTGAAACTACCTACAATTCTGACGGCACAACAAAGTATTCTGTAGCTCTGTACTAATGTTTAAGAAGAGTCCGCTTTACATATTCATACATTAAACATGTCAAAAAGGCTCAGTTGAAAATAGAATGAACAATGGTAACATGTTTTTGAGGCTGTACTTTTCACATCTGCAAGTTAAATTTAACAATTACAAGGTAACTATTAAAAGATCCTTTTTATTCAGCTAAAAAATGCTGAAACAAACCCCGTCCTTCATGTAAGAACATCTGCCGACGGAAGGAGTGGGATTTGAGCCGTGGTGTGTGGGCTTGGCAATTAATCACAAGACATTATGAATCTCTAAACGACCTAATTTAAGTCGTGTCAGTAAATGTTCACTTAATTCCGTGAGACAGGTTGTCATTTTCAGCATGAACCCTTTAATGCATCCTAAAGTACAACAAGAATCACATCTAATCCAAAGTAACAGCCAATCACTGTCAGTCAGTGTGTGCCTGTGTCCTTTGCGTGGGTTCATTAATAACATAGTTAGTTGGGCTGGAACTGTTACTGCAGATAAAAACATTCAGGGATTTTTCCCCATGACCTGTAAAATCAGACATCATATATGAGATGGGTGTATGCACCGGGGAAAAAGAGGACAGAAAATCACACTTGTCTTGATGAAACCAGCATTTGCATTCAGGTTTTACTTGCTGGGTCACTACATGAAGCCACAGTTGTGTTATTATCTATTTATAATATGACTCATTTATAATATGACTTATTTTGCAAGAGATATGAAACAGGGACTATTTTACTTGGACTTTCTGTTTTAGCAAACAAATGCCTAAAAGTGTTTTTATTTATCTTTAAATGTAGTTTAATGATGAATGGAGCTTTTAACTGGTTATTATGAAACAGTCTACAAACACAGACAAGAACATCAGCAAGAAGACTGGCTATTTCTAAATGGTCATTTCTTATGCCTGCCACCGGGTCTGTCAGACACAGACAAAAAACTTTTAATGTGAAATGCAATATGATACCTTTATGGGATTAACGTCCACACTGAAGCAAGTGAACACATCTGATACGTGTCGACCAAAGTACCAGCAAATTACAGGTGGGGGTTTATAGGACAATGTTGCTCACCGTCTGTTGACTCTCAAAACCATTTCCACCACAATAAACACAAGGAATGATTTTACAAAGTGTATTTTCCCCTCACATTTATTTAGAATTGAACTGAATTTGGTGGATCGTTAAACCTTTGACATTTCGAACTGGAAATTTGAAAACTGGTGTCTGAGTGAAGAACAGAACTGTCTCTCATCTACAGCACAGTACGTAAGTAGAAGCAAATGTTCCAAGCAAACTACATTAAGCAAACTAGAAATTGTAGGCTTGTGTTGTCAGGCAATTAAGGACTTCATAAATAATTAAAGAGGCTGAGCTTTTCACCTTAAACCCATATAGTGACCAACAAATGAACTCCACAAGCCGAACTGCCAAGTGTGCGCACCACAACAAGTCCAAACTTAGTACTTACAAAGCTAGTCTCTTCAAAACAAGGGCCACTCTGTCGGACTCCGCAGTGAGGTGGGATCGGGCCGCAGCAAAACAGCTTATGGACAGACAGTAGACCTCCAAAAGGGGCAGACCATGCTCCATGGAGTTCCTGCTCCCAGCATAGTGCATCAGTGCCTAGAAACACACAAAACACAGCAAGAGGTAAACAATAAAAGTAGACAGTGATGGAAGGAGATTGTTGATACTTAAAACTGTGATCAGAAAGGGGGAGGGGGTCGGAGGAGAGACATTCGTCTGGATGAACAGGGGGTTTTCCACCTGAGGGAGATACCAGTCTATACCTGACTGATCCCAGCTGACACTCTGTCAGGTGTGAGATGCTCCCAATTGGGTCTAAAGGGACTTGACTGTACAGCATATGACGAGCCTGAACCTTTAAAAGTGAGCCAACAGGCACTTAAAAAAAAAAAACACCAGTCAAACATCAGTCCTTTCACTCTGTCCACTGGTGATATTTTACAGCTAAAATGACGCTTTCACAGAAATGTGATTTTTAAACAAAAATCATTCATTCAACGAAATGTCAAACATAAAACTGAATTTATCTGGATTATACCAACATGAAATTTAAATGAAATGCTACTGATGACAGGAAAGAAACACACAAAGCAGTCCTGTCACTTATCCATTCTATATCGCACGGTGTTGTTTGTGGTAAATATTATCTTTACTGTCAACTGTCCCGAGGCGAGTGTGTATATGCCAGCGTGACGCCTGCATGTAGCCTCACACATTGAATCATCATCACTATCAACATCCCACGAGTCCCATTTGCCAGACATGCATGAAGCGCGCTGGTTGGTACTCGTGTCCACAGAGGCACCGAGTGAATTCCCCTCAGTCTAAATATACGGTACCCTCTCAAAGGAAGACAAGAATAAGGTCTCAACCCTGGAGACCCACATCAGTGCACTAATTACATCCAGACTACTTCCGAATTGCACAGAAAATAAATACAACACAAAACTTTCTTTGTTTAATATCAATCCATAAGAAAAAAATACATTTACTCTGAATAGGTGCACATTTTTTCAAAGGAGGGAAGTTACAAGCCACAAAAGACTCATTTTGGATTAGTGTGGAAAGGGGGAACAATTACAGACATCAATAACTTTTTAAGTGTACAAGTGGGCATGTGAGTATTACGTGAAGACAAAGTTTAAAAAAAAATAACGCATCCTTTAACAGCAGCGGCTGTCCAAACACAGAGTGAGCTGGTTAATGAATTACTCTCTACTATAAACTTTGGCTGCTAATCAAGTTTCACTGGAGGCTCATCTCTATCTCTCTTGTTTTATTACAATACTTTTTATTGATTTTAGCTTCAAGATATAAAAGATATCCGTAGTCATTAGACATAGTGTAATAGCATATTATTATACACCTGGACTCCTACCTGTACTAAGCATTGAAAATGAAAGTGACAACTGGTTATAAATCTGATACTCCAGATCAAGGTTCCCCAAATGTGCTTCCCTAATACAAGTTCTCAGATTTGTTTTTAAATTGTGCTTCAGACTCTATGATATTGGGATTTAGGGTAATCCAATAAGAGTGCATCTCCATTGTTGATGATAAGTACAACATGGCAGATGCACATAACATTGCCGGTCCATTTGAACACACAAACAAAAGTGCTTGGCTGCCCTGGTTTCTACAACAAAAGCTTTTAAAAAAAAATAGGCGAAACTTGTTAAAAAGGATCATTTTACAGTCGCTATACGCCCTAAATAGCAAATAAATTTGGATAAACATACCGCGATGCCGCCCCGCCCCACACACATGCAATTATGCGTGATGTGCAAACTATGGCAATGTCATGTGCATGCAAACATCTGCTAGGTTTCCTGTTTTGCCATTACGGCTCAAAATAAGACGCAGCAAGCGCAAACGACTTTTATCAATGACAGCGAGGCGAGCTTACAGTGGCAACTTAAAACACATCTGCATATGTGCATTACAATGAGCCCAAATGGGAGTAACTTACTGTGCATATGTGAATGTGAGCAACAGACAAATAAATACAAATACACGCTGTGCAAACGCTCCCCTGGATACACACCGACCCTAAACTTGAACCAGGTAGCCAGCGGGCCAGCCAAGCCGTCGCAGATGAGCTGTGTTGCGGGGCTGCGAGAAAAACAACCCGGGTGAGCTAACGGCCGGCTAACGGCAGGCTAACGGCAGCTTCGATGTTGCATGTACACATTACCTGACAGAAGTTGTCGCAGTACTCCGTGGAGGACGGTATGGATATTTCTTGTTGCCTGAGCACGTCTTCAAAGGCTCTCAGTGTGGCCAGCAGGGTTTCCATTGCCACCAGAGTGTCCTCGGCCGTGTCCAGGGCCCGGTCGCTCCATTCGTGCTCTGGTTCGACATTATTCTCCGCCATCTTCGCTCTCCGCCACGGCGCGTATGCAGTGCAGTCTGACGCCGCCTTCATGTGCTGTCGGAATATTTAAATGTGTCCGTTAGAGCAGGAAAGGGGCTGGGACTGGGAAACACATAGGGATATATATATATATATATTGTTTTTCCCAGAATGTACTTTATTTTTTTTTCCCCGCAAGAAAGTAAAAGAGTACAAAGTACACACAGTCCAGGAGTTATCAGTTGTAGCATTTGGCCATGAGTATTTCCCCGACTCAAAGTTAATTTACACATATTAGGAAAGAGAGTGGTCAGTCTGGAATTTTTAACATTGGGAATTTGGCTCAAGAATATTTGTTTTAAATGTATTATAGCTATCTAAATATATTTACAGATGTGCCAAAGCACGCAATTAATGGTCATGTAGGTGTGGGAATTTATAAGAGAATTTCAAACAAGTTCATCAGTATACACAGCAACCATCAGTCTGCAGTGGGTAGAAGAGGTCAAAGCAAAGTATTCATATGTAATGTGTTAAGTATTCAGTCAGGACAACCCGCTAAAGATGATCTACTATTAGAAATATATATAATTGTATTAAACCTTCGGCAGCTCTGTATAGATGTTCACTTCTGTTGGATACATGTTGGAATAGAAAGACATGAAGGTGCAGACAAACTGGCTAAAACAATAATAGTATTGATATTTTATATATATATATTTATATATATTTAATATGTTTTAGATAGTCAGAGGCAAAATCATTAATTCATCAGGGAATAGTGACAAATTGGCAGGGAATATGGAATAATGACATCAAGGGTAGAGGCTATTATAAAATCCAAAAGTCTGACAGTTTGAATTAGAAAAAGTAAAAGTAGGAAAGAAATAATAATTATGTCAAAGTTTAGATTAGTATATACAGGATTACACGCCACATTATACAAAAAGAAACAACAAATGTGAAGCGAATAATTATAAAGAGACTGGTGGTGGATGTTGGATGGTAATGTAGAGGAAAGAGGGTCTGTTGGAGATGAGAGATTAACTAAACCAGGTTCCTGTACTGATGTTACAGTAGGTGGTGGCATGTAACAAAAACAAAGAAGAAGTAGAAGGGAGGTGAAAAAAAAAAACAGGAAGAAGGAAAGCCACAGACTTGTAAAAATGTGATGTTAAGTTTGTTGGTGTATTTGTAGATAATTAATAAATTATCATTTATTCTCATGGCAATTAATTAATTTAGCCTCCAGTATTTTCATTTCATTTTTGTCATATGCTTTTCTTTCTTTTGTCTTTTTTTGTTTCATTATGGAACAGCTTATAAAATGACATACACATATACATATATGTATTTATACACACACACACACACACATATACTTCTGTTACAGGTTTTATTTAGTTATTTCCACAGTCTGTTATTATTTCTGATCAAAATGACATAAGAAAGTTAGAAAGATTGCAGGGAGGTAAGATGTCACGTACTTGACCCTGATAGCTCCAAAAACCAAGGAGCATAAAAACAAAATTGCACACTTCATGTTGAGCACTATTAAACTGTGAAATCCTGTTCAGCATAATTAATATGTTATATGTACTTATTAAATATAAGAATCAGTGTTTGGTTCAGCAGAGAAGCATAAAAACTATATGCTTATGCAAACGTTACCTGTTGTATTTTGCGTTTATTTTTTATCAACAATGCCGTTTACTAGTCACATTACCATTATAATGGTATGGCATTATTTAGTGGTAAAGAGTGGGATGTGGCGCCTCCTGCAGGTGAGCAGCTGTAACTGTAGCGTTTGTTGACCCGGAAGTAAAAGTCATCCCTTTTGGCCACACGTGTAAAAGGTAAGCAGAGTTAAACCTGAAACATATCTGCTATGTGACTGTTTGTCGTGAGCTGGTTATTTAATTTGGGCACAAGTGTTATTCCACCAAACCCGATTCAGTGGCAGAAAATATAAAAACGCTGGCTGGATCTTCTGTTTTCTACTTACTCGACAGTCAAGTAAGAAAGTATTGAGCAGCTTTCACCGACGCGTGTCGCCACATTGTTGTATAATGATTAACCCGTAGCTGCAGTTCTCTCCTAATATTCATCTACCGACGACTTCACCAACTCTCTCTCTGTGTGTCGATCCTCGCAGTCTAACCGCTCTCACTGCACCCAGCCCCGCAGGATCCGCCATGGGGAAGTCCAAACAAGTAGGGAACCACAAGAGTGACAAGAAGAAGCACATCGCAAAGACATGGAAGACAAAGCGCAGGACCAAAGACCTGGACCAGATCCACGCAGACATGAAGCCTGAGACCGCTTCCAAGCTGCTCCATCAGGAGGTGGACTACGATGTGACAGGATGCGCACAACACTACTGCTTACACTGCGCGTACGTTCACCCCTGTTTAATGTCAGTGGGCTGCTTCCTAACTGAAAGTGAAGCTTCCCATTGGATATTTGCAAATCCAACAGTTGCATTAACTAATAATCATTTTGTGTAACTGGGTGTGTTTAGTCCTATCTCTGTTCTTGTGTGTTATACTGAGATCACCCGGTTAAATAATAATAATACAGTGTTATATTGCAGTTAGATTGTAACACTTACTGTCTTGCAGGAGATATTTCGTGGACATGAGATCATTGAAAGAGCACTTCAAAACTAAAGTGCACAAAAGACGGTAAGGCGCCATGTTCAGTTCACACATTGAATCACATAAACTTGCATTTCTTGGCTGGAAATGAAACTTCAGATGAGCTGTTTGTCCTCTATAACATGCCCCTGCTCGTTTCACTCAGCTCTTCTCCTTCTTCTTCCTCCGTCCAGGCTGAAACAGCTCCGAGAGGAGCCCTACACCCAGGCAGAGGCGGAGAGAGCAGCAGGTATGGGCTCCTACATCCCTCCAAAAAAAGTGGAAGTGAAGACGCAGCCTGTGGAAGAGGACATGGACTGAGAGCGGCCCACTTTTCAACCCATGGACTGATGAACTCAATAACAGAAGCATTATCAACACGGATGATGCTTCTAGTATCTCTTGCTGTCACAGATGTTGAGTGCGTTGTTAAAATGCTTTTTTTTTTTGTGACACGCTTCCAGCCTGACTGTTAGACGTCTGGCTATCACCGGATTCAGGGAAGCCTTACCTTGTACTGGGTAATGTAATGCAACATGTACTTACTATTGAGTATGTGTGGAACTGTGCTAATAAACGATAACGTGGAGTGGATTTAGCCAGATTGCATTCATATGGGACTACAGAGCGTGGTTAAAGGATTACATTGTATTTATTTAGTGGACGTTTTTAATCCAAAGCGTCTTAAAATAAGTACATTCAGCCATGAAGATACAACCTGAAAATGTCTCAGGACCCCACAAAGAGTCCCAAGATAAACTTTGGGACCAGATGTTTAAAGTAATGAAAAGATTTTGTTGCATGTTTTTTTTCCCCCTCATTCTTCCCCAGTGTTGAGAAATACTTGATACTGATGATTAGACTGAATTGTCATTTCCTTTTCACTTCATTATTTATTTAAACTGAGGAAACAACGTCAGCGACGGTGATTGGCAGATTTGTAAACGGGACTAATATTTAACATCTGGCCTCTGAAAAAAATCTTTCAACTGCACCTAACTCCTGTCCATAAACTATGGTCATAACCTGAAAGGAGATTTGGCTTGGGTTTAAGGAGTTAAATAATTAATTAATTAAAGAGTTAGAGAGACTGTGCTTTAGTTGGAGGTCTTGGGTTCATGTCCCGGTGTAGGCAACATCAAATTTATGGAGACCGAGTGATTTCTCTGGCACAATAATGGCCTGACACACATACCAGACTGTGTCCCAGTCTGAATCAGCCCCTTTGTTTCTGTCCATATTCGCTCTATATGCAGAATAAAAAAACCTTTTTAAAACTGTATTTATAACATGAAGTTATTGTGACTGTAAGATTACAACACAGGCATTTTAAAATTCCAAAGAGTTGTCCAAAGCCTTCACTACTACTGGCAGACATGAAGTTACAAAAAAACAATGTAATGACACACGTCCCTGGCAGAGAAGCATATAATTGAAGCTTGTTCGTGACATTCCTGGGATGAACAAGGCAACTCTGGCCCTTTAAATGTGGCTGCTAACGCCAAGGTAGAGGGAATGTAAACACACATCCGCTCACCGCTTTCAAAATAAAGCTCCCAACGGCGAACTAGCTTGTAAAAAGCGTCCCCTGAGTAAAAGGGAACTATCTTGTGGGTTGTGTCTTCAGAGGTATTTTCGCGACCCCCACACATGTCTATTGTAACTCTAGGAAGATAAAGAGTGTGCTCGGTCCGAAACCAACCAGTTTCTATTATTGTTATTATTATTTTTATAAAGCTGAGCGGAGCGGTACAGTGTGTGGGAAAATGGGAATTTAACCGTTGGTTTCACACACGGACAAACAACCGTATCACTCCGCGAAGAAAGTAGACGCCTGTGACGGCATAAAAATAACATTTAAAGATGCAACCAACTCGTGAATAATAATAAGAAATAACGTTTCGACCTTATCCCCTTGAGATTTCTGCAGATAAAACTATCAGACCGAATCAGGGAGTAACGTTAGTTCACAAATGCAGCTAGCTGACGAGAGACGTCGACATACGAGTGCTTTTATTTTGAGTCCACAAACGCCTTACATCCGGGTTACTCCTGGCTGTCGCTCGGTCGCCTGACGCATCTGAACCGCATCCATACGGCTCCAGATCAGATGTGGGAAATAAGAAATGTGTGCGGCTAGCTAACGTCTCACAGCTGCTGCCAGCGAGTGCAACGGCCGGAAAAGACGCGCGGTCCCCGGCTTACGGGACAACCGAACTGTCGGAGGATTCCCCACACTTTAAGGAAGAAAGTTTACACTGCTCGCAGCCCCCTTTTTTGGACGTTACCCGACGACAATGTCCTCGCCTCAATAGCTGTCGTGGAGGGTCGAGGATGGCTGCAGACGTGGATAAAACAACCCCCGAGGATGGGAGCAAGATTTCGCCGCAGAACGCGCATCGGGGTCCCGGCTCTGGATCCTGGATCTCCAAGGGGCTGTGGACTCTGCTTCTAGTCGGTGCTGTCCCTCTTCTCGCCTTTGGGATCAAGTATTACCAAGATGCCCAGTTCCTCAAACGTCATGTGAGACCCACATCTGTAATAATGTTATATATGTCTCGTAATTTAGCAGTGATCTTAACTTATTATTTTTTTTTTTATCTTAAAAGCAACTTAAGGGAATAAACATGAATTGGGCTCATATCATACTAAAATGCCATTTTACTCTAAGATGCATGTGTGTAGAATAAAGTTTGCATTGACCTTCTGGTAGCTGTTATGACCTATAATTACTGCAGGGATATTTTCTTGTTATATTTCAATGCTGCTCTCCCACAAAGGTGTGTTCAGCATATGCCAGTAGCCACAAAACACCACATCTGCAGTTTTTTTCCACCCCATGGTGTTTTATTAGAGGGTGGATCTGTGCCACAGCTGGTAAAACTCCCCCCTCTTGTTTTAGTCCATGCTTGTTTGGCTACAGAGGGTCTCCAAGTTGTTCTTGGTGCCTCCCTCCCCCTCTCCCTCCATTGTACAGGCGCTACTAGGCACGCATCTGTCTGACTGAAACACATGCTAGGAATCTGTGGCCTCTGGGTAGATTTTTATCCAGACAGGACTGCTGAAGTTGAATGAATGCTCTGACACAAAGGGGCAAACCACTAAAGCAGCTTGAATCGACATCAGATCGTGCATCTACAACAGTTTTTAGCACTCCAGTTTGATTATTTTGTGTTTGATGTGATGAGTTGCCTTCGCTGTCCTAGTTTTGATGCTGCATTGGAAATCCTTGAAGCGTGTGAGAATGACACTAACGCTGTTTGTTGCCCCTCCAATAGGAAGAGAGCGTTCGAACTCTGGGTGCCGAGGGGCTTTTTCTCTTCTCCTCCTTGGACACCGACCATGACCTTTATCTCAGTCCGGAGGAGTTTAAACCCATCGCTGAGAAACTCACAGGTACATCACCCCAGGTTTTTCTTGCTGAGTGTCCCATTCAATCAATACCGCCTCCTCTTTCACTAACAAAACTTCAGTCTGAGTCTCAGATATAACCTCACACTGACTGTGATCCCTGCGGCTTCCACACAGGAATTACACCCCCGGTGGATTTTGAGGAGGAAGTGACCCATGACCCCAATGGAGAGACTTTAACCTTGGAGGCTAAAATGCAGCCTCTGCTGCTTGACTCCATGACAAAAAGCAAGGATGGTTTCCTCGGGGTAAGACAAGACCAATCTATAGTGGGCTTATTGTTCTTTTTCTGTCAAGTACTGTTTAAGCTCTGTAGAGCACTGCTTTAAAGATCCTGCATCAAGGGTTTTTAATATAGTCTCACATTCAGTGTGATTTCTGAGAGGTTGCACTAACCTTTTTTAAAATAACCATCACAGCAACATACTTAAAATTATTGGAATTAATGCAATTAGTATTAAGTCAGTTCTCTTTCAATATGTGTAAGGCGAACCCTAACCAAGAACTGAATCAACAATGAACTACCAGAGAATTAACTTGTAATCATCTTTGACTGCTTAAATTGTAAAACAAATTTTAAGAATTTCCTATTATTTTCTTTTGAAGGAGCCCAACTTCTAGTTTTTCAAGACCTGTCTAATAATAAGTGGATTTGATCCGGCTCTTGCAGGTGTCTCACAGCTCTCTGAGTGGGCTGCGCTCATGGAAGAGCCCAGCAGTGCCTTCTTCTTCCTTCTCCGCCAGCCAGTTCAGGGCGTTCTTGCCCCCGAAGAACAAGGTGGAGGTGGGAGACACGTGGTGGGTGATACCCAGCGAGCTCAACATCTTCACCGGGTACCTGCCCAACAACCGTTACCACCCTCCCTCACCGAAGGGCAAAGAGGTATCTTAAAGTCTCTTTTAGTGTCAGACTGGGTTGAGACTTGCGATGATCGTACTGTATATTAATAGCTGTTCTTCTCCCGCTGCAGGTTCTCATCCACTCCTTGTTGAGTATGTTCCACCCTCGGCCCTTCATCAAATCCCGTTTTGCTCCTCAGGGCACAGTCGCCTGCATCCGTGCCAGCAACGACTTTTATTATGACATCGTCTTCAGGTGAGGAACAGTTCAGGAGGAGACATAAATAACCGTAGTGGTGCTTTTTCTTCGGTTAGCTCATTAACTACGTAATTCTGTATACTTTTACATTAGTGCTGACTAATATCCAGAACGTACTCTGAATTTGAATGGTAATGTCCTCGCTGGCAGGCAGCCATTTGTTTCAGTTTACAATCAGCATGCAGAGAGAGACTGATCCACCCCAGTGAATCCACTTTACTGTTTTTATTACATTATCACGTTCTTGGCATTTCATATTTTTTCCTTTCACACATTTCACATGATTTAGAGGCTGTCACACAGTAAATTGATGTGTGGTATAGTTATGCCTTCCTACTGCACGTGGGGAGAATGATTGATTGCAGACTTACAGTCACTCCCTATTTATGATGGCTTCTCATTGTCAGAAACCATTTTCCTGATGAAGGCTTAGCATGAAAACATTGCAAAGAAATGTATCATCGCTAGTTAGATAGATAGATAGAATAGGAGTAGATAATAGATAGAATAGATAGATAGATAGATAGATAGATGAATATTGCTTTAATTTGTCCCACAATGGGGAAATTCCAATGTAACAGCAGGCACAGGTGGATAAGAGAAAAAACAGTATAATAACAGTAAGAGTAGGGAAATAATAAAAAACATATGTTACCAAAGAGAAAAAACAGTGAGAATCACCAACAAACAAGATAACACCAAAAATAGTTAGCAGCAGTTGCACATGGGGCAAATTAGATGCACAGTTTTATTGGCACATTTATTTATTATTATTGATGGCCGAAATGGTTATTGTTTTAAAACAGCTCTGACAGCAGCAGGAAGGACCTACGATATCTCTCCTTCACATATTTGGGATGAAGGAGTCTGTCTGAGGGTGTGCGGTGTTTTATTTGCAACTTCAACCATCTTGTTCTGATATCTTGCAGTACTTTCTAGCAGCAGTTTTCATACAGTCTTCACTTGACTTCACAAGTGCATTTCCATGTGACACTAATGTAACTTAACTTAAAATATAAAGCTGTTTATTTATAAAACTGTAATGAATCTCAAAGTTTTAAGTCTCCCCTAGTGAAATAAAGCCTCTGGCTGTCTGGAAGGTTTGGAATCAATCAGTGGTCAGCAGTAATGTTAGGTATACACTATTCGTGTTAAAGAGGCTAGAAACGCACTTCAAGAAAAGGCTACAACCAGCCTTTCGTGTCACATAATGACAGTAGGATACATTTTTGGACACATCTTGCAGTACAAACTACTCATTCTGTTCACCTCTGCAGGATTCATGCAGAATTCCAGCTCAACGATGTTCCAGACTTTCCCTTCTGGTTCACCCCAGGGCAGTTCGCCGGCAACATTATCCTGTCTAAAGATGCATCTCATGTCCGCCACTTTCACCTCTACGTCCCCAATGACCGGTAAATCCGTTATACACACTCCCCACTCAGTGTGATGTTGCTGCTGCAGTTCTAGTGTGAAACATCCTGTTATGTCTCAGGTCTCTGAATGTGGACATGGAGTGGCTGTACGGCGCCAGTGAGAGCAGCAACATGGAGGTGGACATCGGATACCTGCCACAGGTAAAGCTGCAGTGAGAGTATCTCTTTTACTTTAGTTCTTGGATATTCCAGCATATTTATTTCTAAGTAGTTAAAGCAGTTTAAGCCAAATAAAACTTATTTAGTACAATTAGTCTCTTGTTTCAGGATTTTAGTCTTTTTAAATGTTTCCTTTTACTGTTCTTATCACAGTGTGTGTTAATGTATTCATTTATTTTCTTTTTTTGTTTTGTGCCACATTGAGCCATTTTCACTCTAAGCTTTTTTCAATGTTCAAAGCCTAAAACAGATCTAATTTCCTCAGAAGTATGTTAAAGACCACAAAAGCGTTTCCTCAGGAAAAAAAAAGGTCACAGCTTAAAATATATCATGTTTCAATTTTTTTTTATTAATGTGCCTACAGTTAGAGCTGCAGTCCACCGGCCCGTCCACTCCCTCAATCATCATGGACGGGGAGGGCAACATCATCGACAGCCGAGACGGCAGCAGCGAGCCGATCCAGTTCATCTTTGAGGACATCCACTGGACCTCAGAGCTCAGCCGTCAAGAAGCCGCTCGACGCCTGGATGTCACCTTCTACCCCTTCAAGAGGGTAAACATCCACGAAGCGTTTATTCAACACACTGTTGGCTTTTGCACAACTTTTCATTGTTCTCATTGTGCTCCTTCCCAGGTGTCCTACCTGCCTTTTTCAGAGGCCTTTGAGCGCGCTGAAGCAGAAAATAAACTGGTGCATTCCATTCTGCTTTGGGGAGCATTAGACGACCAGTCCTGCTGAGGTGAGATCATTAACATGTAGTTGGTTTCACAGCATTGCACACTGTTATTGGAATCTGAGAAAAGATAAGAGAGGCTGCAAAAGCTCAGTTTCTCAGGCAGGGTCTTCTACGGGCTGGAAGCCTGTTGGTAGTTTAGTCAATAGAAACATCTCACTGTTACGTAAAAGCACCTTAAATCACTTCTATATACATTTATTACGAGGGAAGATATGCTAAATTCTGGAATATTTAGTTTTTGTGTACTGCCCTTTCCTTCATCAGTAAATTACAGTTTCAGGCCGCTGCTTTTATATGAGAGCATACATACTTAAAAGCAAGACGTTCTAACTTTTAAAAGAAAAAGTAATGTAATATTAGCTAATGTTAGCAAACTTTAGGTAAATATTTTGCATATATAAAAAATCACCTCATGGGGAAATAAGCTATGAAGTTCAATATTGCTGTAAAGCGCTTCTTACATTAGCTTAGCATTTTGGCTAAACTGCGGTTTATCATTTAGCATTATTCCATTACTGTCACTGCATGTCTCAATTCAAAAGCAAAGCCATTCAGTCCTTGAAATAATTGTATTTTTCAACATCCCTGTCTCCCCTCCACAGGTTCGGGGCGAACTCTCCGGGAGACAGTCCTGGAAAGT
Source organism: Morone saxatilis (assembly GCF_004916995.1). Classification (NCBI taxonomy): domain Eukaryota; kingdom Metazoa; phylum Chordata; class Actinopteri; family Moronidae; genus Morone; species Morone saxatilis. Next base: position 11,109,085 of record NW_023339873.1, read on the forward strand.
TCGCCCGTCCTGGCCTTGCTCAACCAGAGCTTCATAAGCAGCTGGTCTCTGGTCAGAGAGCTGGAGAACATGCAGGTGAGCCACCAGGACAGTGAGACACCCCCAAGCCAGCCACTAATCAGATGACAAAAAAAAAAGCTTTGTACTCTATTCATTTTCCTATCTTCTCTGAAACAGGCTGATGAGCAGAACAATGCGTTGAGCGAAAAGGCCCGACTACACCTGGAGAAGTACAACTTCCCTGTGGAGATGATGGTTGCACTCCCTAATGGAACTATTGTAAATATTTTATTCTTTTATAAGCCTAGAATTTATGTAACATCCACAAGCAAATCATGTGTAGAAACAGTCCCGTTGATACGAGTATTAACTCAATTAATATTAATTAAACAAGCACAAGGAAACAGTTGGGTTAAATTCCCCTTTAACGTTTTGCCTTGGCTTACATACTGTTCATGTAGTTGTTGTAGTCCCACTCTCATAACATGTGATATTTATTGATGTTCCTTTTATTTCACTTTTATGGGAAACAAGTCTTTCACTCACTTCCTGTGTTTGGCTTTAGGTCCACCACATCAATGCCAACTTCTTCCTGGACCAGACAGCTATGAAGCCAGAGGAGGAAGAAGCGGCTTTCAGCTTCTCTGGGGGATTTGAGGACCCCTCCACATCCACTTATATCAGCTTCTTGAAGGAGGGGTTGGAGAAAGCCAAGGAGTACCAGGCACAGTAATTTGTTTGTGGATGAAATGATAATCATTCCTCTGGATAATGAAACAAGATAAGGAAACCCCTCCCAACAATTATGTGGAGAAGCTTTCTCATCAGTGTTGGCAGCTGAAAAATGTTTTTTGCCTTCTTTGTTACTATTTATTTGGGGCGTCTCTCTTGGTCAGAAAGTTTTTATATACAGCGTTTGTATTGTGACTTAACAATCCGTATAAATGAACTACAGGGAAATACTGCTTCTCAAACCTAATGTTACCGTCAGTACAGTATATTTTACTGAGATACAAATGCTTTGCACACTGACCAGTAACAGATAAACACATTTAATCCGCTCTATCTCTCTTGCTTGTAGCTGCAGGTTAATGCTGATATCAAACGTAGACAGAGGGCAATCCTAAGACAAATCATAAGTTCACCATAACGAACCGAAACATGCTACATTTCGTTTTTTATATTCTACTTTTGCATGTGCAATATTTAATGACCGAGTGAGTTTTCCTGCCGCTGAGCGTACCCCCTGAGACGGAGCTGGTGCAGTTGTTGCCTTTTAGTTGTGTTTCAGCAGTTTGTGACGGCTTCGCCTCAAAGCTCTCTCTGGGCTGGGCGACGCCTGATGTTATTGCTGAAGCTGCTAGAGGGAACACCCTTCTCTGACTCAGGGGACCAAAAGCAGCAGGAAACACTAAACTAAACTGCGGCACATAAAAGGATTATTTCAGTTGTTTTCTTGTATTTCTGGTTTGAAAACCAAATTGTAATATTTTGCAGATTTTTTTTTTTTAAAGACGATGTGACCACACCAAAGAACATTGTTTTTCATATTTACAGGAGAAATAAATCCAATAGGTTGCTTGCCACTTGGTTCATATTTATATATTATGTATTGTTATGTAACCAAATGGTCATATGTTTAAAAAAAAAATTTGATTGTTGAACTGAGTGGCACATGATACCGTGTACTGTTGTTATCCTCTTTTAGGCTCAAGTCAAAATAATGTCTTTGCTTAGACAAGAGGAATGTTTTAAGAAAAAAAAAAGATGACAATCTGGACCTTCCATTTTTTTTACATGTCTCATCTTCGCCTTTTCCAGTCATTCAAAAAAGAAAAGTTTCATCTTCAGGTCCAGGTCTGTTGTTTTTTGAAACGGAAGAATACAGGGATCAAGGACACAAATTTTAAATAGTAACTGTGAAATTTGTTAAATGAGAACATTAAGTTGGAACGTGACTTTGTAAACGTTTCATGGTCAAACAAGGTCCTCCTCATGAGAAACATCGGACTGTTTGAAGTCTTGAGGGGGAAAACACTGCAGTTCTGTAACCTACGAGTGCCATGTTTTTCACAAAGTTAAAAAATAAAACTTTTTTTTTTACAAATTGACCTGTTTCTTTTTTGCAACATCCAGCACACACTGTACAGTTTAACAATCAATCACATGAAAGTTTTTTTTAAATGTTCACTTTGTGCTGATTTTTATTAACTAATCTACAATACTGTACAACGTAAGTAGATCAGGTTTTCGGACTGAGAGCATGTTACGGATACAGTTGACTGACAAAAACTGCATTAATTCAAAGTACTTCTTGAGCTTATACTTTTTATGATCAGAAACCACAGTGGTGTATGAGTCAGCACTTGAAATGAAAAGAGTTCAGAATAGTCATGAATGAGACTCTAAGAGTCATTGCCAGTACAGATGTTCTTCAATTGAGAAGCTTTTGGAGCCTCAAGTGTTCTTACATGGTTATTTTCAGCATCAATTTCTGCTGTCTATGTCACTAGTTGATTACAAATGATTGGTATCAGAGAAAGGGAGCTTGTATTTGAGGGATTGGGAGCTGTGCATGTGCAGTTTTCAATAGAGAAATCTATTTATAAGAAGACAATGTGTTTCAAACTTCCAGCGTTAAATAAACATATAAAAGTGGGGGCATGCATTACCTATGAAGACAGGTGTATAATCATGTCCACATGATAAACGATGAGATATCATGAAGTTACTGATTCACATCAAAAGCAAAGTGCAGTCTCTGAGACTTGTAACCTACTCCATTCAAAAAATGAGGACTCAAAGAATCCAGTTTCATAACAGTTCAGCTCCACTCGGTTAAGCAGAACTCTGGCCTGGTTGCCAAACCCACAGGAATGAGTCAACCATGAAGCAGTTCACCATTAAAAGACCACTCTGGGACACCGAGCTGCTCAAGATCAGCCTTGTCCGGTTCATTTCAGTTCACTAAAATCCACAGCACTTAATCACACAGACAAATCCAGAAGTTTGTGGTTGATATTGACATGAAATGAATGAGCGGCTGTATTTGTTTTTGCTCTGTGATAAATGCCGTCTCGATAAAGCTGATCAGCAGGGACGAGGCCAGTCAAAGAGAAACACCGCGGTCTCTCAGTTTCTTCAGCTGAACGTCCACACCTCCAGCTCCATGACCCGGAAGTCGTCGGTTTCGGAGAGGCAACAGTTATTGAAGGTGTAGCAGGGGCTGCTATGACCCAGGTACAGATTCTCATCCACCCACAGACCAAAGTGACCACTGCAGAAAAAAGAGACAAATTAGAAATATCTTTTTTGTCTGTCTTTTTATATTCCAGACAGAACAGTCGATAAAACTGAATGCAAGAGAGGAAGTGGTAAAAAAAAAAAAATAGCATTACCTGCCTCCACCAATGGCAAAGGAGTCCAAGTCTCCTTTGATAAAAAAGGAGTTCTCTCCTGTCCATCTAAAGGACTGCAGAGAAAAATAGCACAATTCTCAAACAGAGGATCTACTCTCGTTTTAGTACCATCAATTCAGCTATCAATACCCTTGCCCCAAGTGAATTCATTAGTAATTTATTAATGACTTTCTGACCTTCCACAAAATGCAAAATCTGTGATGTTTAGCAGATTTTTTCCACAAATTGGCTGAACTAACAGAACTACAGTATCACTCTGGGGAGTGTTTTTCGGTGACTTACCTTGACGCGAGGATGCAACATGAAGAGGAAAGTTTCTCCTGTGCCGTAGAACGTCTCACTGAGCTTTAGAGGGTGAGACAGGAAGGCCCCGAATATCTGATGAAGGAAAGTCACAAGAGAGACAGCAACAATAACATAACTATTCCAAAGACACTGCAACATCTATAACTGATATTAGAGATAGCATATATTACGTGTTTTACCTCATCAAGCGCATCCTTAATGACAAGAAGCACAGGGGAGTCTGTGGCACTGAGTTTTCTGTAGAGGGACTTGAGGCTGGCGCCGTGACGGGATGTACTGTAAGCCAGCTGCCAGGTGTGGCCAACTGTCCTGGGGGGAAGCTCCTTACACAGCTGAGAGAAGATGAAAGTAGAGGAGACATTTTTTAATTAACATCGGTAACGAAGGAAGGAACATACATATGAACAGAGATTTTATGGGGATTATCTATAAATCAAAAACAGGCTGCACCACACAAACTAGTTCTGACATTGAGATTTGTCGCTAAACATTTACACATCCTAACTGCCAGGTGTAGCTTACTGTTTAATAGTTGACTGAACTGACAAAGCTAGCTTGTAAATATATACGCTGTATAGAGTAAAAGAGAGTATAACAGGTGATATAGATTTATTTAGCCCAACCTTACATATCATAAAATTCCCTTCTCATACAACAAAAAGGGAAATAAGGAAGAAACCTTATATGGCTTGATTTGATTAAAATGCTGTTTAATAGTGACGTAACCAGTAGCAGGCTTCACTTTCAATCTGCAACTAAATTAGAGCCGGATGATATGGATTTTTAAGACTGATACTGATTTCAGAGGGTAAAAATATATATTGAATATTTAAATCAAAATAGACCTTTTCTTTCTGAATTGTGCACAGATTTTGCACTGATATGACTATGCAAAGGTGGGAAGGCTGCTTTCATACAAACATGACATTATTAAAGAATATTTAAGTTATATTTAGTCATAACTGCATTCACAAACAATTAGCAGAAGGTTAATATATTGCTCTCCCTCCCAAAACTGTTGCTTTTGATTGGGCAGCACTACAGACGTATCCTAGCAACCAATTTATTTTCATTTGTCCAACAGAAATCACAATTAACCCTTTTTGCAGTAAAAAATATGTGATTTTTCAATTTATTATTCATAGTTTTTTTTTATTGCTACAAGTAAGAAAAAAGGGTACATGGAGGAAAATCAGTTCCTAATTTGAATGGTGCAACATGATCTAGAAAATCACTATTTAGAAACTAGCTAGTGGTTACTAGGAACTTTAATAGGAATGACTTACAGTTCTATCAGCACAGATGGGAGATGTGTGTGTAGTTACATACACTACATGTGTGTCACTTACCTCTCTGACATGTGAAGCTTCTAAAATGTGGCTGCTCTCCACAATATTATTGAGTCCGTCAGGCTCCCTGTCGATGACCAGGGTCGGCTTGTCCACGCTCTCTTCCATCAACACCATCTGCAAAAAAAACATTGATGCATTCAAAACAAAATAAAACACACAAAGCCAGTTTGTTATAGAACATCGTGAGGCACCAAAACTCATTTTAATCTTCATTAAGAATCAAATGTTTCACTCTGTTCTTGTCGTCTACTCTCCTGTCAGAATAAAATGAACTCACTCACCTCCCAGTCGTCCCCTGAGCTGCGGTGCCTCTGGAACACTTCTTCGCCCTCGTCATCTTCATCCTCCTCCTCTTCCTCCTCCTCCTCCTCACCTTTGTCCTCAATGAGTACAAACTCCTCTTCGTCACGGTCCACCTCCCTCTCTTCCTCCCCTCCCTCAAGTATACACAGGTCTGGCCGACAGTGTGTAAGGTAGGCATACAGCTCGTCGGAGCTGCGGGTGAAAAGAAAAAGCAGTGGCTCAGATGTGTTTCAATCACAAACAAACCCAACAGCTGCGTCTACATGGCGAGAATAGACTTTACCAGGAGACCTCTGAATGGGACTAATGTGCTTTTATGAATAGATCCTCAAATCAGCTGTTCAACTGTTTTTGATGAAGCTTTTGTAAAGGTTAAGAATTGCAGAAAAGCGCGCAGTTATTCCCCCATTAGTGAAAAATTCTGTCTATGTTTCTTCAACCTCTCCAACCTCTTTCAAAATGGTCACCATTTTAGAGAGATAATATTTGCATAGCTGAAGTTGATGATTTAAGTAAAAGCAGCAATACCAAACTATAAAAACACTTAATTAGAAGAAAGGTTTTACTTCAGTAAAGTATACAAATATTGGAAACTAAGGTGTATTTAAAGTATTAAAAGTAAAAATACTCATTATGCCGGATGAACCCAGTTGGCCTCATGACCCAGCAGTAATTTAATGTTGGTGCTCATTTTAACAGCTTTATGCATTACGTTTTTTATTTATATTTAAATAATACCTCAAATTTATACCTAAAGCCCAGAACAAGGAACTTTAATTTTGTTGTGACGGCCCCTGTGGACAAAAGCAGTAATTTTTCGACCAAATCCGAGCCAGTGGCAGGCATTGAGAATATCATACTCGCCCTTTCACAGTAACTAACTGTTGACAGATTTATTTTTAAAACAGAAACCTTTGGACTTTTACTCTAGTAAAGATAATGTTAATGTTTTTATAATGTTCACTGAGTGACGAGAGTAAGTAAATATTCAACTGAAGTGACCAGTTTGAGTACTCAGGTAGATGGAATATGTTCATTTTAGGCTCAAGTGGAGACCCAAACCTTCCCTTGTCAGCACTGGATGTGTAGAAACGTGTTATAAATTAGGAAATTCAGCCAATAAACACTAGACCTTAACACTGAACACTGTAAACCATTGACAAAAACAAACAAACAAAAAGAGTGCTGAAACTTGTCTGGTCCAACATTGGCAAAGAACATGGCCAGCTATGGTCATACAGTTGGTTGAGGTATGGCTTTGTCGTGGACCATATGTGGCCAGATCTGGACTGTAAGTAGTTGAGATCATTGAGCACATACATTAAACTTCCAGTTTAAATTAGCCTTCTTCCTGCTTTTGGCTCAGCAAGCCGCAACAAAACTGTAGTTTAACAAAAAGTATGAATACACATTGAATTTAAATCAGAAATAAAAATGATAATTATGATTCATTCATTTATTATTTATAATCCTAATGATTTATTAATAATTAATTAATTTATACTCAAAAAGCCAAGAACCTACCACCTTTTGACTCTGGTCAGTGCACCTCTTGACATTTTTTTAAATCTGTCTCTTGCGTTCCATATCTTTAAACCTCCGACCTCCGCCATTAGTTACTGTACCTCTCTTGTGAAAGGGCAAGCCAGGAATCCCTTCTGGGTAAAGTTTTTGCTGAGCCCAGCTGAAGGCCTCCTACACCCTTTTTCTTTCCTGCAGATGGCTGAACCCGCAGCCGCACAAACATCAGACTCCCAGGACTGCCTGTTGATGACCTCCGAGTTAATGAAAATGAAAACATGAAAATAAACCATCTCTCACTTATAATTATAATTCACATTGGTACCTGCACTGTCACTCTTCACAGAGGTCTTCTGTCTTTCATCAGAGTGCAGCAGCTTACTCGCCACCTCTTGACCTCCACAGCAGAAGGTAGCAGCACTGCTCAGGACAGCCACTCCCAGAACGCCTACAGACGCCTCTGACAGCACCTCCAGCGGGCTGCTGTCAAGCTCCCCCTCAGCCACCGCCATGTCTCTGCTCTCTGCCTCCTCTTCCTCCCCAGAAACCTCTTTGGTTAGGCTCAGAGCCAGACTGGATGAGTCTGATGGAGCCACAGGCTCCACAGCTGGCACTGATTCACCCTTTCGGTTTGGGAAGCCGCCTGCTCGCCTTTGAGCGCTTTTCAACTTCTGGAAGATTTTCTTTCCTTTTTTCCTAATAAGAAAAAAAAAACACTTGCATTGACTTTTCAAGTGATCTGTAGTCCGTGTGTGACTTTGCATTGTTTAGGTGCTTTGAATCTTGAATCATTGCTGACCTCTGCTGGGATGTGTTGAAGTGAACATGGGAGATGTCAGAGAAGAAGGAGACAGATGCCAGACTGTCAACAGAGCATGACAGGAGGTATTCCTCACAGCCATGTTCCTTCACCAGAGGATGTGTCTTACACGGGTCAAAGAAGATCTTATTAGAAGTCACCAACAGGATACCTGAAACCACACCCTAACACAGGGAGAGAGGAGATGTTGATGTCAGCCTGCAAATGTCTACGGGTGCAGAGAAGATGAGGCGTTGAGCGCAGTTCACACCCACCTTACGGTCTGTGATGTAGCGACAGAACAGTTTGAGGTACTGCATGGCCTCTGGTCCCTCCCCCTGACAGCACTCTGGTGGCAGAGCCAATAGGCAAAGCTGTCCATCAGGCATCGGCACCGCCTCCACATCCTATCAGCGACACATATTGTATAAACAACAACATGATAAAATAAGAGCGGAATGATTAGTCTACAGCAGTTTGGCAAATTAATTAACCATTTAAGTTCATTTTAAAAGCGAAAATTCCAAAAATGTACTGGTTTTAGCTTGTATATGTAAATATTTGCTGATTTTCTTAGTTTCTTATTATTATTTCTGATTTTAATGTGGAAAATGTACTTGTAGAAAAACACATTAGACACATTATTATTCCAAGCATATTATTTGTATATATGTCTTAATACATGTCCGGAGGGGATCTTTAAATTAAACACAGTGAGAAGTTTGGAGGGGAACTTATCTGGGACAAAAAGACACTGCTTCTTTTTTAGCTTAGGTTTCACATGTCATTCAAAATCTTATTATGAAAGTAACCAGTAATTACAGCTGTCAAACAAATGTAGGGAAGTAAAAAAGTAACAATATTTCCCTCTGGAATATAGTGGAGTTGAATTATATTGTAGCATAATGGAAATACACGTATTAAGTATAGTAAAAGTACCTCAAAACTGTACTCTAATACAGTTCCTACCGCTGCTTATCACTTTTATAACACGTTGTTCAAATAATGCAAAGTTAGTGCTTTGTAAATTTCAGAACGTGCAGTAAGGGCAGCTATTTTTTCTACTCACCAGTAGTTTGTCATATTCTGCCTCTGGTGAAGGGGACTGTGGTTGAGCAGCAAGTATATCTACAGAGTCTGAATCTGCCTCCACCTCTCGCTTCAGTTTGGGATCAGAGTCCGAGTCCAGTTCTGGTTGAGACGATCCTTGACTGGTGTTTTTCCCCTTTGGGACGATCAGCTGCTGCAGAATGGAAGCCATGATAAGAATAGCTCTGACATTGAAACAGATACAACCTAGTGACAGGAGTGACTACTTCCTCTTTCCACAGCCCTGCATGTTATCGGTTCTCTGTGTTTGTTGTCACATCTAAGCTCCATGTGACACATGAGGGTTGTGTATAAGGGGCTGAAATTGATATTTTTACAGCTACAATATATTGCATCAAAATTACAGTGAGTAGAGAAGAGTGCCTATTATCAGTCTGAGATTGCTCACAAGAGTTGAGGTATTGATTGCCTGAATGGAGCAACACACTTCCTGCCTAGGGCTAAACACTAAACACGGAAGTCAAGAGACCGACAGGGGAAAAGGCCTTGTTTTGCATTTCAAATCCAGTCAACGACAGCTGGCAAAAAAAGAAAAAAAAGGGGGTAATTTCCATTATTTTACAGAAGTAATACACACACCACATGTTGTATGCGAACTAATGTGCTAGTTACAGTTGACTCTTACCTCTCTGGGGATGAGGGTAGCAGCAGACGAGGAGGGTAAATTTGCAGAGGAATGTGAGGGACGGTGGCCCATTTTACCTTCTTCTGCTGAGGATGTACCGATACTGTTGAACTGAGATGAGACGCTGAACACCGTGTCCCCGGGGAGACCCTAAAACACAAGAAAATCTTCAGTGGATTGAGTTTGTTTTGCATCCATCTTCTAAACCTGCGATTTGTCTGGCACTCTACCAGCACCCTATGGAAGAAATCTTACTGTTGTGCAAGAGTGAATAAACTCTACTGTTCTTTTTTAGTGCAGGGAAAGACATTAAATGCAATATCGAAGAGCTCTACTAGCCGCTAGTTACAATTATACAATTATTAATAATTAATACAATTATGTAGTCAAATCCATGCAATTTATTGTGCAGATCTCAATGCATGCTTCTACTTTTAATCAGTTTAAACATTCGTGAATCAGATCGGATTGGATGTGAAAACTGTGAATAAAATATATTATTGTTTAAAGCATTGAAACAGTGGGAACAGTCATCCACTGCATCCACTGCATCCATTAACCTAAATTAGATTACTGACGCCTGAGCGTGTGTCTGGACCTGTATGTGTGCGTGCTTGTCTAAGCACAATGTGCTATGCGTGTCTGTACGTATACCGTATGTATGGATGAACATCAACTTTTGTATTTTAAACATGCTGTCCTGAGACTACAAACACAGCTGCTCAGGAGGAAACAAAAGAGGATGTGTAGCTACTTTCAATCAGAGCATACACTCTTACTGAGAGTTCAAAGGTCCAGTGTGTAGGATTAAGTGACATCTAGTGAAAATGCAGAAAAATGCAGGCACCCCTATCTAGAGCCAGTTTTTCCTTTGTCCCTTCTGGGCTACTGTAGAAACCATCATTCTCAAATCATTCTAAGGTAACCAAAACAGAACGATTCCTATATTCAGGTGATTGTACACTAGTCAAAATATAATATATTCCATTTCTGCCAATGGATCCTCCTAAATGTTACACACTGGACTTTTAATCTACCCTCAAAATATTAGAATCACCTCTCATTATAACGCAGTACAATTCAACAGAAACAAAATACATGAAGTTGAATTAACAAATATCTCAAACAAAAACTGAACTGTTGTACTGGCTGCTGTATTAGAGTGCATTAGTTTAAACCCAGTCTAATACCTAATATACCTAATAAACTGGCAACTAAATATATGTGTATTTCTTATGAAATACACATATATGAAATATAATGTTACTAAAATGGTACAAATCCATCAACTTCTAATAGAAGAGTTGCTGACCTAAAGGGAAGAAAAGATGATGATGAACAAGGATGATGTGGTAAGTTTCCGATCAAAGGTCAAACAAATCCAACTAGAGCACTTTTCATATTCATGAAAATACAGAGACCATCGCAAGCAGACAGCAAATTAAAACCCCAGCTGACAAATACCTTTGAATAAACGTCGGAATATGCATTCCTCCGGCTGTATTTGTTGTAGAGGCTCTGAAACAGACTCTGCTTTCCCATGGTGTTCAAGAACGAAACTCTGACAGCTCTGACAGCTCTGACACACAGCTTATCTCTGAACCTTGGACGCTCCTTATCAAACTCATTTAGGACCATACATTTTGAAACTAATTACCAGACGCTAAATGCTCACTCTAGCGAACCTGAGCAGATGATATATAGAGATGCGGCAACAAATCTATCACCTGTCCGTCCAACTTCCCAGTTTTTCTCTTACCTATTCCCACAGCTGAGTTCCTCTGTGCATTCAAGAAGTACAACGGAGTCAAAAACATGTGACTCACCCTGCTGCTTGTGCTGTCATCAGACGGTCCACCCATATGCTCTTGCTTCACTGCAGCATTGTTTAGATCCCATGAAGTCCCTGTGAGCAAAAAAAAAAAAAAAACAATTTCTGTCCAACCTTCTCTGACAAAACATCCTGCGCACTACAGACTTATGAGGAAGCGGAGATTCATCACCACTTCCTAACATGATTAACACCCCACAGCTCATGCTGTCATTCCTCTCTGTATGAAAATAACTTTATGCAAAGACATTACAACAGGCTCAGTGTGAGAATTATAAAATGTAAATTCGAGCTGTTCATCCCACATCCACTTGATGCAAACAGCTTCCTGCCCGGCGAAATCAAACAATGCAGCACCTTGTAGGTAGTACTGCCGCAGTTTGGGATTTCTGATGTGGGGGATGTGGTTGAGAGGCCGGCCTACAGCCGGCTGGTGCTGTCGCTGGCTGCTGGCTGCAGGATTCTGCATCACTCTGGCCTGAGGTTGAGTCTCCCAGGGCGGCTTAGCAAACTGTGGAGGCTGAGAGACACCAGGAGGGAGCTTGGAACCCAGCCTGAGAGGGAACGCAGAGAAAACTGATAAAATGCAGATTTCTTTACCCTTACGCTATATATAAACTAATATTTGATAATCAAAGCAGTTGCATATACATTTTCTGTAGATCGACTTATCATTAATGCACTGATTCAGATTGTGTTATTTTGGACACCAACACAGCCATGGAGGGAAATCAGAAAATCAATACACACATATATTTAAAAGAGATATATAATTGAGTATCACTCCTATGCAGATGATACTAGATGATGATATATCTTTTAAACATGACATTGTTTTCTATTTTGCATGACTGGCTCCTCGTCTGTTAAGTCCACACTCAGAAATGTAGGTGTCAAATTTGACCAGGTACTACGTATTGAAAAGCATGTGAATCTCTAATTCCCTCTTCACCTGGTTTACTATATGTTGGCAAGACATCCCTGGATCATTTAAATGTGGTCTGAAATGCTGCTGCAAATCTCGGGACTGACTGGAGTCCAATCTGGATTTCTTTACACAGGAGCTAAACAAATAAACTTTACTTGCTTTATGTACTTAACTGTAAGTTTATGATGTAATCAGTTGACATTTTCTAATTATAGTTCACTGACACTGAATTAGTGACTAAATCAAAGAACTTTATAGGCAGTAGGTTTTATCTTAATACAGCACACATCTACCATTTCACTGTCTATAAAGCTGCTAGTCTCTGCTACAGGTTCAAACTACAAATTACTATAGTGCTACTGTAAAATACTACCAAAAATAACTTGATTGAATGATTATTTTCTCTATTCATCCATTGTTGTTTGGTTTATAGGATAAAATAGTCAGAAAATAGTGAAAATGACCATCACAGTATCATAGAAACCCAAGCAGACATCTAAAAATGTTTTGTTTTGTCTAACAAACTATCAGAAACCCAAAGATATTTAGGTTAGTTTCACATAGGACAATGTAAAGCAGCAAAAGCACACATTTCAAAAGCTGGAAACAGTGGATTTTTGGGGCATTTCTGTTTGAAAAATGCCTTTATTACGATTTTTCTATTATTAAAATAGCAAATTCTAACAAATTATTCTCTTATAACAAAATTGTAATAACAAAATAATCTGAGTGCAAAGGTCCACGTACTAGTAGTAGCTTTCAACCACATCTTATGAAATGAGATTATTTCTGTACAAATACTTCTGCTCAAGGTCAAGAATGAATGCCAACGCTCAAATATAAATTGTATTCTGGGTGGCTTTTCCCCTTTAATTGCAGGGACTCAAGGATTCATTGTTTAGAGTATTTGAAGTGTGAGTAACTGTATAGAGCAGCATTCACAGTCTGATCGGAGTTATTTACAGGAGAGTGGGAGTTGTCTGCGATGGCCAGGGAAGTGAGTTACTGGCAACATGCTGTAGCTCTCACCCACATGATGCTGTTTTCCTGTCAGTGACAGTGGATGCAAACAGCGAACTGGGAATCATTCCTTTTTGTATTGCAGTGTGACATAATACATGCTTAGCGGTAATCTGGACCCCTTTTTTATTTAATAAATAGAATAATGAAAGACTGAATTGTAGCATGCTTAAATCTGAGAAGTAAATACCAGCCAAACTTGTCACATGTCTGCTTATAGCTTTCCTCTTTATTTTTCTTTCCAGTAATCCATGTATTTAGAGGCCTGACCTGGTCTTGACGTTGCCAAAGTAGCTGGTCTTGGTCTTGTCCCTCTGGGGCTCGTGGTCCATGGCTCCTAGAGTCTCGGGCCTCCTCACAGACTGAGCCATTTTGTGTGTTTCTTTAGAGTGACACTGGCAGTGGGAGCATTTGCAGACGGATGAGAGGCTCAGCTGGCATCCTTCCTCCTCCTTTTATTCCCCATGCCTTCCTTTTTGCCCCAGTTACAGCACCTACACGAGGCAGTAAATCAAAAGCTGACCTTACTAACATCTACGCAGAGGGAGGGGAAAGGGTTGGTAAAAGTTCTACCAGCAGCCTCATGACTCCATAAGGAAGTGAGCTAGACATTTAACAGAGTAATGGAGCAAGGTTCCCAATTCAATTAAAGTGTCAATCAATCCGTGTAATGGAAGCGTGCATGAGTGTGCTTGCAATCAATGTGTCTGCGCCTGTGGCCCAAGGTTGCTGACCAAGTGGGACAAATGAGGTACAGTTTGCACTTATGAAGAGCTTAAGATAAGAGAATATTATTACATATCATTATAATGCTTCTAAAAATCTGATGTTTCTGAAAGCTGTATTTCCTGGCTCTTAGCAGTGCACTGCTGTATTTAAACACTAGAACATGTTCGTGTCATAATACAGGAATGCATCAGGCTACATCCTAATTCTGGCAACTCATGACACATCCCTTTGGGTGGTGACAGCAATAACTGTAATAGCTTATCTCTGTCCTGCATCCTTCAAGAGCTCAGTCACCTGGTTACAAAAATGATCACAATTTGCTTCCTGTGAATGCTGGGAGTGAAATAATCACCGTGGAGGAAGTAAGCATTTTTGACGACATTACAGAATGATCGAGACTGCTGCTATGGCAGAAACAAAATATTACATCAGCAGCTCAGCAGAGATGAAGAACTCATAGGAGCAGCAGGTAAACTGAGCCGTATCTTTACTGACCTGTGTCTTGGCCAGGGATGGAGACGGGTTGCGGTCATATGAGCGCGTCTTCATATTGCAGTGTTATGATGATATCACTGCAGACAACAGTATTCAAGCTCCGCCCAGAGCTTACAGCGCCGCCGCGCCGGTTGTCAAGATAGTTCCTCTCCGGCCGGCACACAGCAGCGAAGGCGGATGTAGACGGGAGGGAAACATCTCGCGTT
>NW_023339873.1:11123823-11124328 GCF_004916995.1 Morone saxatilis
TATTGTTTATTCGTTTGTTTTATCCTGTATTCTTTATTTCTCATTCAATATGCCCTTTTTAAATGTATATTCTTGCATTTATAAAGCGAAAAAAGTATTTCTCTTACATGAAAAACATCAGAAAGAAATCTTTCCCTGCACACTAATGTCTAAGCTTAGGTAGTTTAAGATACCATAATAATTACATATAATTATAAATGTCATTGTGATATTTTAACACGCAAGCAAATGGTAGTAAATTGTTGTTTCCTCTGTGTTTCTAAACCAGTTGTAATCATTCTTATAATTTTTTTTAAAAATCATGTTTTTTAAATGTACAGCGAGCAACCGACAATATTACTTGTGGAATGACACTTTGTGAAGATTACAGGTGTTATATGTTTGATGACCTATGCATGATTATTATTTTTATTTTTATTATTATTATTATATTATATATATATAATAACCATTCCCCCTTCTCTCGCCCTCCTCACCCATACACCTACTCAGGACTTAGCCATTT
>NW_023339873.1:11124428-11139277 GCF_004916995.1 Morone saxatilis
TACATACTGCCTCTCCTCTATTCCTGCTGTGCTGTGTCATTGTAACGTAATTTCACTCTGATGCAAATCCAAATGACAAACAAAGTCTGTCTAAGTTTAAGTAAGTCTATCATTATTATTAATAGAAATATTTTTTTGACATGATTAATAAGCTCAAAACAGTTTGGCTTCGTGATCGTAAATGTTGATTTATGAGTATAAAATGGACTCCAAATACCAAAGAAGTAGACAGAGAGCAAGAATATACATATAATATAATATATAATATACATATTATACATTATATTCGGTGGATCCGGATAAGTGAGGCTTCAGTTTACTCGTTTGTATTTACCTGCACTGCTCACCTCCGCCTCTAGAGGGCGCTGTTGTACAGGTTCTGATAGCGGAAGCTGTTGCGGCTCCAGCCAATCAGATCGCAGGAAAGGGAGGCGCAGGTTTCCGGCCTAATGAACGACAACACAAGTGTGAAAGACGAAGAGGAGAAGAGCTAAACACTGAACGGGTCAGCTCCACATTATCCAACCACAACCTGCCGTAAGTTTCTCTCTTGCTGCCGTTGATTGCACTTCGTGAAGATAAGCGAAGCCCACTGAAAAACGTTACTGTAGGTGTTACAGCTGAGGGTCAACCAGGGGGTCGTTGTTGGTTGCTAAAGCTAACTGCTGTCCGGTACTGTTTAATAACCGGAGCTGCCCGGCTACGGAGGAGCCTCAGCTGAGAAAAGCTATTAACAAAATCGCTGCCCTAAAGCTTTGTGGCGTTGTTGGTTCACCGACGGTAGCGTTAAATCAGAGCACCATAACTAACAGTAGCTGTTTTAAATGTAAGGTTGGCTGTGTGAGCATTTATTATTGTTGATAAGTTAAACGTGAGCTCATCAGACCTTTTAGGGTTTGTTTTTAATTGTTATTGTTTCATTTTTCGATTGTATAGCTTCTAAAGTCAAAAATGCTGCGTGCTGGTAACTATTTTATTTGTTGTTTTTTGTTGACATTTTGACCTTTTTTATAGCGATATCGGATCTCTCTCTTGCCATAAATATCTTGATATCAGTGACATTAAATAAAACATAACAGTTACTTTACAAATCGCTGCGCCATCTCTAATGTCAGCCGAATAATAACCACGATACAGTTAAAACTGAACACATTTAACAAATTCAGCCGCACATTTCACTGCATTTCACTTGAGATATTACTAAGTTAATAAATGGTTACACAGCTTATCAGAATTATCCTGTGCCACTCAGCTGATCACTTCTAAACTATTAGTTTTATGTTATCAGTGGGTCAAATAATGATCCTCCTGCTTGTTTCTCTCAACAGATGCTCTAACTAATCACTAATTTATATCTCAAGAGTTGGCAGTCGTACTGGCATGGCATCTGTTTGCTGAACTGCTCCATCTTGTCTGCTAGCACCAAACACTGGTGTGCAACTTCCCCGTGAATGAGACTGACCCACGCCACCATGGAAACAGAAACAGTAAGTTTGCCTCCTAGATGTTGATGTCCGAACGATGTCATTACTTAACACTGTTTAACTTAACGCTGCCTTTTTTTTTCCCCCACGTGATTTCTGCTGGAATTTAAAGTGTAGACTTAGACGCTTTAAACGTACTGTAGCTTGTGTAGAGACAGTGTTTTTTAATATAATCTTGCAGGAAGTTATTCCTATCTGGCAGAATAAGCCTCATGGATCCACCCGCAGTGTTGTGAGAAGAATAGGGTCCACTCTTCCGCTCAAACCTCCACAAAGGGCATGTTTCCAGGTAAATATCAGATCCCATAAGTCATTGTATTTCCATATTCCCTGCGATATAAATGCTTGTTTATGTAACATTAACTTGTGTCCTTGTGCATTAGGAACTGCCCGGCCTGCCCGCTCTTCGGCCTATGGACGGCCCCATGGTTCCTACCTTGGCAGACATAGCATGGATTGTTGCAGATGAAGAAGAGACATATGCCAGAGTGCGGTGAGTATCCAGGAACAGCCCTAAGAGTCAACCACTAAGGTTATTATCACAGGCCCTCTGAGCTTCCAACTTATCAGGTGCACAGCCTAAAGAAATGCAGCACAAGGTTATAATGTCCTGGTTTTGTTCATACGGTGTCAGAGAGGCGCTGATTCAGCTCTGTGCTGTTTTCTGCAGCTGTAGTTGGTGGTGAAAACTAAACATTATAAACTCAATAAATATAGGCTTTACCAGCAGTTTATTACATGACAGCCAAATCTAATAGCACTGCAATAAAGTATAAAGTATTTTCTGAGGAGTGGGTAGAGAGAAAGATCAGGTGACCTGACCCTCCGAGGTTTAATATAATAAAGGTTACTGTTCAGCTGATCATCCTCTCTTCTATTTTCAGGAGCGACAGTCGCCCTCTGAAACACGAATGGCGGCCCACGCCTCTCCTGGTGCTCCACAGGAACTCATCTGTGCCCAACTTCCGCCGCGAGGGTAAAAGGATGGAGGGGCTCAAGAAGCCCGGGGTGACGGCGCTGAACCGCACTACCGCCCTGCAGGACGAGCTCAGCAGACTTCGTGCACAGATCGCCAAGATTGTGGCGAGTGATTCTGGTAGGTAACCAAAGCAAGAATCGCAGCGTTAACAATGTAAACAATGTCAACTGTAGATTTGAATAGTGATTAAAACACGGGGCAAACATCAGATGTGAACCTGTAACACATTTAACTTGACACTCTCCTTATTGACACTGATAAGCTGCTTGGTGTAGCTTTAAAATTGCTTTACTGAGCCAATGTTTCACCACGGAGCTACTGTCTTCATGTGACTGTGATGCTTTTTTTTTTTACCAAGTCAGCTGTCCTGATTCTCCTAAAGCTCTTTGGTACTTAGATGTCTTGGCATCAGTTTCTGGGTCAGAGACTAAACATAATCTCTGCGGTTCCGTGCCGGTTGGGTGTCACTCGTTGAAAAGTTCAACAAGGATGTCATGAGAAAGTATCACGTATTCACATGTATTGTATTCCCACCGTCTTTAAAGAGGCACAAAGGGAATTTCAGTATTGTAACACCTTAAATTCTGTAAAGTTTGTGCCATGAGATGGTCTGTAAACAGGGGAAGGACCTCATAGACCAGACCTTCATGCTAAGTAAAGCACGTGTTATGTGTTCTCTATGCAACGATACATTAATGATACATTGTGAGGATGGAAATGTGATCCTAGAATAACTTGGGCTATTACGAGTGGCATACTAATGGTTGTCTCCACTTACGGTATGATGGTGCTTTCGAGTACAGCTACTGAATACAACCATAGCATACTTATATGGAAGCTTCAAATTCACGATAGAAATGACGGATACAAATAGAAATACTATTCGGACTCACCCTGACGAGCTCTGTCTTTTCCTCTCAACACCAACTCAAACTTCCCCTTCTTCCGTTCAGGCTCCAACCCCCTGACCCCTGACCTGCTCTCCCCTGACGACACAAGTATGAGCTTCTCCATGGCGCCTTTCGAGACGGTGCCCTACCAGCCGGCCGCCACAGCTGCCGCTTCCTTTGTCATCAGCGACGTCACGGAGGAAGAAGAGGAGGAGGAGGAGGAGGAGGAAGAGGACGATGAGAAAGATGTGGTCTCTGTGGTGTCAGAGCTTGTCCCTGACCCTCTGCCGCCTGTTTCCATGACGGCATCTGCGACCTTTGACCTGGACAGACCCAGCATGGACTTCCGCGAGGCAGAGGAGGATACGGTGTCGTTATCAAAGTCCACCAGCTTTGCTGACGTCATGGACATCCTGAAGGACATGAACCGCATGAAGATGAGCAAAGACAGGTAAGAGTTGTCGGAGGGGGCCGGACACTACAAAGCTCATTTTGAGTTTGCTGAGTTTGTTTGTTTGTTTGTTTTAGAGGAATACTTTTAAAAATCCAACTACCACCTCTACAGCTCATTAATAAACTCACTGTTAACCTGTTTCCTGGAGTCTTGTCGTCAGCGTGGGCAGGAACTCCAGGAAGTCACCGTGTCTGGCCAAGAAGCGGTCCAACACAGAACCCCGTGTAAACTTGTTAATTAGCCAGTTTGACAGGGACCAGTAGGTGAATCTTTTTAACATTTGGACAGAGCCAGGCGAGCTGTTTCCAACTGTTTCCAGTATGGTAAGCTAAGCTAACCATCTGCTGGCTACAGTGTCATATTTACCATACAGACGTAAGAGTTGTATCTTCTCATCTAACTTTTGGCAAGAAAGGAATTAAGCACATTTCCCAATAGGCCAAATTGCTCCTTTTAAAGACAATTCCTAATTAATATGCTAACATTTCTATATGAACTTTTCCTCGCATACATAATTTGATTATTGTAGTATTTCAAGCAACCTGAACAATGGTGACATTATTTGTTTTGTATTTCTTCATGCAGGTACAACAGAGGCTGTACGTCCCTCAGAGAGGAGGACTCAGCCTCTCTGATTTCAGAAGCTCTGAGGAAAAAGTTTGTCCTGAAGGAAGAAGACACTGCTGCTATGAAACGGAAGTAGCCTCGTCACGTGTTTATCATCAATACCCAATCCTGCTGCTCCATGTAAGTCAGGACAGGGTAGTAGAAAGTAGTTTTTTTTTTTAAATATTTTGTATAATGAACCTTTTGAAGGCATGTGGGAGGTTATCATTGGTAATGTATTCAGTGGCAGATTATTTTAGGTCACTTGTGGATTCTTAGTTGTTGTTGTTTTTTCTCTCCCTCATTATTTTTAGGCCTTTGCCTGTGGAATATGTACCCATGGATCCACAACCTTGCTCCTCAGACCCGAGGCAATAGCTGTCTGCCAGAGTTAGAACAAAAAAAAAAAAAACACTTTGTCCCAGACATCTAAAACCAAATGTGAACTTCACAGCGCTGGTGCAGTGCGAGGAGGAACAGCCAAGTATCCATAACTATAATCAGTTTCTGCACTGCATCGCATACTGCAAACAGTTTATTTAGTCTAAAATGGCTTTTATGTTTAAATTTATTTTGAATGAGGACTCAGCAGACTGGTTCCATTGCTGTTCAGAAACTTGCTCTCTGTGCAGGATGTTTTAGATGCATATCTTGATTATGTTATAGCACATTGTGGAGCGACTGACACCCAAACAATACGTTTTTTTGGACTTAAATTGAGGAATGTTCCTTTTAAAAAAAGCCTTTTATCCATACTGCTAGCAAGTCCTTTTCTGCTTTTGAAGTTTCCACAGAACAGATGCAAATACAAATTTTATTTTTTATTTGTTTTTGCAGTTATGTAAAGAAGTCTTCTAACATACTTGAAAAGATTTTATGTACAAATGAAACAGATCTAGTGTACATGCAGAGACGTACTGTAGCTTATTACAGTGTGTATGGGGGAAAATAACGTTGCTGTTTAATATTTGCATTACAGTACTGAGTTTGTATGTCGCTTGCTCCACTGCACCTCTTATGCCTGTCCTCCTGTTTGTGATTAACATATAGATTGATAGTCACTGAACCAAAGGACACTGAATTCAAAACCCAAACTGAAAGGTATGCAAGACTATGCTGACGATATAGTTTGAAGTTTGAGGTGTATAAATCAAAAGAATACTTTATGAAGTGTGTGAGTTTGTATTTCCAGTAAAAGCAACAGATACAAGCCTGTAGAGATCTTTTTTGACACACATTTCCTGGTATGTAGAATGTGCTGGTGGGTAGGTGAAACCACATTTATGATGTTTCTCAACGACATTAAAGAGGCGATTTAAGTTTGGGCTGAGATAACTGAGCTTTGTCAAGAGTTTGGGTAAAATGCTTGCGTGAGTCATGTTGATAACAATCAATATCCTTGTTGACGCCTTACCACAGATGTTTTTGCCTGTTTCCAATGCCTGATTTTTATTCCCACACTGGTTCAAGTGCCATGGGTTTGTTTTAACCAACCCCACCCCTCATTGCCTGCCCTTTCCCGAATGTGCCCTCCATCCTCATCTTTACGAAGCTTCCCATGTTTTCATCTCACAAAACTTACACACATATATATATATATATATATATATAGTGAACGGTGATGTTAAGGACCAGTTGTGTGTGTGTGTGCACTGCACTGCACTGCATTGTGTATTGCTGGATGTTTGTTAAAAATAACCCCTCAAAAGAGAAGACTTGCTGTTATGTCCGCACACGTCACTCCCACTCATTTTTTTATCATCTCTCACATTTATGCCTGCGGGACTGGGAATCCTTTAGTGTAGTTTTGCAGTGTGAAAAGTTGATGCTAAGTTATCTGTTTGGATTGAACAAGAATGTGCTCATCTGTGTGTCGCTGTATGCAGTGGAGTTAAAAAGTGTGTTTTCTAGAATTGGCCATCACCTTGTCTTTCGGTGATTTTTCTCAATTTTTTGGTCAATCGAGTACAAATTGATTAGCTGAGAAAACAACTATATGCAAATTTAAATATATATACGTATTCACTGTATGTCTGTACTTGAGATGTTGAACCTTATAAAGCATACTCTGCCAACTGCATCACCAGTCCTGACAATAAGATGAGAGGAGAATTTAGTTGATGAGGATTTTCCACTTTGTATTTTTTTCTCTAGTTTCAGGGTTACTCACCATTGCACCTTCGTGTAGGATTGAGCCCACCACCACCAAACCATTTGTGTGTTTGTTTTTTGTTATGCGAGGACTTGTAAATAAAGATTGGCCGATGTTTTGAAACTGTCTTTGTTTTTGTCTGTGGGAACAGTTTATTTATTTTTGGCCTCACCGTGCACTGCCAATCACCACCACACGGGGGCAGTGCAGGCAAACAAAATTAATGATTTGATTCATTTTGTTTATGCTGTATGGAGGATTGAGCCACTTCATTTTCACCCTAAAACACTGAAATGTATCACAAGTTTAACACAAATTACTATACAGATATCCTTGACATAAAACAGTTTGGGAACCTCTGATTTAATCTATTAGAATATGTAATCATTTATAAATCGAGCATATATTTTACCTGTAAAATCCTTACCTGCAAAGTAACAGAAAGCTAAAAAAGAAATATGATATACTATAAATGTAGTGGGCGAGAAGAAGTAGCATAAAATGGAAATACATTCAACAACACAACACTACATTCCACCACTGACACAAACACTCAACATTTGACCATTTAGGCCGAATATATGTTTGGATATAAAGTTTATGTGCCTGGAATCATCAAATCATCAAATCCCACTTTTTCAACTGTATAAAACCTGACAAACTGTCATAACAGGATGTAGTACCTCCTCACTTCATCACACCACGGGGGGCCTGTACTCGAACGCCTGTAATTTCGAGGATTATTGTTAACCCACATTCTTTCCCATTTCCTGTTCTTTCCCAAGATGATCCGGCCCCTCAGTGAGTCATAGTCTATTTTCTGTGAGAGTCCTTGGCCTACTTTGTCCCTCTTCACCTCCACGATGGACTTCCTACCTATTTTAGATACAGGGAGATGTCTGTGGAGAGCTCAATTAATAGGGCTCAGTGTCAAAATTAGGCTTTGTTGAACCTATAAATACAGGCCTTTAGTTCAAAGTGACATTGACACATTTTCATCACTACGAGACTCGTGAAAAGAATTTCAAAACGGGTTAATACACATTTGAATGGGCAGTTGGAGGTTCCCTGGAGCTGCTGAAAGGCTTCTTACAACAAGGTGACGATTGCTGTTCTGTGAAATATGAGTAATATTTAAAGTAAAATGAAGTGAATGTGATGTGCATGGGTGTGAGTCAGACTGGAGTCATAGTGAGAGTTTAGAATCGAAACAGCTGAAAATTAGACGATATATTGTTTATTGTAGTAGTTTTGCATGTAAGCATGCTATCATTTGCACACAAGTACAGCTGAGGCAGATGGGAATAATAATTATTCAGTTATATAGTAATAAACCTAAGTATTAGATCAAATGAATAGTTGGTCTTGTGATGTTAGCTGATAACTTAACATCATCAATAAAGTTATTATGGAGTGAATGCAGGGGAGTGACCGTCCCCTGCCGAGATGAACGTACACAGTCCTCCTTCTTATTGGCTGAGACAGTGACGTTCAAAAGTTCAAAGATGAACCCGTGTGCCCCTTCAGTGCATCATGATGGCGACATGAATGTCTGAACCAAATTCCATGGCAATCCATCCAATATTTGTTGAGACATTTCACTCAAAGCCAAAAATGTGATCTTCATGATGACGGTTAGAGGAAATGCCAGTGGATCACCAAAGTGACCAGTCAGTAGGAAAATATTCTTGGCAATCCGTCCAGTAGTTACTGAGATTTCTCAGACTGGACTATTGCCATCCATAGGGCTATGTCGGTAGCGTAGTTTAAATAGTTCATAAAGTATTAATTCTTTCTGTAAATATACTATAAATCCAGCTGTGTTGGAACATTTGTATAGTGTTGTTTAGGATCAGAAACACAAACTTCAGGACTTTGGACAAGTTTGTCTTGACTTACTTTTTGACTTGCAAGACTTCATCCCACCTAGACATGTGTCTCTTCAGCACCTCCAATCCCACCACATGGGGCAGTTATCTCCAGCCAAGTTCCTGCTCTGTGATAAGTGGCAGTGAAGCAGCAAACACGCCGACAGGTAGAGTATCCGTCATCCTGATGGGTCAGCATGGCAGCTCCATCTCCCTGCGCCCCAGAGCTTTTTATCAATGTCTCCTTATGTTGCTGGAAGCTCTTCATAAGGAGACCTGTCATTGGAAACTTCCCTCCAATGTCCGACGTGTTTTCTAATTATGCCCAGAGGCTGTCAGGTTTCAAGCCCATTTGTTACTTTCATGAGCAATCAAAGGAATTGCTTTTTGGTTTCCCGTCATGGAAGGGAGAATTGTACCATTTTAATAGATGGAGTTTTACTTTGGATAGAAATATTGTTAGGGCTTTTGGTTTTGATGAATCTGTCTGACAAATATCGAGTCCCGCTGCAGCAGGGAGGGCTGGAGCGAAACCAGGGGAGCATAGATCACTCCAGGAGCTATCACTCTTACAGAGCAGGTGTTACAGAAAACATGCCACAGTAGGTATTATTTATTGGCATATTTACACCTTTCTAGGAGTGACAGGAAATGCCTTCATTCATAGTTAACATCTGAAAATGCATCTGAAAATGCTGCATTAGCATTTCCATTTCAAAATATTGGTCGAAGGACCAGGAACATGCTTTTGTCATCGAAGAGGAGCAACTGTACAAACTGGAAATACAAATATATGTTTTCCCAAGATAACACTTGTTGCAAGTCAGATAATGAAATTCTAAATATTGTCAGGCAGAAGGTTTGAATGTACTGATACTGACTT
This sequence comes from Morone saxatilis, assembly GCF_004916995.1. NCBI lineage: Eukaryota > Metazoa > Chordata > Actinopteri > Moronidae > Morone > Morone saxatilis. Next base: position 11,133,745 of record NW_023339873.1, read on the forward strand.
TACATTCATTATATATATATAAAGAGTTGCATCACAATAAAGGAAAACTTTATCTAAATACATGTATAAAAACATTTATGCAAATGCTTGGAACAATGTGTGGCTATGTTTTTCTGCAAAAAAAATATACACATAAAATATATATATATATCAAACATTTGTATCTATGTTCATACATGTTCATACATGTTTGCCCTTATTTCTTTTACCAATTTAACCACTGTGACTTTTCGTTGCTCTACTGTTGACTTCAAAGTAAGCATTTATCCAACCTCCAACCACGTACAATCTTGTCAGACCATAACCTCAACTATCCAAGTACCACTTTAACCACAAGTGAAGTTTTACGAAAATATTTTTCCTCCATTGCAGGTTTATGAAGTTGGACCCTATCTGCCATAGTTTGTCGAGCAAACCTGCGAATGGCCTCAAAGCTTTGACAAATACCTAAAGCCCTCACCAGAGGCAGAGTCGCGACTCGAGCTTCAATGATGCATCAAAACGACGTTCCAAAGCCTCTGTCCCTCAAACTGCATTATCCCAATGAAGAAGAGAATCTGAAGACAGAGAAGCTTCCTGATGCACCAGGAAAATACTTGTCCAAGTGTCATGCCCATTCTTCTCCCTTCCTTTTGACAGGAACAAAGCCCACTGTAACCAAAGAACCATGTCCAAGTGGGGTCCGTTAATCGTAATTCATCCGCGACCGCTCTGCATAATGTTAACGTGTTCGCAGCCAACCTTGATGTGGCAACGGAACATTTCAACTTGTTTCAGAAAAGAGATTTCCCAAAATGTGTAAGACAAGTAAGGCAGCTTTTTGTGTGTTGGTCCGCACGTGTCAGTTCCGAGTGTAGGATCTCTGTTGTATCATACAACAAACCACGCGTGAATGCAAGCCGAGCAACCCTGAGTGGGATGACCAGGGGTCTCGGGGGGAACACAAGCGCTTTGCCATCCCTGCAGCTCCCACCCCGCCCCACACCACCCTCCAGCTGTCCACCCAGGCATCCGCCGTGGGCAACCGCGTCATCAAGACACAAAACCTAACACCTTTATGACTCACAACACGCCAAGAGGCTCCACAAGACGCGGCTGCAAGCTCCATTGAATACCCTCTGTTGTTTTCTAATTTTTGGGCTCCTGTAGTGTTCTGTCTTATTACGTGGGCTTTTGCCCTCTTAAAACACTGATTGCTTTTGTGAATGCAAAGTAAACTTGCGTCATAGAGTGGCAACAGGTGAATAGCAACTTACAGTGTGGTGTTGCCCGCTGCCTCCTTTTCACCACTGTGGTGAACCTGTTTCTGCTTGTTTACAGCTTCCACCATCACCCTGCTAAAATATCCTGGAAGCAGAAACAGCTAGCCTGTCCAAAATACCAAAAATCCACCTATCAGCGCCTCTAAATCATACTCATTTATATGCTTTATCTCATTTGGAAACCAAAGTGTAAAAACCGCATTGTGGTTTTACAAGGAGTTATGTGCAATTCTAGTTCTTGGAAGGGAGCAATGACTTCCTAGCTGTGTCTCCTTTTTGAAGCCTTTGTGTTAATCTAAGATAATAGGCTTTATATTTAAAGCACAAAAGTGCAGTAACAGTCAGATAAGACTCAGCAAGAAAGCAAGTAAGCATATTTCCCACAATGTCAATATTCAATAAGTAGGATAGAAGAAGTGATAGTGATTCAAAGAAGTGAAGGAAAAGTGAATGAAGAGAAGTAATGGCGAGGGATTACAGATGAGGTTGATGGGATTAGGGTATTGGAGTATTAGGACAGCACAGCACAAAGATATCTGTGGTGTATTCATATCCATCATTTTACTCTGTTAATTGGAGCAAGTCATCATCTTGGCCTTGTTTCCGCCCGCCAGCTCCTAATGGGTGACTGACAACTGGCATTTATCAACTACCTTTGTTGGAAAATATCTCAAAAGCCTCATCAGGATATGGTCAGCTTGTTTTTTTCACTGGTCAGCTCAAAACAAGATCCTGAATAGCCTCTTTAGAATAAGAAATATGATCCCAGGTTTATGACTGCTTACATAAATTCACCCAAGGAGAGGGAGACACATTTTCTTCTTCCCTCCTCATTTTCTTTTCCCCTCAGAGTCACGTTTTGATAAGAAATTGATAAGAGCCAGTTTGTGAGTCCCAGATGGTACCCCCGTACCAGGGCCTATGTGGCAGTCATTCATAAATGATGCATTTTGTGTATAAAGAAAAAAATCACAGAAGCCGATAGGCCCTCCAAGTACTGTACACACACGTATGATATTAATTTATAGAAGCTGAATTACATTTTTAAAAAACTATTTATCTTTCACTGCAACAGGTGATATGTGATTAGGAGGTCTACTCTGGTCAAACCAAAAAAATATCAAATAAAATTTGAGTTGGTTATATTCTAAGAAATGACTGAAAATAAACAAGAGTTTCCTTGAAATAGCCTGTTATTGGGAAATAAACAAGACTGAATAAACAATTACAGGACCCGTGTCACTAAATTATGGTAATTTTTGTTGTAAAGGTGACAAGGCTGATGATTTTAAAGCTGGTGAGCTTTCTATTTAGTTTATTAAATTATTTTACCCATCCCATTTTGACCAATTTACCCAAATATGGACAACAAATGAAAGAGCTAAGAGCAAACATTCATGCATCCAGGGCCAGATTAACCTGCTGACGGGCTCCACACAAACACATTCATGATTTCAGTTTTTATTGTAATTTAGCTACAACTAAACTAAAGAAAACCACTATTAATCAAATAACCACAATTTCTACAAAGACAACCTTGGAAACTTAAGGTAATTCATATTTGTGATGTACTACCAGGTACATCAGCATGTTGAACATTATCTGTAATGAGGAGCTTGAATAGAGAGATGAAAGAACTGGTGTCAAATATATGAATAAAACAATCATATGATTAAAGGCAAGACCAGATTATGAAAACAGCATAGAGTATGTCGTCATCATTTGCACAGTCCACTTTAATGATTATGGGTATTGCATCGCTATTGCATCCAACTGGCAGCACTGAAGTGCTCATGAATACAGCAAGGAATGTCCTTAAGTGTATAATAAGTATCTTAAGAATAGTGTAAATACATCTGAGTCAAAGACGGAAGAAAAACAGAGCAACTGCTAACTAGCTCCCTTGTTACCACAGGAATTGGCATAGCAACCAATAAAGCGTTGCCATGTTTTATGGGGATTAACAGCACGGTTGGAACCCGTCTTTAATAAATCAGATTGCTTGGCTGAACTGACTCATGGTATAAATAAAACATCTCACTTCAGGCCAAGTAAGTGCATAAAAGACTGGTGATTCTACATTTATTAAGTGTGCAACCAGTCCAAATCAAACTGTAGTTAAAATACAGCAGTCAGATGATGGTATAGTAATTGCTTTGCAACTGTCATGAGACCAGAAAATAAAACCAATGTCCTGTTGTCCTTGTCCTGTTTAAAGTGAAGGCTTTGAGGGACATCAGTACCATTTGAGTGCAGTTGGACGGTGATATTTTTAACTTTATTTATTAGTGTGTCAACCACAGTAAATGGTGTATGGACGTTGTCTCAGAGACTGACCTTTCTGTGGAGGCTGATGATGTTCTTTTTTCCTTTTTTTCTTCTTCCGTCAACAATCCCATTAAAAAACAGCAAGAATGAATTGATCCTGTTTAGGCAGAGCCCGATAAAGCGTTTTTCTCTGTACCATAGACCTCCATCAGTGGCCAAAAACTATTAAAAACCCATCAGTGAGCCACACCATCACACAGGATGACAGGTATTTTACTTTAGTTTGAGTCAATCTACACCTCCCTGTACCAAGTTGGTTTTATTTATAGAGTAGATAACAGTGAAGATTAAGTAGAGTGATGAGATTAAAGCTAAAAATTGAGGAAGCACAAAGAACAGACAGCGAAATCATGAAATATGGATGTGTGTGATGAGCGTTGAAGCCACTGTGACAGCATAAAGGCTGGCATAGATTGTTGCTTCTGGTCATGTTTCTCCTGCATTAATTACCCAGAGAACAGTAAATGTGATTACTGGAACAGACATTTAACAGGGTATTTAATGAATTTTAGTGTATTTTGCCACAATGCGTTGTGATCACAAACAATTGCCAATCATTCCTATATACAGTTATGTTCTAAAAATACACCAAAACATTTCAAATATGTATGTATAATTAAAAATAAAGCTAATAAAAGCAAAACCTCTGCACTTCTGACAGTAAGTCAACCTGCCTCGCTCTTGATATGATGCTCTCAGTGAGGCAGACGTATCAGCTGCTCTACTGTGCTGTTTTTAGCCTCCGCTGTCTCATTTGCTCTAACTGGCACACACTTAGAAGACTTAGAAATGACCAGCTGGAGACCAGTTCCGTGGTCACAGGGGGTCAGCAGTGCGTCACTGGGTCAAATATTGTGATGAAAGAATGATGCTCTAATCAGAACAGCAGCACTTTCCTTCAATCAATGTCCAGAGAGGAAAACAGACGTACAGAACGTTCAACTTGTCAGTTTTTACACCTTTAAAGTGTGAGATCCTGAGAGCTGCTGAACCTCCATGAATTATTAGACACACACTGAGACGACGTTAGCATTTTAAAGCCTTTGGGGTGTTAATATCAACCTGCCATGTTCACACAAAATGCATGTATGTGTGCTCACAAGCATGTACACGCCACAGACACACCAACAATGATACTTTGGAATCAGTCAGTTACTGAATACTTAATAATAAGTAACATAATTCACTAGATTTAAAAAAGTAAATGTAATCTGAATTCTGAAGATGAAGAGCACCAGAGGGACAACTATTCTCACACTTGAGCAGCACTCTATGTTTGTTTTGTGAAGGATTATCTGCATACTTTTGTGTCTCCTGTGATTACTTCCATTAATCCATTTCTGCGTGTTGAAAACCATTGTCTGTCGACCAATCAGAGGCTTGGTTCCTGTGCATCATGCAAGAAAAGAGGTGTTGGGCCACTGTATGTCCAGTAATTTGACCTTTTAACCATAATTTGTCATTATGCATTTGTTATTTGAGAAAGTTACATTCAAATCTCTCCCTCACACACACACACACACTGCTACCTCTCATTACTTTGTCGTGTACCCTGTAGAGACTATTCCTAGGATGGCCAATAATAAGATGAGCTAATTAGCCTTGGTTCTAAGGGAATCCATTTGCCCATTACTGTAACACATGCTGGGACATATGTGAGTGTGAGTGTGTGTGGTGTGTGTGTGTGTGTGTGTGTAATGTCAGGCTGGGTCATTGGTAATTGCTAACATTTTCAGTTTTGCTTTGAGCTGAGGACGCAGAGAATAAATTGATGGTGCACACTTTTAGATGACAAGCATTAAAGGGCCATTTCAACCATTTAATATCATTTCATTCTCTATATGCTTAATTCATTTACAGCAAGAGTAATTTTTTTATGTTATGTGCTTCCATATTTGCTGTTAGCTCTGAAATGTTTCCCATTCCCCGAAGCTCCTAAGACC
>NW_023339873.1:11139302-11144034 GCF_004916995.1 Morone saxatilis
AAGTAATTTTTTTATGATTATGCTTCACATATTTGCTGTTAGCTCTGAAATGTTTCAATTGACAGACCTCTACAGAACGCTCTGCAATGCCTTATGATCCATTTAAATTATAGAACTGCTGCAGTGTTAAATTAGAAAGCATTCATGACACAGAAGCTCCACTGAAGCAATGATAATAATAATATCCCATCCTCCCAAACTAGAAAGTCACCTTCCCATCAATTTTTCATGGTTTTAAAAAGTCACTCTTGTAATAAATCTACAATTATACGTTCGCTCCATCAGCTCTTTGCTTCTGTCCTGAATGTGATAACGCTGATGACAGGATTCAAGACTGATCGTGTCTTCTTGGCACCAGAAACGGATGCGAACACCATGTGCATGAGGAAACTACACTCCCAGAATAGCAGGCTGACATGTTGAGTCTCCCAGAGTAGCTGAGAACTCACCAGAAAGAGGCAAAATGTGAAGTTTGGCACATGTAAGTGTGACAAAGCTCAAGAGGGGATTTCATAACCTCATAAATGAGACACAATGAGCGGAAATGGCCTCGATGGATCGGGCTATGAAGTCTTTATAAGAAAAAGTTATCTTTTCTAACTCACATGTTGTCATTTGTTTACAGGGATACATTCTGCAAACGCAATGAACCAAATATCACTGTTTAACCTTATGAAATTATGGCTTTAAAGTACAGATCATATTCACAAAAAATATTATGCTTTGACAAATCATCCTCACATGTTACTATTATTATCAGATATACCTCTGTGTTTGACAGGAATATAAGAGCTTCATAATCAGCAGGAACACTGAGGATTTCGCTGGCTTTTTTGAGGGGATGTTGCTGTGCAATGAATGTTTTTAGGCATGTTTTGCAATGAAATTGCGGGAGAATGATTTTTTTTTTTTATAATTCATTAATAATCGAAGGCAACTTGTTCCAGTGAGAATAAAATTTTACTTTTTGGACAGGGTAAATGTAAGACATTCACTTCGCACACATCTGCATGGTCCACATCTTCACAACTAGAAGGTAGGAAGTGAGTTTGGTGATGTATGGCTCAACATCTTGCGCAGGACACTGCAATGACTGGGTAAGTTTGCTAGAAAGTTTTGAATTTTGTTTGATATAATGGAATATTTAAAGAAAACAGATTGAATTGATGAAATAAAATTACTTCACGATCAGCTTTGTTTTCAGGGACTGAGTCTTTTCAATTCCAGACTAAAATATCTAATACAATTTTGTACAGACATTCATGTTTCCTAGCTGATGAATCCCAATGAATCTGGTGATCCCCGGACTTTTCAGGTCAATATCTTAATTTCTTCATAGGTTTGGTTTATAACAAATACATTCCCGTCAGCCTTTACTCTGTTTGGGGCTAATTAGCCCATGTGTGCATGCTAAAACATGAAGCCAACATGGCGAACATAAAATGGTAATATACCTGTTAAACTCAAGCCTCACAGAGCCGCACTGCTGTAGTCTTTTGTTAGTAAGGAAGGAAAAAAGGAAGGAAGGAAGGTCAATTAATTGTTAGTATAACCATTAGCATAGGTTACTCATTTTTGACCAATCCAGGCAAATAACACTTTATATTCAGAAAGTTTGATGTATTTCTTAGACTGGCTTAAGGTGTGCATAAAAATCGTTATCTTAAAAACAAAAGGTGAGAGTTAATGTAAATTATTGTTAGTCTTGCTTAGATGTTAGATGTGACATTATGAATCCAGTTTCATCAAGTCCAACCAGCAACAGTAATCTTCCAAAGGCAGAAATTAGCTGCAGCTTTTTAACCAATACAGCACATTAATGTGTGAAATCATTACATATGCAGCAAGGTATACTTAAACAGTGTAACAACCATTTACAACTCTGTGGTAGAACCGTACAAACAGCCAGTGGAGAACAGTCACTTCAACCATTATTCACACAAAGTAACACACATTTCAGCACATCCTAAAATACACACACTCATCAACGAGTCTGCCAAACACGTGTGTGATCCTGACGAAGCAATGGTTTACTGCAGGAAATAGACATTTCAATTCGATTTTCTGTTTGTATGGTGTGCCATTTGTACACTTTACTGCATTGTTATTATTATTATTGATCAACTTTGGCTTCTGCATAAAAATGAAGATGATTTCAGATGAATAAATCTCTATAGATCTATAGATATAGACTGCTTTTTCAGGTTGCACTCAGTTCTATTGAAGAAGAAATCCAAGTCTGTTCGGCGTGGCATGTCTGTGGCAATCAGACCACATATTTGGAGTATCATCTTTATTTGGAGTGACTTTAAAACAGTGCAGGTATTTACATGTTGAATCATCACGTTCCCTGAGAAAGTGAATAGATTTTTAAGGAGTGAGTGAAAATGACCAGAGCTGGTTATAAAAACAAAACTGAAAATTGTTTCTAGAAAGTTTGACCACAAGCATCCAAATGGAAATGTCTGCCCGGATGGAATGCACTTTCTGATATAATCTGCTAAACAATTCAAATATACTTTTTTTACAGGCTGACTTATCTGGTGGCAGGTAAACAAGAAGGTCAAAACAAATGGAGGAGGTCACATTGGTGTCTTTAATAGTCACATAACAGATTTGATCAAAGAGGAGAGCTCATAAACAAGAATAATAATTGTAAGAAAGAACGAAAGAACCAGCGACTGTGAGCCATGAAATTACACAACTTGGCTTTTCACATTGCCTCGATAACCTTTCATTTGGAATAATTAACCCCTATCTCTCCGAGCCTCTGTCCTATACTCCTCCATCGCTCAGTCTTCCTCTCTCATCTCTTCACGCCCTCCTTCCACTGCAATGGTCCAGCAGCTGAGAGAGGAAATTATAACGTTCTCTCTCTTTGTCTCTCGTTCCCTCTTTCACACACTCTCTCCTGGCTTCCTTGGTTTTTTCTGCTGACATGATTCACAGTAACCACACACACACACACGGACATACATGCACAAATGCAACATTGACTCATGCTCTGGTTGTCTGGCTCTCTGACTAACACTGGGGGTTGTCTTGTGCATGCGCCAGGTGGTGGGCTATTGTGTGAAAAGCGTGTAACCTCAGCTCATTAGTTGTCTCAACTTGACCAGTTTCTAGGGCAGACAAAAGAAACTATACGATCCTAATTAAACTGTTAAGGGCAGACCCTAGAAACGGATTTACACCAAAATGTCAACAGGTGAACATGACAGCTTACTCTTGACCTTGGAATTAAAAAAAATAAAAGAGAGAGATTTCTCCCATTTTAGCTGATATTAAAAGGTAAATCTCATTTCAAAATAGATTTAAATGCATAGATTTCTTTTTCTCAGTGACCCTAACCCACCTGACAACTAATTTATAAATAATTATCAATAATTAATGCCTTATTCACACCTTCTATACTAAATAGTAACAGATATATGTGTCTACGTCTATATATATGTCATCACCCAGACATAATACATCTCTGCTTCAGTCATTCTGCAGCGCTTTGATGGATTCTTCTTTAACACTAGATTAATCCTCAGCTCCTAAATACTCGTCATTCAGATGATGCTTTTTGATGATGCTGTAAACTGTAAAGAGCTTGTTCTTCACAAGTGGCTGAGGAGTGTCAAAATAACACATCCACGGTTCTTTTTAAACTAGACAAAATGATAGTTTTGAAGCGCAGGTACATTATACCAGCTATTTCTGAGTCGTTTTTGGGGAAGGGAATCCCTCCTGAGCTCTAGCAGAAAATGGGCTGGATACGTAGACTCACTCTTTGGGACTGTGCTGGTGTTTGCATTCCTGTCAGAGAGAGGAGGCTGCAGTCTGGCGCCTGCCTCCTTCGTCCCGCGATATAACTTCAAGGACATCACATCACAGGGGAGCCTGGAGGGAGGCAGCGTGATGTATCACTACAGCGGGCATCAAGCCTATCCCATCTGAGGCGAATGAGAAGCCTCATATTTCACTTCAAAAGCTTAAGTGTCATAACGTTGTTTATTTCCTATATAATGGCTTATGAGTGTGTAAATATATGTGATGGTGCCATTGTTTTCTTGTCTGACTCTTGAGTGAATTCCCTTGGAAAAAGTGAGATAGTCAGATATACCTTCCAGTGTATTTATTAATTAAACTGATTAAGATTGAAATATTACACACAAGGAACTGATAACTATTTAATCATTTAGAAGCATGTAGAGGCCAAGCCTAACCCTAGCATTTAGTGGAGCCTATATGGCACTGCACTGTGTTTTCTCCACTTCAAGGGCACCCTAGAGGACATTTCAAATTTTTTACACTTTTGTTTTATCATATTTTTTTTGCACAGTATCCTGTTTTATGATGAAAAGATTGACCACTCTCGAGTCTGTATGCTAGCTTACAGACACCCACCTACCAACACATTTAAAGCTCATTAATGAACACATATTACATCTTGTTTGCTTAATTTGCCAAAAAAAAAAAACTACATTTAAAAGCAGGAATTAATTGTTTTTCAGGGTTATGTACTGACTATTTCTTGGCTGGGAGCTGTAGCCAGCTAGCTGCTAACTTGTGGAGTCTCAGCTGGTTGCCTGGCTAACTCTTACTGAAAGGGGAATTTTTCACTTTCACGCTGCAGCTTTTTAGTGGATTAAACAAACAAGATGTATGGTGTTATACTAAATTTGTGAGCTTTACAGATGCTGGGAGGCAGATGTTCTTACTTTTAGACAGAGCCAGGCTAGCT
>NW_023339873.1:11144162-11150458 GCF_004916995.1 Morone saxatilis
TTGAGTATTATTCCTTTAATAATTCAGTATCATAATAGTCAAAACAAAGCTTCTTTGTATTCTTAAATGTAATTCATTGTTTCAAACTTCTTGCTGTCAAAATGTGGGTTACTGATTCAAGAAAATGTCAATGTCAAAGCCAATTAGCCTAAACAAGGAAGATCTATAAATCTATAAAATAAGTGGATTCTTGCTCTGAAATAAAGAAACAGGTGAAATGATGTAACCACCTTGTTAAACATATTTTTTTGGTTTCTTAAGCAGTGATTTAATTTGACCATATGGATGTTTTTTTCCCTCCAAGTGTGTCCATCTGAATTTTGGCAGGACAGCGTCGCTGTGTCATATTTCTCCTCCTTCCCCATCCTTCCCTCCCTTGGTCGTTCGCAGCTCTCCGCCCATCTGAGTATTGGCAGTGTGAGGCGCACGGCGCGCAGCGTGGACTTGGAGATGTCTTGGCAGCGTTACGCACGACGACACGATAAACGCGAAAACCTCCTTTAAGAAGGACAGGACACAGTGAAGCTGAACCGGACTGACGTTTTCTGAATTTGAAAGAGCACTTCTTTCGCAGCCTTCCTTTAAGACATTTGTCTTATCTTTTTCCCTGTCGGTTGATGAGCCTCAGACCTTCCCTTCGCAGCAGCAGCAGCAGCAGCGGGTCTGGATGACTTCTTCTATCCTCGGGTCACGGTGACTATAGAGAAATGGGGACGATATAACAGCTTGGGGGAGAAAAAAAACACTTACAGAGCAACAGTTTTTTTTTTTTTTTTTTTTTTTGAGAGATCCCAAAAAGAGAGGATGATCCCACCGGCCAACATGATTCAGGACGAAAGTGGGGGCAAAGAGGACGAACGGGACCAGAATGAGACACCCAAATCCCCGACGGCGAACGCCAGCCAGCAGGAAACCAAGGTAGGAACTGTCCCGTTATTATTTATTATTTACCATCACCCCGGATAGACGGATATGCTGTGGGATCGCACTGTGCATCAGGCCAACTCTTATTAATAGAACAGGGTAAACAAACTTCTATCAACATGACCATAAAATCGACTCAACAGGGATCAGCTCCCAAAAAGAACAACATGTCACTTTTAATCACACACACAGGACACACACTGACCAGCCAGCTTCAACAGTATGTTTTTCATTAAATGTAAGCAGGATACCATAACTGTTACACATAGACTTCAGAAATATATCATCAGCTGGGAAAGAAAACACTATCATAACACGTTTAAAGTGCCATTAAGAGCATCTACAGACTCACTTTTAGTACAGCAGACCACCTCAGTGTGTTGGAATACCATTAGAATAACATCATGATATGGCACCATATAAGAAAACAACCTTTAGATGAAGATGATATTCAGTTTAAACTCACTTTTGAACACCACACACGCTCTTTAAATGTCCTCTATGACTAGAAATATAGTGTTTTTTTTCTTTAGGTAAGAATCAATAACCATTTTAAGCTCAACTAATAGGGATTGTGGTATTTAAATTCATTGTTGCTATGGAAGGGCTGATTAAAGCTCTTGATTAGCCTAAAAAACAGGTTCACGGTGTGCCATCGTGATAAAGGAAGTAATCTGGTGTTAATAATATGTGTATATTAATAAACAAGTGGCATATGGGTTTGTGCTTTCTACTTGTGGCTGATGAGGAGGAAAGTAGGCTGTGTGATGGAGATCCACAGCGGCCTCAGGCGTTTTGCCATCTATGTGGGCCACATTTTGCCCAGACTTCTACAATTAGCAGTAAAATATTGGACTAGTCATCACGGTAGTGGATATCTACAGCAGCTGGCCTGTCCAGTCACAAAGCTCCCATACAAGACAGATGAGACTCATTTTATTACCTCTTTTAAATACAGTTTAATGACAGTTTGTGAAGTTAAGGCTGTGTAAGTCAGTGTTTTCAGTCACAGCTGGGATGACAGAGGTGCTCTCCTCTGTTGCATCGTGTTTTTATAAGGCTTGAGCATGTGAGCTTTAACTTTGGCACGTTTGGTCACTGGGTCTTTCAAGAGACTCTTGGCTGATTTCTCACATAGTTTCAAAGCTTCTGCCAAACAACCTCACTCACTTCCAATATCTCAGGTGATTAGTAGTCGAACACCTCAGAAAGACATAAAAGTGATTTGGTTTAAATCATTCGTGCAGACAGAATAAGTAGATTAAGTTTATTATTACCATTAAGTAAAGCTGTGTTTGTGTTTTTATTCCTCCTTAAAGAATACTGTGAGGCCTGAACATCACAAGCGCAAGGTGAGCCACCACTCTTGTGCAAGCTGTAGCTGTACTGCTGATCTTAGTCCATCATAACATAACAGCACACCTGCATGCACATGAAGATAAAAGTTGTTTCATGTTACAACTTTTACTGCTTTTTACGATCGATCACTCAGTGAAGTTGATGCCACACACGGTTTAATCCATCATCACCAATATATCTAGAGCTCACGCTTTGTTCCGATGCTGCATCAGTAAGTGTTTTTATTTAGAATGATTTGATATATGATCTTTTGCGATAGCTGACTTTTATTTAGTTTGGTTTGCATAATTCAGTCCAGCCCCCCATTAACCCTCCCAGCTTTATTGTAGAACACAGCTCTTTGTGGTGCCATCAAACACAGCATGAGCTCCTCGATGCATGCACACATTCCCTCACCTCGCTGGTTTACAGATATCTTTTTATTTATTACGATTGTTTTTTATTTAAAATATATAAAGCCACCTTATAGGAAAGAACTGTAGCATCCTTTACCATCACAGCCTTGTAAATACCTGTAAATAAGTTCAACATGTGTAGAATTTATAAGAAAAAATGCTTATTTATATAATGTAGTTATCTAGAACAAACTGCATTGTTGTTATGTTTTACCTCAGTTTTTCCTTTCAGGGTAAGTAAAAGCAATGCAAGTAGAATATATGTGCTGTATGTTCATGTTTGTGTGTGTGTGTGTGTGTGTGTGTGTGTGCATTCCTGTGTGTGGGTGGTAATGGTAGAGAAAGGGTCCAAATTGATTGTTTCCAGAGTGACCCGTAGAATTGATTGATCTTCATCATACCAAAGCTGCAGTGATAAGCTCTCAGTTTGCTGCTAACAACTGCTAACAATGTATGTATGTTTATACACCTTATTGTATTGTAGTTTAAGTCTGGGATTTCATTAGAACATCTTGGCTCAGCTGATGTAAACTGTGTCTGTGCGCATATTTAATTAGTAGAGGACGGATCAACCTTGAGCACTCAGCAGAAAAACAGTAACTCCCCACAGCTGTTTACCTGTTTACAGTTACATTTTCAGGCTTGAACCGTGTACTAGGATACTGGATCATTAGGAGTCCTTCCCTACCCATCAATTACTTAAAAACATAATCTATTTCTTCGATCAGAGGCCTGCAGCCACACATCAGCCAGAAACCAGAACCATAAAATCACATTACTGTAGCTTATATATTCTTTATTACGTGTTTGGGCCCAGAATTAATTGGGTTTCGCAGAGTAGGAAGTACACACTGAGAGGTTGAATGAGGAGTTCTCAGTGTGGAGTGTTATGAATAGCGTTACTGTAAAAGAAGAGACTAATGAGATTGATAGAAGCTGTGGCCAGAAATGGCAGCACAGCGTGTGAGAAATAGTGTGGATGTGATGCATAGCCCTAACCAAGAAATCACATTACCTTCCAGGTAGGGAACCTCGAAGGTTTTCCACTGAGCAATCATAAGTAGCCCCTAGCAGTGGTCCTTTTTATCAGCCATGGAGCACTGAGACATTTGCCTGAAGGTTTTAGAGACTAAGCTTGTAATTTATTTAGGTTATAGCAGGAATTGATTTACTTCACATCTCACTCAGTTGCTCTCTCTCCTCTCTCTCGTCTTTCTATTCTTTCCCTCCCTCGCTCCATTTTCCTTCAACTCTCCCTCAACTTTCTCTCTTTTCAGCTGCAGAAACTCAAGCGCTCTTTGTCCTTCAAGACCAAGAGCATCCGCAGCAAGAGCGCAGACAACTTCTTCCGAACAAGCAGCGACAACAAGACAGAGCTGCTCTCTGACGTGAGCAGCAGCACGGGCCATCTCTGCAACATCGGGATGGCCCCACCGCACACCACCAACCTCCCTATCCCTCCGGTGCCTCCAGCCATCCCCTCCGCTCCTCCCCCCACATCACGCTCCCAGTCTCGCAACCCACTGCAGGTAGACTCAGCAGGACACTGCTTCATGGAGCACATCTTCAAGAAGCCCACGTTCTGTGACGTCTGCAACCACATGATCGTAGGTATGGTTAGAATCCCGCCCTCCTTTATTAGTGTGATCAGAATATCAAAGAAAGCACGGTGACAAGATCATAGCAGAAAGCAACATTTAAAAAATCCTGCGCACCATCTAATGAACTTTGCAATCACAAGATTGACAATAACCTTTTCATAATGAGACATTCATCAGCTTTTCTTTGAAAATTGAAATAAGAGAGTAATAAATATGCAATAATATGCACAGAGACAGCAGGATCTCAGAGGTTATAGTCTCTTAAAGTGCCTACCTTAATTTTCATTTTCTAAATACTGTTTTTATCCAGTGAGAATAAACACACAAGCCCGGTGTACTAAAACACACTCAGTTAGGCACCTGACACTGAGCATCCAGCTTGACTTGCTGACATGTGAACAACATATCTCCATCCTCCTATTTTTTGCACACTGAGCCACTTCCATCCATCTGTTTGCTTGGGTGTCAGAGAGCCAACAACAGCCGTGCCAGCTTCTCTACCTGTTCTCCCCTCACCAGATGTTCCGGTTTCTCCTCCTTGTTAACCATCAGTACTGCGGGACCACTAAGTCTTTATATCTCAGGACCTCTGCCACATGATAATGACAAGGGCTGCCCGTACCATCTGCTCAACAGGCACACGATATCAAATTTAGTAGCAGATAAAAAGCCATCAAACAGATAGGTGGATTCAAATATGTGCATGTAAATGTGCATATATATATATACTGGAATGACACAGGTAATATATCAGTTTACCAACCCTGTTTGTTTTCTTTTGGATAATTGAAAGATATTGGACATTTTGTCCTTCATTCAGTCTCTTTAGCTTGATTTTTCCCTTTTTTAAACTTCTTAAAAGCAAAATCAAACGACCCTTTAAGTTAAAGTTTTTAGTTTGGAGATTGAGTTTCCGACTTGGCATGAAATAAAAAAGGCTTTCCGTATAGTCAGCTGTTAAAAAATATTAGTTGTGAACAGTTATAATTAGGATTTTGACTGTTGTAGGTAGTTTAACCAATCAGCATATCAATACATAAAAGCAGCTATGATAAATAATCTTTATTAGCAATGTATGAAATGAATGTCTAATGTGAAATGCCTCGCTTATAGTGAGATTTTTCACCTCATTTTTTTTGTTTTTTACGCAACTTTATTATTTTGGCTCACTCTGACTGCTCTCATCGGCATGCTCAGCACCGAACAACAAAATAGTAACTAGCTGTTGAACAAAAGAGCAAGATATTTCCCTTCCTTGGTGGAGACCAAAACAAAGGTAAAAGGAGAGAGACTAACATGATAATGTTGCTCCGTAACTGCTAAGCAACTGTTTGCTAACAAATTTACCATGTGAACTTAAAAGGTATATTTCAGTAATGTGTTTACAGCTGGTTTCTGCTGCCTCCAAGTGAAAAAAAACACATTAATACAGGTTTAATGTTAGTTATCACTGTACACTTAAAAGTTTACATTGTTCTTAAGCAGCTAAACAAAGATGTTACCACAGGCATCTATGTCTCTCCCACCTTTGTAGTGTAAATTCTCAGAGGTTTTCAGAGGCCTTTTCATCCTGACTAGCATAACATTCTTGAAGAAACTCAAGATTACTTGACATTTCTGTCATGAACATGGTCACATTAGGATGAAGGGCACCAACAAATCTATTTTCTATCAGCAGTTGTGGTCATCAAAAGGCCATTCTGGCTTTGAATGTATGGCTACGTTTATTCAACCATAAAACACATTTATACATTTTTACGACCATTGTTGCTCACACTGGTCTGTTTTATGTGGTGTGGCCATTGAGGCGCGTCCATTGGCTAAACCTTTGAATGGGCCTCTGGTGGTCTGTTAATAATGAAAGTGTGATGTCAGGCCTGCCTGGTCCTGTGATAGGTGCTGAGCCCTCTGGTTCACTCATGAAAAAAAGATGCTGCCCTCTTCTTCGTTTGTCCTGCGTTAATGAGAACACATTGTAGTCAGCAGTGGAGAGGTTTTCTCTGTGTGTGTGTGTGTG
>NW_023339873.1:11150483-11157429 GCF_004916995.1 Morone saxatilis
AGAGAGAGAGAGAGACAGACATATCGGTGGTAGAGGGGACTCATACTGATTGAACAAGCATGCCGTGATTATTAAATCCTAATGGCCATTCATTAGAAATTGCTACAAATAATTGAAGTTAAAATAGGGCAGTAATTATTTACAAGTGTTTTAGAAAATTAATAAATATGGATACGGTTCTGTGCAGTGAAAAATGCTTTATAATGCATTTGTAACTTTCCATATTTCCAATTGTCCGTATTGCCCGACATGATAGAAATACCATTTAATACTAATAGAATATAGTATGTAATCAGATATGGAAAGGAAATGGTTATTTTTAAATGGATCAAATGAAATAAACACTAATTTAACTCCTATAATCAATCTGAAGAAATTTAAGAGAGGAGTTTAAATCCCTATGTATTTATGATCCGCCCTACACAATATATATGTAGGTATATATACATTAATACCAATATGTTAATATTGCAGAAGGCAGCCTGGAAATATTAAACACCCACCTTCTTCCTAAAAGAGGATCCTTTATTATATAAAAGCCTGTACAAATTAAATGTGTCATCCATAATAAAAAGGCTGCATTATATTATAGTGCTGACTCATTCATTAGGGTTTACTAGATGAAAGTAGAACAAAACTCCAGTAGAATAGTAAATATTTAATAGAGCAATAAACATATTACCATTTTTCTGTAGGCCTTCATTTGTCATTTGTCATTTGTGTTCACTTGTATAAAAGAGAACAGCTCATACGCTGTGTTTAATTCATCAATTGTAATGCAACAAGAATTTCTGTTCAATCATCAAACAACAAGTCAGCGCTTCATCTGTTTGACTTTGATTTGACACAAGGAACAAACCAGTGGATGGTGGGCAGAGCCTTTAAGAAGATGTTAAGAAGTCAAGAGTAACAAAGAAGTGTATTCAGTGTGTTTCAACCACATTTACCTTTATTTATTCCAAGGTTACTTTCACTTCTTATATTACACCCGTGTTTTTTCTTATTCTCTGTTTAGAGTGCAGCTCTTTGTTCATAAAAGCAAGTGTCCTTGTTGGGAGGCTATCAGTGAATTACTTTCACTGGTACATAAAAAATCAGTTTGCTAATGCTGAGTTATTGATTGCAGGTCCTTGCTGCAAATGGCTTATTAAATGAATTTCTACATGAGTGAATAGGAGGGTTATTTGTGTCTGGCAGAGGGTGAAATATAATTTACAGGGAAGGCTTGAAAAAAAATAATATTCACAGCTTTTAGGTTGTGAATTTACGTAACACATTCCACACAAAGAGTTTGAAGGATTAGATTTAGACTTTAGACAGTAAATACATACATACTATATGAAGGATATATGCAGATGGCAAACTCTGAAATTTAAGATACCACTACAAAATATCACTGTCAGTCATTAATCGCTGATATCCTTTAACAACCTCCAGGGGTTAGACAGTACTTTACTTTCAAGATCCCTCAAACGCCTCAAATCAAGGCATCCAAAGTCCTGGATTAATTAATAAGATGAGTTGATTTTAACCACGAATGAGACAGTAATCTGACTTGATCGAAATGCACTAATCTGAGCTATAAAATCCCTGAGACGAACATGACAGGTTTGGTTGCCCTCAAAGAGAAATTAATCTGTGGGTCAGAGGTCAGGGTTGGATAGTAGGCCGAGGCTTTGCTACTACTCCATTAACACGTAGACATGATGCACAAACGTCTTGCACACGCACTCTCACTGTGTAAGAGGTGTATTCTACCGGGCAGCAGTAGTGTTTTCTCTCATTCTGTCACATAAGATATACCAGCCATGTATGGTGATGACCTTGCACCTCCACTGATACTGCATGTATCCATTTTAGAGTTACAGTTGGCATCTGACACTGTCTGCCATGTCTTGAAAATGTCTCTCACACCAGTATTCCACCAAATAAATGCATTATAAAATGTCAGACTGCATGGGCGCCAGCGAGGGAAATGTCAAATGAAAAAAAGTCAGTTCATGAAAATTTAAAGAAAGTGCCATTTTTGGAGATGTACTGACATATTGGAGTTTAAACCTTGACGCAAGCCACAGGTATCTATTTTTACTCATGCTAGCGGCATTTAGTGATGGCAAAGTTGGTGTGTCTGTCAGTACGCCACTGTGGTCCAGACTGAAATATCTCAACAAGTATTGGATGGATTGTCAGGAAATTAGATAACCTGACTGACCTAACAATCAGCTCAGCAATCCATATAATGTAGTCAAACTCTTAACTTTGGTGAATACCTGACTTTTATTTTATTTTTTATTTTATGTGGCGCTGTCATCGTCTCAAAATATAATCAGCTTGAGCTGTCCTTTGTGTTTATTGCTAATTAGCACATGTTAGCACGCTTAAATACTAGATGGTAAACATTATATTTGCAAAACATCCGCTTGTAGTCATCGTGACAATGCAAGGAAAGAACAGCATCACAGAAACGGTAGCATGTCTGTAGACGCTTGTCTAGTTCAGATTTGTCCTGTTTTAAGAAAAATTTTATTTAAAATCTACACTGACAATAAAACATACACATATTGTACCATTTAACAGAGAACTGGAAATTGTTGGACCATCTCTGCAGGCTGCGTGACACTCCTCATTGCCCTCAAGTGAATTTAATTTCTAAAAACAGTTAATGTTACATCTCTAAGACTTGGTATCACAGATGGATACATCAAAAAAAGCAATACTCCACTTATAACACAAATCAAACACTTAAAGCCTTATTTCCTTAATTCTCCAGATGGGGAAATTGGTTTTTCACTGGCAAAAAAAATCAAATGGCCGTGGGAGAAGCTAATTAAACTCTATAAACCAAAGAATGCTTCTCAGGTCAGTGTTTTGGAGGAGCTTGAGAAGAAGGAGAAGGAGGAGTTATTGTCACGAGGAAGGTTATTGGCACAGGAAATCAGGAGGCGTGAAGTAAGAACGGCGGCTTAAAGGATCAATGCGAGGCTATTGTAAGGAGAGTGCGCAGCGTGAGAGAGACACTGCAGGGAAGAAGAGTGGTAAATTGAGGGAGAAAGATTGTGTGGGAAAAAATAAGAGGCAAGATCTGGCAGGAGTCTTGTCCTTTACTGTAGTGTATATGAATAATGGGCTTTAAAGGCAGACTAGCCAAAAAAGAGCAAATGCCAGAGAGAGCACCACTGTCACTCACTTTCCCCACAGCTGGACCAGAAGAAAAAGCACCCAAACGCACACACACACTAACATTACCCAGCCATTACTAAAGGAAGACGACAGTGGTTTGTTCCCCTTTTAGCTGTTACGAGTTACCGTGGAAGCGGCTCATTATTCCCCCGTATTGGAATGAGTCCGCTCAAACAAGCCAATCAACAACAGCTTGACATTTGCTTCCTGCTCCTGCGCATTTCGGAGAGAGGGACAAGAGCTTGAGTCAGACTGTTTTAAACATACTGCAGAGAAATAGTTTGCTGACCTGGAGGAGATTGAAACTCTAAGTGTTCGTTAAACAACATCATTAGTTGACCTGATTTAGAGTGACCTAGAAATTGATGCGAGTTGTGCTCACTGCCTCTCCTGCCAATGTTGTTTTGTTGATCTGTGGCTGACCGATGAGGGTTCAGGCCCGGGATCACATTTCTCTCGGTTTTCGTCTCAGGTTAACTAACTCCAGCTCCAGCTCTGTGTCAGTCGGGCTCAGCCACGCAACACAAGAGCTTTAAATGGGGAAAACAGATCCAGTTTTCCACCTATTACTGAGTTTCAATTGCCAGTCACTGCTGCCCAGCTCCAGGTAGCCGTGACACCAGTTCACATTACAGCATGTGAAGAGCAAGCAGAGATTTTTTTTTTCTCCTGTTGGCTGAGTAAATTACACATGAGGGGCTTTGTACCTGAAGTACACTGTGTCCTGTGTTTGCTGTCTTGTTCGGGGATCAGGTGTTCTGCTTGGTTTCACATTTACAGTACAGTGTTACTTCTGCTCATTGAACCTCTTCACCCTGCCCATCAATCTGAATATGCTGCATTTTTTAGGATAATCTAGACTGAAATTATGACATTATTTACTTGCCACACTGCTCATTTACAATGCACAAAAAAAAAACTATACATAACTTGGCAACCATGAACAAAACTTGCCAGTCTTTCGGAGATGAAACCACGGTGAAACTGTATTCTCCCTGCACTTCCAACGCCCACTGAAGTACATCAATGAATCCTTTGCATGTCCATACTTAGTCCACATACAGAGTGTGGGCCAGAGCGGGGCACGTGCTCATTGATTAATCAATAAAGAGCCAGAAGTGCACAGCTGCCAGACTACAACTACTGGGACATTGTCCTTTCTTGTTAATGTGAAGTGGCTGTTGTCAATGATACAACACTGCTGGCTGCAAGTGGTGCCAAATTCAATTGTTTTCATGCAGAATATTTAGTTAATATTTGATGTTTGAATTCTGGCCACGTCACTCCCTCCAAGCATACACTTGGAGAGACTTGCAGAGCAGAGACTGGGGAGAGATGATAGCTTACTCCCCGAGGCTCAGACTCCACAGGTGGATGCTGGGGCTTATGAAATGCTATATGAACCATTTTTTTGGAATATGGTCAGTGATGCTTCAAGGTGTAGACGGTAATATCAGGATCTTTTAAATCTTTTAAAAAAAAACAACCCTGGTACCAAGGCTGCAGTGGCCATAGTCAAATGTTAAATAAAAGCAAAAAGCTTTTAAACCTGAACTTTTATGAATAGGGCAGCTTGAGCTATTTGCCTGTTAGTCTCTAGTGAATTGTTGATTATCAATTAGTGTATGAGTTCACTTGTGAACTTACATGATATTACACTCCTCTTGCACTCCACAAACATGCCAGTATTACTCACTTACTGCACATTCATGCATACCTGCCCATTCATCTCTTGCCCTGTTATTTTACTGCTGTCCGTCATACAAACACACACACAGTGATCTTCATTAAAGACTGAGCTGCAATGATACAATCTGTTGTTGTTGCCATGTGGCTTAAGTCTCTGCCTCTCTACCTTTCTTTACACAATCTCACGTCTCGGCCCTGAACAAGACTATCTTTCTCATTTTTGCATCATCTATCACTCTGTCCATATTCATTTGTTACTCTCTCAAACACCTCTATGCACAAATGCACGCACACACGCTGAATGTTTCCAGTTGCAATGTTGCGTAACTTTGGTTCACAAATAAGACAGATTAATTGTCATCTCTTCCAGCAACTGTGAGTCACTTGTTAAAAAGTGAGGGTGAGCTGCGCACAGGCAGCAGTTTGAAATGGTTCCACATGGTGGAGATAGCACTGGCTCAGTTACAGTCAGTTTGGTTAAAATGGTTTTGCAGAAGTGCACATCATGTGTTGAATTTGCTAAATGTTGTCCCTGTTAAAATGTTCCACATGTCACTTCACAGGTTTTTCCCAGTGCATGCTGGGACAGACTCCAGAAACTCTGGCTAGGAATAAGTGTGTAAAGACAATGAATAAATGAATGAGACGGCGTTCTGAACAATATTTTCCATTACCTCTGCCTTTTTGTCTGTGATCTGCTGTTCACTTAGGAGCACCACTCACGCCGTCAGTTTCCTGACATGATCGATCTGAACCTGTTGCCTCTTTTCCATGTGTGTATCAGGTACAACAGCCAAGCATGTGGTGTTCTTGGCGGGAAACACGGCAAAGCACGGGCTCCGCTGCAAAGCCTGCAAAATGAGCCTTCACCACAAATGTGAGAATGGAGTGGGACAGCAGCGCTGCATGGGCAAACTGGTAAGATGCATGACACAGAATAATACAAGACATGATATAGACCGCGCATTTGTCTCTTTGCTGTCCACAGTTTGGGAGATTCTGTGCTTCAGGAATATAATTACTGATGTCATTAGCAACCAAAACAGACATATTAGAGTTGGCTTTGTGACCGTTTCCCACCAGAATGTGCTTATTCAGAAATCACACTCAATGTGTGAGTGTGCTGGTACATCTGTGACCACCATGCATCCTCGTCATCGCCCTCATCATCGTTATATCATCACTCTGTCTGTCTGTGTGTTAGATAATAGTAATGCAAAAATTCTGACCCCTCCTCATTGCTGTCAAGTTCTGCTGTGCTGCCATCAGCATAAACCATTAAATCAGGATCAATACGATCACCCTGAGGCTGCTTCATGACCAATATTGAAGATGTCACACGTAACAGTTTTATGATGTGTTTGGCATTTCACAGTCTCAGACCGGATGTCCCTTTTTTAATATGTTAGTCAAGCTTTGGTCACGTGTGAAATTAGGGGGTGTAAAATAATATCATTAATTATTCAAATTTCAACTATTTTATCAGTAGCAGAGGCAATGAGAACGTGAAAACTTTTCAGTATCACAAAAATTTGAAAGTTGGAAATATTGATCAGTGATAATTATACTGAATAAATAATACTCTGGCCCCAATACGCTGCTATTGCCAGCAGCCTGTTTATGTTTTCATGTAACTTTCTGGGGTTTAAGACAGCTATAAACACTTTTGCATTTAGAAATTATATAAAGCATACTGAACCCTTTAAAATTGAGGAAATTCTTCAAACTTTTAGGCTTATTAACCTTTTTAAAAAAAACCTGACTGAAAAACCTTGGTCAAAGCTGAGAATAAAAGGTTTATGTAATATCATTCCGATTTTCCTGTAATTTTATATAATTATCTGAAGTCTATGAAATGCATCTGTGCAGTTTTGTTTGGCAACAAATCCATAAGAAGCTTTCATTTCAGCAATTTACTTCCCTGTCTTGTTTTAAAAAATTTGTTTTTCTGCTAATGAGCTCTGAATGGGATCCATAATTCAGTAAGCCAACTCACGTTTGGAATGTTTATTAAGCAGTAAGTCGGAGCCTACAGGTGGATGCTGGGGTGGTGGTGGGGCTTACAGCGCAGCAGGCA
>NW_023339873.1:11157579-11157943 GCF_004916995.1 Morone saxatilis
ACTAGCTCACAGGCTTCGCTCCATCTGAGCCAAAAAGCCAAAGCTGATTGGTCGATTCCAAATGTGCTTACGTGTCGACATAGAAAACTGCCTTATTGAGTAGGGAATTTATTTAATATCTGGTACAGTCAGTAAGTCAGTTTTTCACTGTTATTACCTCTCAAGCCAAAAATGATGACCCTGTACTGTAATAAACCCCCCAACTTTAAATAAACTGACGATAACAAGTGCTCTTGTTGTCATCATTGTACGTCGTTTTCCTGGCTCTATGGGAGCCCGTCTGGCCTGTTCTCATTATTGGGTGATGATAATTGAGATCAGGGGCAATAACGTGATTCACAATCATCATCGGCCCTCATCATCT
>NW_023339873.1:11158043-11190222 GCF_004916995.1 Morone saxatilis
GCATGAATAGAAAGTGAATAGATGTCATGTGGAGATGATATGGAAGTAACACTGACAGCACAGGCAGCCTTTCTTCTTTCCCGTTGTGACGTCTTTCCACGAGAGGCTTGAGGATAGGCTTGAAGATATGATCGACTCTCAGGAGTGGAAAATGAGGTTGAGAGGTCAGGCATAAAAAGGGAAGTTTCCCCAGTGGAGTACAGCTCTAAATTCGACTTACTCTAAACTTGGACACTTCTGCAGCCATGCTTGTTTCTCTTGGCTTGAGAACCTTTTAGCAAAGAAATCAAGTTACCTCATTCTCTGAATCTTCATAAAGCATGAAACCAGTGTATCGCCATCTTTTCATTGAGTTTCTGAACTTACTGAAGCAGTGACAATCATTTCAAAACAAATGTGTATATTTAACACATAGGCCTTCTGTAGAATCATCATCAATTTACTTCACTTCATTTTCTTCAAGTATAACTGTACTACTGTTGGTCACTTCGCCAACCGAGGCTGAACCCCCACTAGAGAAGATTTGATTTGTCCTCTCCTGACACACAGTTTTTGTTACGATTTAGTCTTGACAGCTCCCGTCCAGTTGGAGTTTCTGGGCGACCTGCCAATTCAGATCAAACATGATTAATTATCAATATGTGTCAGTTAATTCGAGTCACTGCTTGAAACTGAGCTCTCAGTCGGTAACCAGTGGAAGCTGAGCCCTACTACAGTGCTCACACTACACATTGCACAAGATCTGCTGCAATGACACAATTCAAAAAGTAGTTTCACTGATTCAGATTATTACTTGTGATAAATGACGTGATTCACATTTTTTTTATGAATAATGCTTATCACGCTCACACAAACAATAGCAGGTGTCCTTTATAACAGTGACAAACTAAAACTCCTCCAGGTCACAACACAAACAGTTCAAAACAAGAATGCAGCCTGGAGTTCGGCACGTTTCTGAAGTCTCTTATTATTATTAGGATTCTTTATTACAGTGTATGATTCAGAGATCGACAGAAAACATTCACCGTATGTGTGTTCTTCCCCAGTATTTAGACTTAGATTGATTCTAGTTCTAAGTAAAGTAAATGCTGTTATTTATGCACAATATTAATAGTTACTAATTTAATAAAAGAGTTATGTACCCATAATCATGGCAGATAAATAGTGATGTAAAAATACATTAACATCCTCTTTCATCCTCATCCATTCTTTACTGTATGTGGGGACAAAATCGAAAATCATGAAGCTCACTAATTAAATTATTTGTACGGTTGTTTCAGGCTGATAACAGTGGGTTTTGTTTTAAAGCTCACGTGTACTTAGTTGCAACATTGCAGTGTGCTGAGGAATTGTGTCTGAACAAAGAAGCATGCATGATCATGATTTCGAAATAAATATTTCCAACAGTTGTTTAT
The DNA here is from genome assembly GCF_004916995.1 of Morone saxatilis. Taxonomy (NCBI): domain Eukaryota; kingdom Metazoa; phylum Chordata; class Actinopteri; family Moronidae; genus Morone; species Morone saxatilis. Next base: position 11,159,459 of record NW_023339873.1, read on the forward strand.
CTATAGTACTTAGCTTTCCATTATATTTTCTACATCTGTAATCACTGCTGTCTCAACATCAGTGTATTAAATGAAGTCACTGACACCAACAGTGAGTGGTGTCTTTTGTTTGTAGCCAAACGAAGCATCTGGGCTTTCAACAAGTTTGCTCTTTCAACCTTTTCTTTAATGAGTTTGCCCCCTCAAGTCTCAATTATTGAGTTATTGAGATGGGCCTGAAGAGCTCAAGGGCTGCTTATTTTAGCCGTCTCAACATGAGAAGTGTCAACTGAAGAATTAATCAGGACTGATTTGAAATGCAGATTTCACCACCTGCCACTTGAAAACATGAAATGTAAACAAACAGAAAAAAGGCAGTCCCATGAGCAGTAGGTCTCCTACACTGATCCTCATATTCAGCAAAGAATTGAGGTTGTGGTAATCAAGGAACGTTAAGCTTATCAAAAAACACAGTATGCTATCACTGAATGGATGAAAGTTTGTCCAGGACATCTTCCAGAAATCAAAACTGCAAAAAATTGAAGATTTATACATTAATCATCACTCAGTGTGCTGCAGGGATCGAGTAGAATTTCAATCTCCTGTCTTTCTTCTATACTTAAGAAGGATTCAGAAGTAATGTGGAAGTATTGATCGGACAGGACGCAGGTATGTGATGGATGTAAAAATGATAAATGCTGGAGGGCTTTGGGAGATGGGAGACATGACAGGCAGATAAATTAAGACCATAACTTTAATACCAGTATTTCTCTTGTCAGGTTCATGGCAGTGGACCATCTCAACCACACTCCCGCATGTTGCGCTTTTAACTCTGTATGAAACAAATCAGCTATTCATTCATGACTTTAATGCACAATTTAGAGTTGCAGTCGTTAATATTTTTTCATTCAAATAATAATGTGCTGAAAGTCATTTCAATTGAGTGGAACTAATGTTGCGCCTCACCCATGGGGTAGTGGGGTGTTGAGTGAGGACTCGGTCTGACGTAATTTTGTAAACAGTAACAGCCCTTTCAGCATCTGTGTGCCACTCTACCCTCCGTCTGTCTCTCGTTCTCTCTGACTTTCCATCTATTAGTGTCATTATATTACATGATACAGCATTTTTTGCTGTCTTCCTCCAGTCATTTTGTTCATTGTAGAATAGTAGATGTGGATTAGTACTTGAATGGCGTTTTAGGTTGAGGTTTCCTGTCACTTAATGTAACTGGTTGCATAATGCATACCACCAATTAGTAATATTTTGCTCTAATTTCAACCACTCCCCATGAACAGATACTGGATAATGTTCTGGTAAAATTCAGGGTTTGTACACTTCACATCTTGTTGAATTAAGACAGAAGGCCGAACTATGGAAGTTGTGTTCACGAGCACAAGTGGCACAGTTTGTTACCAAACTCCATCCATAAAGGTTCATAATACTGTATATTTATCTGTTTTTATGTTCTCAAATAAAAACCACAACCCCACATATTTTTCCAATTAAAAAAAGTTGTTTTATAGTATTTTTACAATTATCATTTATACATTTGTAAAATGTTTCATTCACTTAATAAGTGATTATTTTAGTATTCATTCCTAGATTTCTTTTCTATATATACCTCTTATAGTTATAAAATGTAATTGAATTATACTTTCAGTTACCTGTCGCTTATAGCTGATCCACAACAGGTCTGTGATATAAAGTGTTTTTGTTAATGATTAGTTAATTAATTAATTGTTAAGGATTCTTGCATCAAATTGTTTTGTAATTTTCAGCAATATTAATCAGCAATCATAAAACCTCACATTAAATTCAGAGTAGATTGAATACTTGACTTCATTCAGGCTGCTGACATCCAGTGTGGCAGAACTTTATCTCTGCAAATTCAGTTGTGCTCAGAAACGTCCGAGTACGCAGAGTTATGTGCAGTTTTTCAGTGTCAGGCTGTTGCCTGTCGTGCTGCATATCGATTTGTCCCTAATGTCTGTCTCCTCTCTCTTTTTTCCCTCTCTGTCTCTCCCTAGCCAAAAGGCTTTCGGCGGTACTACAGCTCTCCATTACTGATCCAGGAACAGTATGGCTGCATCAAAGAAGTCATGCCCATTGGTGAGCAGCTTAAATAACTTCAGTTCTGAGTGGGATGGGAAAACTCCACTCTTCCAGAACCACTTTTCCACTTGAGCTGTTATATAAGATTCACCTACATGGTTTTATAGTATAGTAAATCACTACATTGCTGTCCTGAAAGTATAACATTGCTTTGTATCAGCTTTTATCATGTCTTAATTCTTTTCTAAAGCCTGTGGCAATAAGGTGGACCCAGTGTATGAAGCCTTGAGGTTTGGGACGTCGCTGGCACAGAAGGCCAAGAGGGCCAGCGGCTCTGAGTCTCCACACAGAAACTCGGTAAGAAAGGGATCATTCGTCATGTCGGGTAGTGTTTGTTTTTACCCTGTGAACACTAAATACTGTCACTGTCTTTGTTTAAATCCAAACACAGATATACTGTATACATAGAAAGTTGTTTTCAGTTTTATGTCTCCCACTTCACATCTCTTTGTGAAGCTATAATGTACATACAGACACATTAAGACATGTAGATTATCACAGTTCTGTATTATACTTGTTATATTTTGTCGCACTACAACAGACATACTGTAGCTGATGGTCTAAATAGATACTGCCACTGCAGGGCTGTAAACACTACCAATAAAGGCAGTCTGGTCCAGTCAGTGATGAAGGGAAATGTCCGTGCAAATGCTCATGTTACAGCTCTGAAGATGGTCTGAACTGATTGTAGAGCTACTCCCTCCAGCCTCCTTTCCATCGGTGTGTGTAATACACAAGGAAATCTGTCTTTCATAGCTTATCACTTCTAATGTAAGCTAAACTGTATGGGCAGTCTGGATACATGCCTCGCTATGATGACATCTGAGAGCTGTTGGGTTTGGGCCATCCTGTCCTGTGCAGCTGTTTGTGAATGGGTGTGTGTGTGTCGGTGGAGGCTTACAAGAGACAATGTGATCTCAACAGGGGTTATGATAATAGTTTCCAAATGCAGACTTAGAAACAGCATGTTGGCTACACTAAAGTCTTCTCCAAAATAGCTGGTTAGTCTGTGAAAGCAGATACATTTTTGCTAGTTTTGTGCCCAGAAATGTAAAGAATCTGTCTCTCTTTACTTTATCTGTCTCTATACTTCTGACCCTATCTCTATCTATCGTTATGTACCTAATCTGTCTTATCTGTTCTATCTAATCTCTGCAGACCAGTGACTTGGATAAAGTTCCAGAGGAAGTGGTGGCTCACAGCAGTAGGCAGGAGCTGTCGAGAAAACACAGTGATGATGGTAAGTATCCATTGCAGTACACTGTGTGCATCTGGAGCAAAGCCATGCAGTGACACAGGGAAAAAACACACTGCTTTTGCTCTTCCCACAAGAGAGTCTGAGAAGGTTGCAACATCGAATTCTCCTTCTATGAACCATCAAATAAAAGGGCCTCGCTGTTTTCCACTGTACTGAACTCGCTCTTCTTGCCTCGTGTGCCTGATGTGCTCACTCTGACCATGCTATAGATTTATATATTCTGTAGAAAAAAAGCCTACAGAAATGTTTGGGCTTCTCTTTTTTATCTGCACTGTGTGTTGCTCCTGATTTGGTCGTCAGTGGGTATTTCAGCTGCACAATAGTCTCTGTAATGAAGGGCAAGGCACTGACCCTTCACAATCTGAAACATTCATTCAGAGCAATAAAGACAGAACTACAAAGATGTAGTCCTTGGCGTCGGAAAATGTGGCTACATTGCTGCTGGACTGTTTGCTTTAGAGAATAGCACCCAACAAAAGAAGAAATAAATTGTGACCTTGTGCCATATGTCGGCCACAAAAGTACTTGTTTCTCGATAGGACTCGGGTTAATGCATAGAAGACACTATACTAATGTCTATAACGTTGATTTAAGGCCACCTTTAAGACAATGTTTCCAATTGCAGACAAAATATATCATAATTCATTGCTATAATTTTGCTGAGCACATTCAAGTTCTTAAAGAACCCTTTTGATTTTACAGTAATTACCCCACACAAGACGGTTCTAAAAATAACAAAAATAACAGTTTATGTGTCTAACATGTAATCTAATAAACATTGCAGCCGTTCCTAGGGATTTAGACTTTATTGTTGTTTTTGTTGAGTAATTTATTTATTTTAATTTTATTTTATTCCAGTTTTCACAGTCATTGAGAACGGGACAGAGCATTACCACCAGCCGGAGAGAAAACCTGACGATTTGCCGGTAAGAAACTAATCCTATATAATACATCTAATGCTAACACTTGTGTGTGTGCCTCTAACATATGCCTGCATGTTAGGAAATCGCTCTGAATTGAATTGAATTAAGAGGAAATGAGAATAATTCAAAGTTCTCTTCCTTTTTTGGTGATATTTATGTTTATCTATCTATCTATCTATATCTATCTATCTATCCTATCTATCTATCTATCTATCTAGTAGTTTAGGTTGCACAATTCATGACCCATAAAAAGAGCCTTCAGTTTATGTCAAACACAAACATCAGCAGATCAACATCAACATCAGAAAAAGAAAAAGTAAACTGAAGACAGTTTGCCATTTCTCTAAAATAGTACTATTTTAGAGGAATAGCAAACTGTCTTGTCAGCATTTTTGCAAGTCAGCAACTCTGGTTGTCAACTTTTCTCCTCAGTTTTCACAGTGATTGTAATGCTGCAGCTCCTACAGTAATGTGTATTATTGGTGCAGTCTAAAAAAACTTCTGAGAACTGACTTTGCTCACTGACCAATGCCTGAACTCTGCGTGGTTACTCTGAGAACTGATACCCAGCCAGTCCTCACTGCGTCCATTAAGCATGCCGCACTTGGCCCCCCGCCTTCATCGTCACTGCTGAATTTCCCAGGACTTTGATGGAAAACTTCTCTTCCTGCTGTAACAAATCATACCCGAACTGACACGACCACTGGCCTGCACTGATAGAGGCAAGCCTTGAGCTCACAGTAATGTTTGGATATGCAGCTCTGGGGTCTGAGCTGCTGTTTTTATTCTCTGCCGTGTTAGATGCAGTGCTGATGGTGCAAAATTCATGCTAGTGAAAGAAAAAGGTTAAACCTCTGTGAATATCTTGCCCCCTGCAGAGTGAAAATTAATATTTTATGGGCATATTTCAAAACTGTTCTTTTCCTCTCCATCTTTTTTATCTTCCATGGTGGGACTTGTGGGAGAGGTGCTTTCAGTATCAATGTCCTTTGTTCATATTTTTCTATGTGCAGCCATCTATCCTGTTTACTTTTATAGTTTAACATGTTTATCTCTGTCGTCCCAACAGTGTGAAAAAGACCACAGATAGGTTGGCAAACAGAAATTGAACAAATAACCATACCAGGCAAAAAAACACATGCAAACACCAAACACACACACACACATACACACACCTATCTTCTGCAATACAATCTAGCAGTCCAGCCGCCCATTTCGGGGAACAGACTTGAAGTGCATTGTGCTATGTTATCAGGCTGGACCGAGCACAGCTGGCAGCGGGCAGTTTGTCTGTCAGCCGACAGGTCCATTAGCTCAGGAAGGCGGACAGACAGATGGAGGCTCTGCGGGGTAATGAGCAGAGAAAAATGCTCAAAAACTGCTTCTTCACCAGAGATGGCGCCTCCAATTTGAGATGAGAGGCTCACACGCACAAATGGGAACACATACAGTCACACAGATCCCCATCTGTTCACACTTTTCAGGTTTACTGTTAAACTACCCGAGATCAATTGACAGTAAAGTCTGGTTAATGCTAGGATTTCTTTTTTGGTTAGACTCTGTTTGGGAAGTTTGACTTTGTCCTAGGTGGCACTCTTTTTGTCCGTCTGTTCATTTGAGGCAGCTTTTGTGTATCCAAACAAATGTCTGGGGCTTTTTTTGTTGCCAGAAGGATAAAATGATGAATTGCTAAATTTGCTCTTGAAGCGGCGCTTTTTATAAAACAATGAATTAACTGACTATGTGAAATATGAAAGGTATTATTCATAGTGACAATACCCTGCAGCAGAATGATTAGCGTCTTCTAGCTTAATGTTTTGGTTTTAGGATCTGCAACATCAATGTTTCACATTTCATTTCCAGCCACAACAAGCAGCTGTCCATCAAGGAATTTCTGAAAAAGCAATGTACGCTAAGCACCTACAGACAAAGTTAATGAACATAGTGGACCATTTAACAGCTATAAGAGCCAGGTCTTTTTCTCAGGATTTGGTGGAGCAAAACAGAGCTAGAAAGAAGAGTGATTATTGGAATCGCTTTGGAATGGTTGTCCAGAAACACACATCCAAATTACAGCTACTATATGTCTGCTAGACATGTAAATATGTTTTCACACATTCACCAAATGAAGTTCATAAGGCGAAAATTTCTCCAAGTTGTGTTTACAGGTTGTTTTGATGTCCGCACAGCTGAAGGAATGCACACTGCTCTTCCATTATTTTTTCAATTTTTCATTCACCACATTGTCCCTTATCTCAAATAGTCCTTCTTTTCTTTTTCTGATAATTCAGTTACAAAGGAGGCTGTTATCTTGGCTATCTCATTCTGTGGTTCCAGGCTCCTTCAGCATCAAGAGCCTCTCAAGGCCAGTGAGCAGCTCTTAGTTAGCTGTAATGGATTGCTGCTACTTGATACTTTTGTTTTCACCCCGAGGCCACAGAAGCAGTTTGCCTTGTGGCCAGTTAACTCAACTCATCCATCAGCCATATTGCCAGTCCACATGGGTGAAGCTTGGGGAGCAACAGAAGAGCAGACACACTTCTCTTCATTACTATACAGCGCCACAAAGATGGCAAATTCCCCTGTTGGCTTGCAAAAACAGCCATTAGTGTGTCTTAAAAAGTCATTCTGGTATCTTTTAACAAAATTCCTCTCCAGGCATTATGCAGGAGGAAGACAAGTTATCATTTGGATTGATTTCAGGGACACAGCAGGCAGGATTCAGACTCAAGGTATTGGTGATGAGAAAGAAAAACGCCCACCCGTTTCCTGAGCAGGTGTGAAGAGCGCCAGAATGGCGATGCATCTCCCTGCTAATTGTGCTAACACTTCCCCGACAACTTCCTCTCCGCCCACAACCCTGTCCTGTTTTAACTTCCTGAGCGTCCATGAAAACCTGATCCCCCTTCTCCCACTCATGTTGACTGTGGATTAAAAGGAACAGATTGCAAAACAACTTAAGCATCTCCACGGTCTATCAGTGTACTGTAAACATGGGCTTCTCCTGCCTATGTGAATGCCAAAAGACTATTTTCAGATTGGACTGCGTGAAAAGTGACAATAGAGAATATGGTGTTGTATTTTATCTGTGTGTCTATGAGCTTTGTTTAATTTGTCGGCCACATCTTCCTTTTTCTTTCTTGTAAACCAAATGTGTGTGCTCATGTATTTCTGTGTGTGTTTGTTGTCTAGTTGGACCAGAGCCAGCTACAGAAAGACGTCCTCAAGCTCAACACCTATGTGGCCTTGCACAGCTTCACAGCCCAAGATAGCCATGACCTAGAGATGAGGTTTGTTTACACACACTTGCACATACACGTCACGCAAGGAATCGAAGAATCCCACTACGACACTCGCTGTCATCAGTGTAGTAGCTGACTTGCCCTGACATGCTTGCAGTGATTTCTTTTTGATACATTTTTGCATGTTTAAAAAGTCCTGAAGAAAAGGGAAAACTAAATAAACTGTGAAAACAAGACACACATACTCAAATTCCTCAGTAAGCATGATTCAACTTCACTGTGAAATTTAATTTAATGCATCCGAACAAAAGAGATTGAGTCCGGTGATGATTAATTCATACACACAAACATTTCCCCAAAGGTCAGCTGCCAGACAATATGTAAAACACAAAGAGGTTGTGCTCACCTTTAGGCAAACAATCTGTTCCAGTACCTAAATATTGCAGCTACACTTTTTAATGATCATAATAATGTTTAATGATTTAGATAACTCATTTCTTACATCAGTATCAGTATACAGTCTTTTAATTACGCAGATAAAGGAGGGGTTACATAATATATTGACTGATTGCATAGAACTGCTATGACTTGCTTGTTCTGTTGCTTTTTGTAGTGTTAACAATCATAAACTTTATGTATGTAATTGCTCTAAACTTGCTTTGCATGCTCTGCATACTGGCACATACATTTTCTACAACACAACCAAGGCACATAATCACAAACACACAAAGTATACATGTACATGATGTGTATATTCTCTTGTCAACTCCTTGCCAATATTCATCTCCTTATTTCACACCAGGAAATGTAGTCATCTGTTAATCAGTGTGTCTGTGTTGCTTTCTTTAATCTTATATAATCGTTATATTCAGAACACTAAACGTCAAATTACACAAGAATAGATTTACAGGAGGAACTAATTAACGCCCTTGTTTTAGGTAATGGTCCTCAAAGATTTATTTCTCAGGAGTGGCCTCATTAATAGTACCTGTGTGTGTGCCACTATGGTCTATTAATATCAGTCAATCTCACCTCTTCTTGGAGTTATCCTGAGAGAAACACACAGTCTTTGGAAAGTCCATTTAGAAGTCCATTTATAGCTCCCCGGTAGACAGTGTGCCCGTGGCTAAGATGGGTTGTATTATTTTTAAATGCTGGTAAAAGAAATTATTTTAATATACTTTAGTATGTTTTATTTGTACATAAATAACCATTCAATTAAGAATATCTACAGAAAAACAAGTATTTTTAGCTTTTTGGACAAACTAATTAGGAAAAAAATAACAAAAAGAGGTCTTTTGTCATTTCTGAGTCTGAAATATTGTGAATTTCTTACAGCAATGATTTCTCCCATTTACTCCCACTTACCCACCATCACTGGCAGTTATTAAAATTACAAATTAAAGGACCAGTGTGTAGGATTCAGTGGCATCTAGCGACTAGCAGTTTCAAACTGCAACTAATTGAACACCGCTGGCGTCTATATTTGACGATCTGGGAATGAGAACGGGTTATCTGGTTTCATTTGTTAACGAACCGCCACGAACACGTTAACGCCGCTAAAGTAGCCAATTAAAGCAATGTAGTATATATGGTGTGACTACAAGGCTAGGAGTGGGGCTAACCATCTTGGAGTAATGCAGGCGGTTTTCCTGTTCTTCCCCTTCACAGCTGCCATTTCAACATGAAATAATAATTACATTAATTAAGGTTCGGTTCCATTTAGTGTAGCAGAGCCTTTCCAGTGACTCTGTTGGACCTGAATGGAACAGAACCTTAATTAGTATCATTGCTAACACCTTTGTTTGCCCAATATTTTATGTAAAAATGGCTTCTGTGAAAAAGGTCTATTGTGTGAACGCAGCATTAGCGTGGCGTACATATTGTATAGACTCAGTATGATGTATGAACTTGGAAAATAGTGTTGCTGAGCTGCTGCAGCACTGTGCTCTGTCGGTTCAAAATTCAAGCATGTTAAGCTTCTGAACACGCCTCAATTAGTGATGTAACACCTGTGTTTTGGCTGTTAATGGATAACACCTGTTGTGGCCCAGTCGCTTAAAAACTGTTGAGAGCTGTGGAGCTGCAGTTTTTCTGTTCCCTGTGATTTCAATTTAATTCACTTTTTCAGACAGAATTTTTACTAAATTACGAAATATTTTTTTTGTATATTTGTGCAAGCATTTGACTATATCAACCAACACCTTGCCCCCACATGTGTTTTATGTGCATGTAACCAACAACAGAACAATAATTTAATGCAGCTTTAACCGATATTTTTACGAAATCAATGTATCAAATGACAATGTGAAAACAACGTGAATACAATGTGACCATTGGACGAAGGAGTCTTTCGTAGTAATGAACCTAAAGAGAATTATTAACTGAATCTGCAGCCTGCCTCGACTTTACAGAGCTTTATTGTGAGTTTCCTCTCGCTGTTAAGCCGTGCAGCGACTGTTCTGTTTTGGTTCACTCTTAAAGCTTTGTTGTCAGCCACAGCAGGCAGCTGTTTTCAGTGAAAATGCTCTAAAAAGCCACACACTACCGGCTCGGCACCAAATGGCAGACAGACACCAATTAGGTGGTGAACACAGTGGAGCATTTAGCAGCTAAAGAGTCAGATATTTCCCTCAGGATTTGGTTAAGACCAAAAACAGAGCCAAAAAAAATTTAATATCACTCACTTACTCTCATACATTCATCAGGGGGGCCAGAAACACAACTCCAAATGAATGATGTTGCTCTAAAACTACAGGACAAATATGCAACCGATTATCAACTTAAAAAGTGATAATCTGACAATCTTGTTAACATTGAGTTCACAACTGGCTGCCCCCGAGTGGCCAAAACCCTCCCCACCTGTTCCAGGTTTAAAGCAGACACAGCTGTATAAGTCTAGTGCCTGTATTATTATCTCCAATACAATCTGAAACTCAGGATTCAGATTTTATTCCATGCCTTAACCATGATTGATAGGGCATCATCTGCAACATACTTTGAAATAGGCCCTCAGGAAAGAGAGCATTCATCACAAGCAGTCCTTCAGCCTAAGTACCCATGTGCTTCAGCATCTCACAGAAATCCTGCGAGGCTTTAAGGATGTGAGGGTACACTTGTTCTCTCCCTCTTTCTCCTGAACACAAACACACACACACACACTCGTGGGTCCTCTCTCTTTGGTCGAGAAAAACTTCAATCGCCAAGCTTCATTTAAAATTCATTGACTTCTTCTTTGCGACTCCCTGTCCACTGATACCTACTATACAGCACAAATTTCACCAGGCTTTGTTTCAAACGTCTTTGCTTATGAAAGCCTACATCAGTGTTTCTCTCCTCGGGGGGTTTGCTGCAGACAATAATCAATACATCAAACACTTACACATAAAGAACAAATGGGCAGAAAATGGAATCTTTAATCAAAAGGTTCAATTTCCATTTTCATTTTAAGTGAGAAAATCAGGTTTGTGATTAGTTTCAGTCGCCGCCACATGCTCTGATTACATGATTACCTTCGACTATGTGGTGATTATGGTAATTATGATGATTTCTGCATTTTTAAAATACAGATGCAGAAAACCCACTGTTCTTTTTTGTCGTTTAATGGACAATGTGTATGTGGAACAACATGTATCTTTATTTTCATCACCTTAAAAGATTTTACAACGTTGGGTGCTGTGCTGTTTCTCACCTACATTAAACAGTGTTTTCTGAGTCATGGTGAGTATTACCAAGCAAAGGACAGCCTGTGTTGTAATTGAACCACAAGAGGAAGAAACAGGGAAATTACGTAAACCAACATTTGGCTCAACTGTGCTGCTCTTTTTGATTTTTTTATTGGTCAAATTTAGCCGACAGCTTTGAACAGATGCTAGTAATTATGGCACATGCGGTGATGGGGCAAAATGATTCATGCGTTTCCTGGATAAAGAAGAATTACTTACAGCAAACAGGATTAAGGTGCATCAAGTCTCATTTAAAAAAAAAAAAGAAAAAAATGCAAACACCTTCTCTTGAGCTCGATTATACAGCATACGTATATAAGAAGGGCCTCTTGAAGACATGATGCAAAGAGGTGGATCTCCTCTCATTGTCGACAGTGCTTACTGAAACTTTTAGGTACTATAAATTTAATTCTCAGGTAAATTACCTATTGGACAGATATACTGTACTGCTTTTGTGTTTTTGCTTTTGAATAAAAGGCAGAGGCCTCTGAAGTATTTGTTTTATTACAACCTAATGCACACAGCTTTAACAATCCACAGCTTGACTATACCCTACAGCTCATTTTCCCCACAGGGCCCTCTACTGGATTTATCCCACCATGCAGATAAGAAGCAAAAAGCTTTACCATTTCTGCTTTGTTTTGCTCTATATTGCAGAGCTGGAGACAGAATCTTATTGGCAGATGACACCAATGACGATTGGTGGAAGGTAGGTACAAAACACATATATTACACCTAAGTAGTGACATGGCTCATCTGAAACCTTTTCACAAGTATGTGCTAAAATGCTAAATTTAATGATAATGTTTGCAAGTTTGTTGTTTGCATATAATGCGTGTTTTCAAGAAAGCCCATAAAATGCCCAAATAAGAAATGGATTGATAAATTACAGGAAGTGGAGCTGTAAATTATAGGAGCAAGGCAACAGGCTGCCTCAGGACACAAATGCATGACAGATAAATTATGGAGACAAAAGGGCCAAAACGTGACTGTATAGAGGCAGCCGGCTGCCACCAGACCATGAAGAAACTCATCACGCGTTTTAGCACTGTTGTTGTTCTCTACAGGCTGTAGATAAACAGAGACATCTGGCCTGTTTGGTCTTTGAGCAATGGATACTTTAACAAGTCAAGAGACAAACATTACCCGATGTAACACCTGCATTCGATGTACAGACTACTGTATGTGAAGACTGCAGTGCATCTTCTTTATATAGCTGACCTAAACTTTATACAGGTATTACATACTCTAACCAACAGGACCCCATGTGGTAGGATCTTATCTAGTCATTTATGAAAACACTGGCTTTGTAATCCTCTTATGTACTGTACAGTCCTTCCACCTGTCAGCTGTTTTCATGTTTGATTTTCTTTTTTTTTTCAGGGGGTAATTGAGGACAGGATCGGTTTCTTCCCAGCAGCCTTTGCTCACCTGGTGCGGGCTGGAGACCAAGTGTTCCGGTGTAACAGGACATTCATTGGCTGTAAAGAACAAGGCCAAATCACCCTGAAGGAGGGACAGGTACTGTACAAACCTTATGATGATAATGATAATTGCGGTGGGCAGATATTTTAAATGAATATACAGTATGTTAAGTACAGGCTGTTGTTATCAGGCAAAAAAACATATTATTCAAGTGTTTTTATGACTCCACAAAAGCCAGGCCGGACAAAATGTCTTCCTTAAAATGTTTAATTTAAATCCTAAATGATCCTGCTTCATTATTAAGAGTCATTTATGTCAATATCTGTATCTGCAACAACTGTGTCTTATGCTGGTATTTCTTTTTGCTATAATTGTTGTGTTGTTCAGGACATTTTGGGGTATTGACATTGTGACAGTGAGTGTGGGAGACGCTTAACACAATATAAGATGCAAGATACAATTTGATCTGTATATATATATATATATAGTTACATATGTATATATTTATATTTTTTTTGTGTTGAATGTTGTATATATGATAATATATATATATATATATATATATATGTTGTTTGTATAATATGTCATTTGTGTATTTCTGAATCTGAATATGAATCTGAAAGCAGCAGAGCAGAGTCCTACCCCAATAAACATTCAAATTAAATCTAATATGGGTAGAATGCATGTGATTACAGAGATTAGATTATAAATGATTGTACATAAATAACGGGGAAAGTTGGTACAGTGTTTTGTCGCTCACAACCCATCCATGCCAGGGTGTGCATTGCAGAGGTCTACGCTGACCCGGGGGCTCAGTCAGGGGCAAGGTCCAAATAATACTTGTACTCGTACTGTGTCATAGTCATCACAGGAGAAGAATGCACTTTTTTGATGTGAGATGGTGAAGTGCAGTGTGTGTTTACACAGTTTAATGGCAAAGTTTGACGGAAATAATCCTTATTGTAACTTCTGTGATTAAAGTCTTTCAAAACCTGCCAGCTGATGCCGAGCAACAAGCTAATAAGAAGGCTTGTTTTCTTAGTTTACGATTAACAACTTTTACAAGATACAAAACTTTCAGTAGACCGTAGTGGTACGATTGTTGTCTGGGTTAATTGTCTGCCCTTGGAGCCACAAAGGCAAAACAGATGAAGGATTCATTTAGACCAAACATTAGCAGGGTCGATCCCATGAACACCGTCGTCACAATGACTCAGGGAAGCAATGACCTTTATCACAGACAATAAAATTTCCGCATTACACCTGTGTCTAATTCATGATCACACCCCGGCCATTAGAGCACATCAGATTCACATTATCCAGCAGCTCCGTAGCCATCTTATTACTCTCCTGCAGCTCCCACATCGCCTCTTACCTCCAGCGACTCTTACCTCAAATGCAACTACTCACCGAAAAGCTCCACTGGAGTTGGCCAACAGAGGATCCCTCTGAACGTCTACCATTAAATTAGCGTTTTGGCATAATGGCCATAGTTAGATCAGGCCCCCTTTTTCCCACAATGCTTTCCAGGGCATGTTGGGACTCAGAAGAGGCTTAAAGCAAGCAACCCCCAGTGGAGATGAAACCACCGCAAACATGATGAGTCCATGACCCGCTGCCTTTCTTTTCCAGTCTCATAAACCCAGGGGAAGATATTGTAGAATACTTAGAGCGAGCATGCAAACACAATGTGATCTGGTCCCTTGTGAGGGTCAATGAGTGAAATTAATGATAATAGTAAATGGAGCAATGCTCTACACTCCAGCTGGGCAGTACATTTGGTGATATGAGACATTTTCAAAATAAATCAAACTTTGCTTGTATAGCTCCTTTCATGCAAGTGCTTTTATATAAAAGGGTAAATAAAAACTAGACGACCATCAATTACTTACATATTGAAATGTTATGTTTTTTCTGTTCTCTATTCTTAATTGTTTTCACATTAAAATCACATTTCCTTTTTCTCTCAGATCTGTGTGAGCATCGAGGGCGAACGCAGCGGCTTCATCAGAGTGGCAAGTGGAAAGAAGAGAGGCTTCGTGCCCTGTGACGTTCTGGAAATCATCTGAGTGAGATAAACACTCAGAGAAATGAAGAGAGAGAGAGAGTGAGAGAGAAAGAGAGAGGGAAGGTAGGATCAGCCGTCTGGTGGTCAGTAAACTGAACCTACAAAATGGCTACGAGACACCCGTGAGGGAGTTCGCCTCATCAGAAAATTGGAGCTCGGAGTCTCTGTACCTTCCTCACTCCCTGTAAACACACAAGAGATGCTGAGGCGATGCTGAGACCACAGAGTGTTTGTTGTTTGCAGGGAGACAGGAGATCTGTTTCACTGGATTTGATTTAATTTATAGAGCCGATGTGTGTGCGTTTTTACTCCCTTACTTTTATTCTTTTGCAAGCTTTTTATGTTTTGAAAGTGGAGCTGTCGGCTGGCTGTTTAAGCCAAAGAAAAATCAAACCCTTAAACACTTATAGTTTAGATCCTTGTGCTTTTTACATTATGTTCCAAGCAAAAAATTTGCTTTTAATGCAAATTAGTCAGCAATAGGACAAACTCCCTGACATGAAGGTGATGAAAATTGAAGTAGAATAAACAACATATACAATCAAATAAGAACTTTTACTTTCTTTGAAGCCTCAAATCTCCCTTAAAATCTATCAGAAGAACACTTCCTGTATAGCCTCTAGCGTACAGTTACAGACCATGACAAAACTAAAACCCAGGTGAGAAACAGTGGATGCAACAAAGAGATGTGGGCGAGTATTTTCAGAGGATCAATCAAAGACTTCAGAAACTCTCAGTGGTCCTTCTGAAATATCGCCCTCATACTCCCTAGGTTTATAGTGTTTTACTCATCGCAATCCAGGATTTTACTTAATGATGACAGTAATGCACATTTGGATCATCACTAGAATCAGAAACTCTAATCTGTGTATCACACAAAACTTGTTATTTACCTAATTTAACATTTTGCGTTGTCTCCATGTTGCAGAACCTATAAGATTTAAATTTTTTGGTTGTTTTATCAGTTGATTTAGTTTTCTCTCTTTTCGTCAAAGATTTCACAGCTTCATTGCTATAAAATAGACGTGAATGAGAAGGTACAGCTACTATATAATCAGGACGTTAATGATTTAATTGATCTGAGCTAATGTGAACACACGATGGCGCCTGTAAGACAATGAAACATTTAAGACAATGATACATTTCTGGTTAGCTTGTTAACTTTAAATGTAATCACTCTTGTGTGTCGTCTTTCTCGGCGCGGACTGTTTCGAACAGCGCATCTCGTTCAGATTCTAGTCAAGTGCAAAGGTGTTGCATAATAGTAGATATAGTATATCTCTTACAGGTTGTTCTGCACTGAAACTTGGCTTTATCGAATGTCCAAGAATTCTATATTGTACATACTGTACATACAAGATTAAAATTTCTTCTTTATCACAACAACCAAAAGTGTATTGTGATGATTTTGTGGTCTTTCACATCTTTTCATCATTCTGTAACACATTAATTATATAATATATACCTAATGTTTCATCTGTCTCATCCTAAATTCTTCCATCTGTCATAATGATTCCTGAATTTTTATCATGGTTCACTGTCCTCTCGTACTCATTAATTAGCCATCGATAATAAGCTCATCATTCGCTCAAGTTGGCCCCCAAAAAGATTATGCATCATGCAATTATGCATATTATTATGTGATTTAGTTGTTAGTGAAAACAACTGGATTGTGACTGTGTTATTCGGAGCTTGAAAAGAACCAAATCTTGTTTCACAGCAATAAAGTGGTAAAGACTGAATTTGAGACATGAAGAAACATTTTGCTATGAACACAGAGATGCCTTTAAAGTTTTACGTCTCTGGTTTTTCATGATTTGTGTGATTTTTTGGTCCGTAATTAAAAACGAGTTTAAGAGTTTGTGACTGATGTGAAAATAAACTGAATTTCTCGAATGAGGTAATGCATCGTGCACTTTTTGAACAAGACAGCTGGACAGAGGAGTTTGACCTTAATACATTCTCGATTACTGTACATAGCCAATGCTGTCAGGATTTAATATTCATAAAAATAGGACGCAAGGATCATGTCTTAATATTTGTTTTTGAAACTCCACTGTGAGCCTGTGCTCACTTCCATACTTCTACTTCCATACAGGGCATTACAAATGCATTAGAGCACATCCTGATGCAACAAAGACTCAAAGAGGAAGATTGCATGTGTCCAAAACATAAAACATGAAGCAAAATGAGATAAGGCAACTTGCATGAATGCTGTGTAGCATCAGTATACTGTACATAAATGAAATGTACTATTATTACTTACTAGGATTAATGAATATAATAATCCATAACAATTCCCTCAAAATGTGCACATGCAATAGACACAATGTACTAGTAAACCTAATGTAAGGGTCCAGTGTGTAGGATTTAGTCGTATCTAGCAGTGAAGTTGCAGATTCCAACTCTGTCTCTTCAGCCTCCCCTTCCAAGCACAAAGGAGAAACTACAGTGGCCTATATAGAGCCAGTATTTGGTTTGTCCCTTCTGGGCTACTGTTGAAACATGGTGGTTCAGCATGGCAGCTGCCATGGAAGGATTCATGGTCAGTAGATAAAAAAAAGGTTAATTCTAAAGTAACAAAAATACAAAGATTCCTGTATTCAGGTGATTTTACAATAATGAAATAGAAATGTGAATTGAATATTCCATTTCTGCCAATAGATCCTCCTAAATGTTACACACTGGACCTTTAAAGTTAAAAAATAAAAAATAATTAACTCTGTTTCACATTTTCAACATCAAGCTGAACTTTTATGCTTAAATGGATGAAAAGTCCAGTTGTCAGAATAATGAAGAGTTATTTTTGGGAGTCTATCATGTTTGGATTATCTTTGATTGTTTTTAATGTGTATTGTTTGATTGTGTGTAAAAATGATAAAGTTAATCAAATTCAATTAAATCTGAACATTTACAGTCCCATTAAAACTAAACAAACGTGTTGTTACAGCCTGTTGTAAAAGCGAGGTCATTCAGGATGGCTTTGCAGAGTCATTCATTTGGGCACATACATACTGAGTAAGCAATTTTTGAACCATAAATATAAATTTTGACACAAATCTAGATTTAGAACATGTCATATTTTTCACTTCACCTGTTGTTTCCAGGCCACTTTCTCATCTTTTCATCTCACAGTTCAGTAAGCCTTACTGATTTACCCCATTTGATCTACCTGAGCGGCCATTCTGCACGCCCTGCAGTCCACCATGAGAGAGATTGTTTCACTGCAGATGCAGATGTTTCAGCAGCTCCATTAAGAAACTGCTCACATGTTTAAATTGTTGCTGCTGTTGCTGTTGCTATCTATAGAAACTGAGACAATCACAAACACTTTGCTATTTCAGTGTCTGCCCATTTTCCTGTTCTGGGTCTGTGTAATGACACGCAGCAGGCCGTCACTGCAGGTTGCTGCTCCAACATACTTGAGTATGGCACCACCTGTTGGTTTATCAGAGTAACATCCAGTTAATGACGAGCTTATGCTATAACAGTCCAGTAGTTACATCCTCTCACCCAGTGAGAAACATATAAGTGAACAAAGCTTAAAATAAATCAGGGGAATGAAGTTCACACCTGCTGAAGTGTCTGAAATAAAATCTCTGTCCACCGTTCAAATTAAGTTTGATTCCTTCTCCAAAAGCAGGACTAGAGTAGTATTTCTACTGTGTAAAAACTCAGATTAAAGCAGCAATAATAAATATTGTTGAATTAAAATAAAATTATCACCCAATTTTCCACTTACCTGCAGCTCTACAGAGCTTTATATAATCCTGCACGTCATATTTGCTGAAACATTCACTATATCCTGACAGTAGTGGATGAGACCATGAGACAGATTATCTGCTCCTAAAGGCATTTGCAGGAATCCACTGCACCTGGACAAAAACAACCAGTCAGAGCCAAAAGAAAGAAAGTTGATTGCTGAGTCTCATTCTCAGATGGTGAAATACCAAAAGCTACCTGGTGCAGCTGTAAGTCAGAACCTCACCTTTGGTCTATGGAGCAGATGCTCAGATATTCAACATATCTTTATAGATATATCTTGAATGGGAGCAATGTTCCTTTAGGGTTTAAACTGTTAAAGGAAACATGCTGTGATGTTCCTGCATGTATTAATAAAAGTATGAGACACAAATCGACTTATTAAAACAATTCAATTCAAACAACCTGTTGTTTCACATTGCTGATATGACAAAGTTGTAGTCTTTCAAAACAGAGAAACTAGCAATGCTTGTCTGGATTGTTTGAAGACCTGGAACTACTCTCACAACAAATGCATTTAGTAGAAAATTGAGTGTTTGTGAAGGAGCGATTATGTGAACTGTGAGTGTGAGAGGTGTGAAGCAGGAAGGAGACACCTTCCAGTTGTTGGTTTGTTTGCATGTGTTTCACTCAGCTCAGAAAACCAACAGAGGAACTGCAAACAAAAGAAGAACAAACTCTATTCTGTGTAAATGTTTTGGTGAATCCCTCCAGTGACAGTAATGACGTCCACTTTCTTATGTCCAAATTCACACAAACAGTTTAGCTCTCAAAGAAGAGTCAAAGATTTCTCTGTCAACTTTAATTATGAGTGTTTGGTCTTGGAGAGACACAAATTAAAGTCAACTGGGTTGCAGAATTTTTTTTTTTTTAGCATCATGTGATTTCCTTGCACTTCTTGCTCAGTGGAACCTAAATACACAAAAGCACATTGTGTTCTCATGCATATGTAGACGTAGTATCACCTACAAGCATGCTCCTTCAATTGCGGTAAGGCCAAGGTCAGTGGCTTTTTGCACATGCAGCAGTTCTTTAGGTTAGAGTAAAGCAGAATTTATACTTCATCAGGGTGTTTGCAGGAAGTGTTAACACTTCAACTATTCCCTTGAAATAGCGCACAGTATATTGGGGGTTTTGTGGTGAATCAGGTGGTCTTTCAGTAATGACTATTTGCAGTTTTCCATTGAACTCACCAGCTCACGCTACTATGAATGAAATGAATGCAACTTCATCAGAAATGTTGTATTACATCTCTGGAGCAAGTTTTAAGTCCCTGAAAGTTAATCTCATAAAACAAGATGATGCTTTAAACACTGCAGTGTAGTTTTGGAAATCATTGCCAGTACTGTGAAGTCATGGTTTCTTGTAGGTATGATGACTGAAACATGCAACAAAACAAAAGTTATTTCAAGAGCAAGAGAAAAGGTGATTTGAGTAATCACGATTGAAGCCAACCACCACTAGAACAAGAAACTGTCTGATTCCCAAAGTTTGCTTCTGCCCATGAAATTACTCAAGGTCATTTGGTGTTTTTGACTTTACTTTACGCTTGATAATAATCAAAACTTCCCAACAAAAGACAGGGATTACACTAATTTATTTTTATGTAAATTAATGATGAGGAGCCCCTATTAACTACTTTATGTTAATTCCAATTTGCATTTCACACCTGCCATGCATAAGAAATGTCATATTACTTTGCACTGATATGGATTAATGTTACATTTTCTGTGTGTTACAGATTTTGAAGGGCATGGGAGAAAGTTCCTGGTAATAAAGCGTTTTGCTTTGAAAGGCTTGTACATGATACACGATGGGTACAACATAGAAAAATGCATTGTTTGACTTTTGCAAGTAACAGTCTTGTGGTAAATTAACTGCTGATACATGTTGAGAAGCAAATAACAGTATAAAAAGCCACAGAAGGAGCGGCTGAAAACAACCATGAGTCCTGCCTTCAGCATCGCTCTTCTCCTGCTCTCCACAAGTAAGACAGTAACATTATTTCCCCCATTTGCCTGATAATAAAATAATTAAACATAATCATTTTCAGCTGTTGTTAAGACTGTGGAGGACTGGACTGAAGAGGAGGAAGATTTTCCATCCCAGTTGAAGGGGGAGACAGCTGACCATCATGCAGAGGAGGTGAGATACCATGACACATAAACATGTGAAGCATTTAGTTTGTGTGAAGGAAAACATCATTCATAAGACTTCTGTATCAGATACTGCAAGCTGAAGATCTCTGTAGTAGCTGTAAGTCGCTTGTCTCCCAGGTGAAGAAGAAGATGGACGATAACACCTCTAAGGTACAAAATATAATCTAGTATCACAATGAACATTCAGAGCCTTTCCACAGCCATTGAGCCTCTTTAACAACTAACAACATTCATTTTCACTCTTTGTTTTCACTCACACTTTAATTTAGTTGGAGCACCCAAAAAGTGATGGTAGAAAAGCTTTAGTATTTTAGCAGGTTTTGTGGATATAATTCATAATTTGGTATTTGGGGGGCAATAGTAAAGGTTTATGTTCCTTAAGAATAACAATTATTATAAATATTGTGTAAGTGATGCTGTTTAGGACCCTCAGTCCTCTAGATCTGAATCAGTTGTGTGTCAAATGATTACATTTGTAGGATAAAGTTGCAAAGCTGATGGACAATGTCTGCAGTCAAGAGAAGAATGAACAGGTGAAGGAGGTCTGCAAGAAGATCACTGGAAAGATCAAAGACAAACTGAGTGAGACCATTGCCAACAAGGCAGATCCAGAATCTGCGTGTAAAAAAGTAAAACTCTGCCAGAAAAAGCCTCCCCATACACTGTAGTAAAAGGACTGAAGTGTACCAGTGATGTTTCATTTGAAACATCATTGTGCATGTTGCCCTGTTCTTGCCTTTGCAATAAAGATTTGAAGCCATTTATTTCCATATCCATGCAGTGTTTATTTATCACAACATACATATGACTTTAAAGACATTTAAAGTAACTTCAGGCTAATGAAATGGAAGCTAAATTAGAAACCTACAAATAAAACAACAAAGTATAAAAAATTAAGTACCCATTCTATATTTAAAACAACTGTAACTTGGTAAATCTGCAACGGACTATCAATATATTGAACAGGGTATAATGGAGCTCAAAACCTTTTTTCAATAAACTCCAGGGGTATGAGCTCAAGTCAGAACTTCAAGCAGCAGGTTCCCATGTAGATTTTTTAACATACATTTATATTTACAGTTGATTGGAAACAATATACTTTTTAGGGTTTAATTGTCAAAAGGAACAGAGGATGTTCCAGGTGTTTATATATAAGAACGTAACTCACAGTACACATCAATACTTCTGGCAATTGATTTTAGATATCAGATGATGTAATGAATATAAATCACTGGCTACAAAGAAAGACAAAATAAAATGAAGTCTAACCCCAATACTATTGTCATCACAGTTTCTCACTGCACCTCACTTGCAGAATACTTTTGTGCACACAACCACCAAAAACCAGTTGCCAGTGAGCTCACAACAGCTCACAACAAGTGCATTTGACTTCACTCTGGACCACTGAATCACAGATACAGCCCACAGTCTGAGCTTTTTTACTGTCATGCCTCTTGAAATGTGTAATAAGTTCTTGTGGTCATTCATCATTACCATACTTACAAGACTGTGTGGATGTCTGGAAAAAAGTCGCATGAGTTTGCATTTGTGTTCTTCTCTTTCCAAACAGTGTCTTTGGATTCTAGGTACTAAACTGGGATTTTAAAGAGTACATTATCACTTCAGCTTGAGAATGCAACAACACATACTGTGTACGCTGACTCATATGGTGATGTATGTAGAGTTGAGTAAGATATTATTTGTAAAGTAACTGCATTATTGAGGTATAAAATAAAACATATCTGCATGTGTTTCCAAAAAAAGAAGATTTTACCTACGGGTTTTGTAACACATTTTTAAAAATGCAGCAGTTTGCAGTTTGGCTTTTGCAAGCTCCACTTCACTTGTGGCAAGTAAGGTGATGATCCATGCATTTGAGAAACAAATAGCAGAAGCTATAAAACAGCATAAAAAGCCACCAAAAGAGCAGCTGAAGACAGCTCTGATGAAACAGCGAGCACAAACATGAGTCCCGCCATCAGCATTGCACTTCTCCTGCTCTCCGCAAGTAAGAAAGCAACATTATTTACTCAATCTTCCCTTTTAATTCAAGTATTTTCTGAACCCTAATTTTCTTTCAGCTGTTGTCAAGTCGTGGACATCTCTGGAGGTCAAAACTGAAGGGGATGATTTTCCACCTCAGTTAAAACATGATGTGAGGGAGGGAGCAGACCACCAAACAGAGGAGGTGAGAAACTATGACACACACAGAACCTGATGAATTTTAAGTTGAAACATCAGCCCTTTACCTTTATTTAGACATGCTGTGTGAACATGCCTTTTTATGACTGACTCATCAACAGGTTTATTTACATTAAAACATTTTATTTTCTTTCTTATTTTGTATGTAAAAGCTTTTATTAAACCCGATATTGCAGAATAGAGTTTTCCCGGGTTCCTGTACTGCCTGTAAGTTCATTGTGTCCAAAGTAAAGAAGCATCTGGGCAGCGATCATTCAAAGGTAATGAATACAAAATATACTTTAAAATAATATACTATATTCAGACCCTGACTGAGCCTCCCAGAACAAGTTAAAAATATGAACTCTCACTGGGCTCTTGTGTTCACATTACCCTATAACTGAATTATTGAATTACCCCGCAGAATTTAAAATGTATAAATATCGAGTGATAATCAGTCAAAATATTGTCATAGAAGTGATCAAGATTGTAAAAAATATAGTTTTATTAGTTATATACACAAATGCAGCAGAACAAATAACAAAATAAAACTATAATACAGTCTGTTTAGATGTGAATTTGTTGCAATTAATGCATTTTTCATGGAAAGTCTATATATGCCTGTAAATCACTAAAAATATTCCTTCAAAGTTGTAGAATCTTTTTTCTTTTAGAAATAAATGAGCACTGAATGAATTATGACATATGAATAAATGATCCAAGAAGCAGTGTCTACAGGAAAGATATTAGTGAGAACAGACTTTGTTTTAGTTTACATTTTCTGGTGGGTTGAAGTTGAAGGTTGAGTTTTAACACTGAGTAATTATAATTTGATCCATTATAGTAATTTCAGTGCAGTTATTTATCTGCCTTTATTTCTTTGTGGAGGACAATCTGAGTAGTGCATACCATCAGAAGTGTTGATTCTTAGGATTTGCCTATATTTGTACGCTGAATAAGACCAACATCACCATTAATGAGTAAAAAACGCGTGTCAAATATTTCATTTGTGTTTACTTGAAGAACAAAATCAAAGAGCTGCTGAACAGGGCCTGCAATGGAGTGAAAAGAATCCTCAGATCTGCCTGCAAGTCGATCGTCAACAAGTTCCAACAAAAACTGATCAACGCCTTAACAAAGCTCAAGAGTCAACGGGAAATTTGTGTTTATCTGAAACTCTGCAAGAAGAATAAACCTTTATAGATATAACATATAATGCATTTACATCAAGTGTACCAACAATGTTTCTGACTGTTTCTGAGTGCATATTGTTTTTGCCTTTGTAATAAAGCTTTTCTGAAGTGGTTGTATTTCCATGTGCAGTGATGTAATTCTTCTCATACTTTTTGTTTTTTTCTCTCACACAGCTGATAAAAGCGGAGAGAGTTTAATGGGTAAAACCATGAGGTAGAAGTTACAGGAGCTTAGTGGAAACACGGGCTGAAGTTCAGAAGTCATGCTATAGATTATTTTTAAAGCATTTTGAAGAATTACTGGAATGAATTAGTAAAGAAGTAAAACTGTGGCCTAACCTGACAGTAAAGGTCACCAATGTTCAAAGTCCAAGTCTATTCAACGTCAGGCTTATGCTACTGTAGACACATTTACAACATACAAATAAAACCATGACATTTACTCTTGTTTCCCCTTCTTATTCAAAGCTATAAAGTGGTAAATTCATTGTTGTTCATTGAAATAGTCCTGTGGTACACATCAAACACACATTTAGAGCTGCTGGTCGTCTGATTTTGTTACATTTGAACGGAGCCTTATGCTAAGCTAACTGGTTAACCAGCTAGCTTCATATTTACCACACATACATGACAGTGGTATCAATCTTCTCAGTTCTTTTAACTCAAGGTCCACTTACTAGATTTATTCTGGCTGATGATGGGCCAAGAAATTCCGTAAGTGGACCTTTGAGTTAAACCAGCAGCATTGCTCCAGGGGATGGCAATTTCAACCTCTCCATCAGCCCCGTGGATGTATTAAGACAGAGGTCGGTCCTCCATTTTGGTAAAGACTGAAATATCTCAAAATATAGTAGAATTAATTACCATGAAACTTGATTTAAAATTTAGTCAAATCTGTGTTCTTGTGGACAGCACCCACTTTATACCCTTTGGTTTCATACTAAAAACAACCTTCACAACTAAGGACATTCCCCTCAGCCACACGCTTTTGTTTTAGGTGCGAGTAGGCAAATGTTAGCACTTTCAGTGTAAGCCTGGTTAGCATGCTGACATTAGCATTTAGCTCAACTACAGCTGCTACGATGGTGGTAGTTTGTTACACTAATTTGCAATTTGTGTACTCACAACTTAAGGTCACATAGAGGTCACAAACTGGGTGCTTTTCTTGTCTTTAATCAATAGTGACAGCTGAAGAATGACAGGAAAGAGATAGCGGATGACACGCAGCAAAGGGCCACAGGTTGGAGCTGAACCCATGGCTGCTGCAGCAACGACTCCAGCTCCAGCTCCACCTGGTAAGCTACTCAGGCGTCCCATAATGAAATATTCCGACAATATTTGAAACATCAAAATACCGAAAACAACTTTGCATCAAACATTTAAATCCAAATGAGCTTATAGCTGAGGAAAAACCATTGTCCTCGTCTGTTTGAGGGCAACACACGTGAACTGCTTAGTATTGTTTGGTTCAATTTGAAAATAAAGATTTTAATCTTATACACACAGATAACAGAACTTTGCGGCGCAAACTGTGGCTCCAACACCCTGTTTCCTGTGCATTAACTGGAACAGATGGTTAATAACATGAGTAGGTCGTGTGAAGGTGGTCTCCACAAAACCACTTAGTTTCTATACTGTGACCACACTATTTTTGTGGTTTGAATTTCTGTCTGTGGAAGCTTGCAGCAGTGTTGCAGTGTAGCCCCTCAATGCTGTGTATAAAAGGTGTGTGTTACAACAGATGCACATACTCACCGCTCACTGCCAGCAATGGAAACCTCTTCAGTCCTCCTTGTGTGCATCCTGGTCACATGTTCTGGTGAGCTACATCATTTTTGGATTCTATCACAATCCTCTTTATCCTGTAATTTATTATTTATAACTTTTACATGTATTTGTATTTTTTCTCTTCACAGTCTGGACAGTCCATGGGAGAAACTTAAAGGTCAAGACTGATGATCAGGTGGACGTCCAAACCTCTGTGGAGGCCGGCAGGGTAATGTGGCTGCTTTAGTTTAACACTCATATTCAGATATCAGCTGATAAATTGTAAAAGTAAAAGTCCTGCATGCAAAGTCCTTGTAAGTAAAAATGTAGAAGGAGATTTATTTAGAAGTACTTAATCTGTAGAAAGAACTGTCAGTTAGTACTGATTCATGTAAGTAGCATGTAAAATATTGGAGTTTACCTCGTTGGGTATCGAACAGTTATCTAAATCAAATTATCTGATAACTTCAACTAACTAGACGCTGATTTTCTGTCATGAGCTAAAAATATCTGGAACTGGTTTCATCTTTAACAATATGTTTTATTTTATCAAGTATCTGTGTGTGAAATCTTCAGTAACTACATGTGTTTGATAAATGTAGTGGAGTAAAATCTACAATATTCACTGAAATGTAGTTTAGTTCACTGTGCAAAGTACCACAAATATGTGCTTACAACTACATTTTGATGTGTTATAAACCATTTATTAGTTAATATACTGCGTATTTAACATTATCCCACCACATAAAGAGTTTCCATCAGTTAAAGTACCATTTTTTAGGACTCATCCCTCAGTATTTACAGTATATGTCACTTTAACCTTCAGCTTCCAGGTGTGTGCTGGGCGTGCAAGTGGGCTTTAGGTAAGGTGAAGAAAGTCTTGGGACCGAACGCCACTGCAGAGGTAAAATAAAATGTCTAAAAGATTGGTTGTGGAAGGAACTGTGGAAGGAACATTAATGTAATTTCTACTCTTACAGAACACGACTCCAAAGCTGTTGGCCGTCTGCAACGAAATCGGCCTCCTGAAAGCTTTGTGCCGCAAATTTGTGAAGAACCACCTCGGGGTATTAATCGAGGAGCTCACCACCACTGATGATGTGAGGACAATCTGTGTCAACGCTGGAGCCTGCAAGTGAGTCACCAGCTCGCCTTTATATTGTTTAACCAACAATATGACCTAACATTTTTCCACAACATTAATTACTCATGATTTAGCAACAACAATAGAGATAAATGCTATTTCTTTAAACACATATTGCCCAGTTGTATAAGTATTTATATATATATTCTAAATGTAAACATTTGAGGGGATAATATACTTTTTATCTCACTACATTTCTCTATATAGTATGTTTGATTATTTTAGATACAATAGGTTTGTTACATATAATGCATCGTTATAGATCCAATTACCCAACACAATATGAAGTAATAAAATGAGCTACATCTATAGCTCTATGATCATACAATGGTATGTTAAATACAGTACTGGCAGGGGTCATTCTGTGTACTCTGTACGTACTTCTTCCACCACTGATACTCCTTTATTTTAATTAATTTGATCTTTTCCTGCGTTTCTAATGTGCTGTCTTTAGGCCGAAGGAGATGTTGGACCTGCTCTTTTATTCAAGCGGTGAGGATTCACAAACTGAAATGAACGAATATGCCTGGGGTTGAATGCACAGATAATAACCAAACTGCCCTTGATTGACAAGAAAAACGGAACTGCACACTCAGCACATACGAATACGATCAACGAGCGCTTTCACCTTTCTTTTTGTCACTGCATTCACTTTGCAATTTCCCTTGTGCCTTTATTTACTCTGCAATTCCTCTGATGTTCATTTTTATTGCGTATCTGTGCATTAATGATCAATAAACATTTGCATTTCAAATCTTATGATTATTCTTTGTGTCAGTTTAAAATTGCATCTTCACCCCAACTGTTAAAACCTGATAGTGATAAACTGTCTCACTTCAGTTGAGAGACTGACCACTGCTTTGACACTTCAGTTGGTCAGTTGGACATAAAAACTAACAAGATCTAAACATCATACTTTCAGGAAGTCAGATCTTGTTCATGTCAAGTTCAAAATGACCCCAAAAAATATTATTTGAGTAAGCAAAACAAAACTGACAAAAGAATGTTGCTGAGCCAAATCACACATACAAAATCCTTGTGGTTTTTGAGGAGAAGCTTCTTGGAAACGTTTATTTACACTTTTACAAACAACAAGGGCAGCTGCAAAACTACCCCTTGTGGCATCCAGTTTGTGGGTGTAGCTTATAAAGATGGACGGATGGGTCAAATGTAATGTCCAACCAACAGGGAATAGTTCTTTTTTTTTGCTCAATCAGTGATGAAAACAATGCTCAAACTAAAACAAAAAGGTTAGAAAGATGAAGGACGAAGACAGCCACCGTTACCCACAACAGGATGTTGTTGGGCGCTGTTAATACCAGTTCTCACAACATGTTAAAGATAAGACCCTCACTTGCAGTAGTAAATAGGTCATACATACATGTGAGAATGTCTCAGAAGAACAGGCCTATTTAGATCTTTAACTTAAGCAAAAAATACTCCCATGTTAACATTTAAAGTAGCATATAAAAGTATTAGCAACAAACTGTGCTTAAATTATCAAAAGTAAAAGTACTCATTAGGCAGAATGGCTCCTGTCATTGTAATGCTACTGTATCAGAATATTATGTGATTATTATTACTATAACTAACATTAATGTTGTAGCTGGTTGAGGTGGAGCTCATGTTAACTACCATACTTTATATACATTACTATTTGGTAATTCAACCTTTAACAATAGGCTATATAATTTTAGAAATCTGTAGTAACTAAAGCTGCAAGACAAATGTAATGAAGTATAATGTAGAAGTTAGTAAGTAAAGTATATCAAAATTGATCCATGAAGGTGCTTTAAGTCATAAAACCTTCTTGGTGGCTCAGATTCTTGGACATGATTGAAAAGTTCAAGATATTTTCCGAAAATGAACCAACAGTCAGAGGTTGGTGAAATAAACCTCTAAAACCTTCACTAAATGGATTCAAGTAAACACCAAGCAACTGATATTAACCAAAGCCTGTTTTTATATGCATGTGCAGAGTTGTGCCCACATCCTCATCACAGATAAATGTTGGTACCAGAGGTTTCAGTATATAGTCAGTGGTTTTGCTGCACAAAAACATATCTGGTGATATTGTATATTTGTAGCCTTGATTTTAAACATGGTAATATGCTGCTGAACAACATTGTCACTTGTAAACGTGTTAGCATGCTGACGTTAGCGTGTAGCTCAAAGAACTGTGTCCTCACAGAGCTGCTAGTGACTGTATACATCTTGCTCAGATGTCATTTCATAAGGAATGTGTAAACTATATTGACATAAACAAAAACAGGTGCTAATGTCAACATATCCCATGAAAAGACACATGAATGTATGAATGAACCAATGAATTGATCCAAGTATTGTCTGTTATGTAACTTCCTCTGTGTCATAGAGCTCCATTGTATGTGAAAACATATCATTGAAGCACAGGTGATATGTTACTTCATAAACTGCCCTGCTGCTGGAAACATGAAGGATTTACACCTTCAATAGGATTCAATGGTCTCAGGGCCACATACCGGCTTGAGAAGTGGTACAGTATTGAGAGGTAGACAACAAAAATATATAGCTTTATTCTTGAATAGATTGATAATACCCTAGGGTTTACTTTATTACATACAAGAACACATACCGGCGTGTTGTGCAGATGTCCGTGCAGGGCAGGGAGCGGGCTCGTCCGGTGGAATGCGTTTTCCTGTTCAATGGTTTGCCACTGCTGTGTTAATGTGTGAAAGGACGAATGTGGCATGTAGTATAAAAGCGCTTTGAGTGGTCAGAAGACTAGAAAGGTGCTATACAAGTACAGGTCCATTTACCAATTACCATATAATTAATTATATGGCAGACTAGAGGTGCCAATATTAAAATGGAACAATGTGATGAATTTGTTCATAATATAGGACGAGTTTAAATTAAAAAGAAAACTCAGATGATGGGCATACAAGGCAGTGGCTCTTTCCCCAGATTGATGCGTTTCAGTTTACTTGATATTAAATCCTGCCAGGAGCTTTAATGGTCGACCTTTGACTTTAATTCAGAATTAAACTTCATATTAAAGTTTACATGAAACATGAAAATAAAAGCTGAATTATTCAAATTATTCAATGTTAATGTTGGTAGCTTTGGACATTTCCTGTGAGAGCAAAAATGTATTCTGAGACTGTCCTATTGACAACCTTAGAAAACTCAAGCAGGCAAAGCTGCTTACGTGTAATTTCTTGAAAACGGAAGTGGGCAAGAGTAAGTGCTTTTCTTTACCGAATCAGTTGGCAGATTACACCTATCAACATGTTAAATCTTGAAGCTTTACAGAAACCACAAAACTGACAGACGTATTTAGCGGTAATGTGTGTGAAGGTGCAGCAGGTTTGACGTAGAATCTGAATTAGAAATTCTTCTTTCATACAGAAGAAAATGGCCTTCGAAAGACAAAAGCATGAGTCACTTTAATTGTTTTTTAATACAGTGGGTAGAGGACAAAGGGTACATTATGACAGTGACATGCACTCAAGACTTTCACAGATACACATAAATAAGGCGAACAAAATACATGAAACATATGAGCCATTTACACAGAACATGTCACTGGTCATCTTTATAATGCGGTTGGCTCCTTTTGAAGATTTGAGTCAGCAGCCTCAAGCGATCACTGCTGAACAAAACCTTAAAAAGAATAGCACCCTTTTTATAAAAGTTGCAATTCAATAAAACAAATTTGCTACTGATGGCTCAAAATTGAGTGTGTGATAAACTTTCTTCCTCACGAGGAGGCTGCAGCAGAGAGCAGGCACTTGCTGTTTCGGTCAATGAAATGTCCACGTGACCGATTGCTGTCCCAGCTCTG
>NW_023339873.1:11190248-11207411 GCF_004916995.1 Morone saxatilis
CCAGCTCTGACAAACCATCCAGACCCGCACTGTCCCAGGGGCCTGACACCTCACAACCTGTGGATGAGGCAACAAGCAGAAATTAAAAAGGGTATACTTGATTCTTTCACTGTTTCTTTTTAGTTTCAGTTTTACTACGAATGACTGAATAGTGCAGTGAATGACTGAATAGTTTTGTTTTCTGTCATTTAAATGACCCAGTCCATATGAAATTATTCAGACACATTAATCAACAACAAAGCAAACACACTGATCTGTATACTCAAAATCACACAGTACAATACAATACACTGACTACTGCCTACAAATAATGTCCCAGGAGATAAATATTTATATTTCACACAGCCTCACAAGGATAAACATAATATACACATTTAAAACATGTTATTTTCTCCAATACAAATCTTTTAAACAATGTCTGTTACAAATCATGGTATAGAAAGATACCAATATTCACATTCTTTAATCTTCAACCACCCCTCTTTACCATCTAGCTTCAATATGTAGTGGCAATTTACCACATCTTATCTGTGCAAAGACCAATCTCTTACTTTAAGGTCAATTATACTGAACATATAATATAATATAATATAATATAACATAATGTGCCACCAAAGGCAAAGAAGAAGACTGCCAGCAAGCAAACATGGATGTAAACAAATGCATGTTTATTAAGGAAAAACACAAATGCACAACTAACTTATGACCCATATACACACACACACACATACCTTGAAGGTTTAAAAGGGTCAAAGGTCGACAAGCCTCTCGGAGAGAGACCAGGATGTTGTGAAGTCCTGCTGAGGTAACGGACGGGTTTCCTGAAAGGTTCAGACTCACCAGAGACGGACATGAAGGCAGGCACCTGGACGGGGAAACCAAAGAGTTAAATGGAAAAACTGATAACTGCAGAGGCGAATACAGGATGACAGATCAAACCAGAAAACACATTTCACAATGAGATAGAGCTCTTGAAAAATAAGAAAGTTAAGTAAGTTAAAATGTCTAATCATTAATAGCATAATTCTTAACACGTATTCACTGAAAAATGAAAATATTATTAGTTGGTTTGTACATAATAATAAAAAAAACATAATAACATTATATTTGAGCTCAATCTCCTTTCTAGCCAACTAAAAAAACATGACATATCTCTTCTCTAATCATCTAATCTGCCTGTTGGAGTTTACCTGTCAGAGCGCTGGCTAGCAGCAGTCGATGCTGCTGCAGGAAGCGAGCCGTGAGGCTGCAGGCCTGCAGAGACAGCTTGGCTAACAGAGGGCAGCAGGACAGCAGACAGGACAGGGACTCAGACACACCATCACCTAGCGGATTCATACTGAGGTCGAGCTCCTCCAGACACTGCGAAAGGAAACCACAAACAGCAACTTGCATGAGAAAGAATTCAGATTCTGTGAAGATAAATTCATATTAAGTGAGCAACGTCTTATTCTGAGATGTGATGTGTTATTTGTTTCCACACTTTGGTTTCTGACACCATCTCAATCACGCTTTATTAAAGCGTCCTACAAAGTGAGACAAACGTTTACACCAACTGCATTAGGGAGGTACACTAAATTATGAACATAAAAGCCTTAACTACTCAACTGTGTGAATCCCTGGAGGATCATTTGTCTGCCTTTCTCATGAAGTGTTACGTCTTCTGATCACAGCAGTTCATGCAAAGGCTACAACAAAAAAAGGTGTTCTTACCCATGTCCTGTTTCAGTCACACAGAAGATTTTATCTTTTTGATATTCTGATATATCTAATTGTAAGAATTATGCCATTGTATTTTTGGTGATTCAATGTATACCATCATTCATTTTTAGTAAAACTAAAACTATACTGTTCACACTAGTGTGGATCCAAACGTGAGTTATTGGGGCAATTATTTTGAAAAGCTGCGCCCACCAGCAGCGAAATCGAAGGGAACACTGATGCACGAGGTGAACTAAATTCAAGGCTCGGCCAGCCGGGCCTATTTACCGGAACGGCGGATGGCCTTGGTCCCTTTAAGCGTTTACAGCCTTACTACGCCCTTCCGCCGGTTTTGACAGGCAGAGAATGTCGCAGCCGCCGAAGCGAGGCATGGGTGATTGTTGTGGCAACAGCTTCGGGGAGAAGGTGTATCACTGAGACGGTGCAAGATGCGCCAGCTCGGTGAGGCCTGGCCTGATTTTAGGGGCAACGAAGGAGCGTTTGAGGGAAGAAGGGCCAAGCTGAGGCCAACACACCGACAACGAGAGCTCCCACCTGCACACCTCGCACATCCGCCGCGTGACACGGTTGTTTTCATCTGCAGGAACAAGAGATGTCTAGATAGGTCATCAAAAATGTGGTGTGTCTGCGTTTGCGTGTTATTTGTGTGTGTGTGTGTGTGTGCTCCACCCCACTGCCAGGGCTGTCACAGCCTTCTTGTAGCGCTCCGGGGAAGGGAGGGAGGATCCCAGGAGCAACCTTCAGCCGAACCTACAACACAAAAACACAATTGTAATTCTGTCTTGTGAAATGGGTTATCAGTCTTTCATGTAAGACTAGTCCTAACCATCTCATTTGGTGTGCAGGACAGTCGCAGCAGGTCCTGCGGGGACAGCAAGGCCCCTTCTTTCTGCAGTGAGGCGTGGGGTAGGAGAGCCGTTTATGGTAGTAACGCTGTTGGCTGCTCGTCCCACAACGCACGTACAAGCAGTGCAGGGATATCAGCCTCACTGGAAACACAGCAGTGAGGATATAGTGCTAATGTTAAACCCTCCAGAGTTGTAAAGAAGAAGCAATCACCTGGTGCTGCTGTTGTAACAGGATGCACCAAATCGCAAGCTGGACTTAACAGCCAGTACGTTTGAAGATCATAAATAATCAAGTCTTGTCATTTTATGAAGAAAATGACATGTAAACATGTTTACCACCTTTGCAGAACTGGGATGAGGAAGACATCCTCCTGACTCTGACCCTCATTCTGATTTGGTGCAAGGCATTGATGTGGGCATTAGGGGGCCAGCCAATGAGTTTGAACTAGCTGGCCTAAAAAAATTGACAATAAAAAAAAAAAACCACATCATTTAATTCAAAAGGTGTTTACTCTACGCGACCGTTCACGAGAACTATAGGTATAGGATAGATAGAATAAACTTAGATACGATAGAATACAGTGATAGATAGATAGATTAGAGTACAGATTAGATAGATAATAGATAGATAGAAATAGACTAGATAGATAGATAATAGATAATAGATAGATACTGTTATTTATCCCGAGGGAAATTCAAGTATCCAGTAGCCATAAGAACACAATACATCATTAACCTTGTTAAATAAATGTAAAATGGAAGAAAACAGTGCAAATGGAGGTAGAAATTGTCTATTGTCTATTGTCCTCCCTGCCTTGACTAGGAGCTGTTGTAAAGTCTTGATGGCCAGGGGACAAAAGAGTTTTTACGTCTGCGGTGGAGCTGGATTGGGACAGTGATTAGATCAAATACACGTACACATTTTCATGCAACTGAATTTGAACTTTGCGGTGTGCCGCATGCAAAGTGAATACCAAAGGCAGTTCAGATCTGAGATTAAGCTGACTTCTTGTTCATTCGCTCTCATTTACCACAACTTTTATCTTCTTGTCTAAAGTTAATCAAGAAAGAGACAGATCCCTGACAAATGATGTTCCGTTATGGCTCCAAGTGATGAATGAAGCTGAATCTTTAATGATTGTCTAGCTGTCATCAACGTTGTTTGAATAAGTAATATGTAATCACTCTGTGAAACTCTTTTAAAACTGATTTAATAGGTACATTACCTTTCTCTAAGTCAAATCCATAATGCATTCATTTTCATGTTGCAGTATTCTGTGACTTCTCCAGAATAAAGGGTAAGGGGGTTCTTCCTCCTTACCTGCATTGTGTATTTGATGGCGGAGCGTTTCCGGTCTCATGTCGTCATCATCAGTAACTGTGGGGCTATGTGATCTGTTGACTCTCTCTTCCTAAACCTGACCATCCCCGGCATCTGAGTCATTTTGACCTGGTGGAGGCTTCAAAGAGCTGTTCTTTTTCAGAGAGAGACCCTGCTGGACGAGGAAGGACTGCAGAAACCTGAAAGAGAATAAAGTATCGAAAATAAAACATAAACATAAAAGAAAAAGAAAAATGAAGAACGTGAGTAAAAAAAAATTTATTAAAAAACGTTACCTCTGGAGGTCGTGTCAGAGTTTAAGTGCCTGTTTTGACTCCTTGCTGCCGAAGACAAGGCCGTGTCCTCCCCTCTCATCCCATTGTGTTCCACTCGAAGCCTCCTCTTCTTCTTTGGCTGGATTTCCTCCAAATCATCCTCCAGCCAGTCATCAGCCATATACTCCTCCTCAGGAACCAGGGCTGACTTGTTGTTGGATGAGACAGCAGGTGTGCTGGAGAACTGAGGCTGAGACAGACCCAGGAGACGGGTTTTGGCGCTGCCTAAGCCTCGGATGGCGCTGTGGTACTCCTCTCGTGCGAAGACAGACGGTGCAGGAGCCTCCTTGACATTTTCCCGGGCTGAGCTGGGAATTGCGTTGGCTTCCTTGTTTGGGGGAACTTCCTTTTGACTTGTGGCTCCTGGGAAACTGTGTCTGGGGCGGACGGGGCGGAGAGGACTGACCGGGCAGTCGGAGTCGTTGTCGTCTGAGGAGCAGCTGTTATTCTAAGGAATACATATACACACAGTTAATGCACTGTTAATGTTAATCTAAGGAATTCTAAGGAATAAAAACTGTATAATCTCAATGTACCCAAAGATTTTGTAAATAAATGTATTATAAATATTTATTTATATTATTTATTATTCTATCTATATATAAATAAGCATTTGGCAGACTTTACCCCGTACAGGACAGCAGCCTCTGTTCCTCTGGCTCTGTGGCGCTGTGTTGAGCCATTGCACTGCCACCGTTTGGGGCTGGCAGGTACTGCCTTCACCTCAGAGTTCCTGTTGTTCCGGGGCCAGTCTTGGCTGGGGGGACAGCCCCCTCCAGAGGACGACAGCGGCTCTGAGTTCTCAGCATCAAACAGCTGGCTGTCCTGCAGGGCATCGAAAGGCTTGGCTGGGGCAGGAGCAGCAGGCACTGTGTTAGACAGAGATAAGTGGGAAAAACTGTGTTTGAAAGGATATTTAAAACGGCAAACCGAGGCTAAAATGGTATGACAACGGAAAGGCCTCACACCTCCCCCTGCGAGCGCCTTCCTCAGCAGTCTCTCTGTAGCGATGCACTCGTGCTTGGTGTCCTGGTCCAACTCTCTGCTGTAAGTCTTCTGCCACTGACGCAGGGTGTCCATGGCGGTATCACCCTGACAGAGGATGAGAAAGGTGCACGCATTAGCCCCATTTGGAAGGCTAGGGTGATTTCAATATTACCAGTCAGCTCAGTAATGATAACAGCCCCAATGACCTACTGTTTCTCTGGAAACTCGCTGATCCAACTGAAAACAAATATTGGACAGCCTATTTTTTATGTAAAATTTGTATTACTTGGTAGGATACCAACACAAAGGATGATATACTGTATATTTACTTATAAGTTCTAAGGATCTCTACTCTGACACATAACTAAATTATGGTTACTGGCTTGAGAAGAATGAAAGCAAAAATTTGGAAAATAGAACATTTATTTGACGCAGTTGCAGATACCAGTCCCTTTGTTACTGTAATAACTCAAATAAACCATTTTCTATTATAGAACCAGTGCCCGTAATTCACCAGAGGCTCAAATGCCACACACACCTTGGAGTTGCGTAGGATGACTGAAGCCCCTCGTTCCACCAAGAGTCTTGCAACTTTTAAATTGCCACAAGCGAGGGCATCATGGAGAGGAGTCACTCCCTCACATAAGGGACCACCAGGGTCATTGACGTTAGCGCCGTGCTCCAGCAGCACGGCTACAACGTCTGGATGAGAGAATGAGGGACAGTTTTTTCACTATCACAAAAAAAAAAAAGTTTTTAAACAAGGTTAAACACTATTCATCTGATCTTACCATAGTGACCGTGGTTGCTGGCCTCATGAAGGGGGGTCCAGCCACAATAGTCTCTTGGATTCAGTGACCCTGACATACAGACGAGCAAAAAATTGTTATTCGTTATACAGTCAAAGTCATCTGTGGTTACAGTTTCTGTCTGTAGCCGTATTCTTTTACTCTTTCATCTTTATGACTGCCACTACTTATAAAAGATTCAAGGAGAGACAGTTTCTCTTCTTGAGATCAAAAGAAAAGATGTGTTTTTTGTGTAGTACATTTTTTAACAGGGTTAGGCAAGAAGCTAAAGTCCAAGAAGTTTTTAAATTGGACTATTGTTGGAGTACAGCACAAATATTTTACAGTTCACTGAGGATTTTCTCACATCTGTCTGACTTTAGTTGTGTTTATTTTCTTGACCAAATACAGTATTTTTTAAAACCAAAACCATAAATCTTGGTTTTCTCACCTGCTCCACCAGGTACTGGACCTGCTTCAGGTTTCCATCTATACACGCTCTGTGCAGAGACGTCTCGCCCTTCTCATTCCTCTTGTTCCACTAAAGCAAAAAAAAAGAGCCATGGGTAAAACACTGAAGACATGGTAGACGTGTTAATTGCTCAACTGATATATATGACTCACCCTTCCTGCCTTCCTCCTTCCTGATACCATCTTGTCATAACCCTCCAGATCATCATCTATAAACCATATGAAAAGTCATATAAGACTAAGATAAAATATCTTAAATATTAGGTTTCATTTTTCTAGAGAATGTCAGTCCAAGTTCGATAGTCTACCTGAGTCTGAGAGAATGACGTCACTGTCATCCAGAGGTTCACTGTTGTCCATCTCCTCCTCTTCATCCTCCTCACCATCGCTGCAGTCTGGACTCCAACCCTCATTAGCACACAGCTCCTGCAGTTTTGCTTCCGTGTCATCAGCGTCCGATGATCCACATCTTTTCTGGGACGCCAGCCAGAGCCGCAACGCACGTTTCTGTAGGAGGGAAAGTGAGCCTTCATACGCGAGTCTTTGCACGGTGTTTATTATTCTTTAACAAATTAACAGTACATGGGTTTTTGCCATTCCAGCTCACCTGTAGTCTGGCCTGCCCAGACTTCTGAGCGCAGTGTAAGGCTTTACTGTAGCTGCTGTCTATATCCTCGAAGGCACAGCCGCCCTCCTCCTGAGCTGTTGCAATGTTCAGCCAAGTGCTACACTCCTGATCCAGACACGTACAAGAGATTCAATTACATGCATAAGTATGGACTAACTATCAAGACGCATCATCAATCAATAATTACATAAATGTAGTTTTTAATATAATAATAATAATAATTTTATAATTATTATTATTACGCCAGGTCGTCTCCCACAATCATAAAAGTGATTCGGCTGGTGATTTTCTATTCTTAAACCAATGTACATTATATACAAGATTTACCTATATCCATTAACCCCATAATATTACTGTGATCACAGAATGGCCATTTATAAAGACAGCGATGCTCAATGAAGATACAGGTAGTGCATGCGAACCTCAGTAGAGTTGCCCTGTCGTAAAGCCAGCTCCTGTCTGTAGTGCTCCACTGCCTTGCTGTGCTGTCTCAGGTCTGTGTAGGTCGCAGCCAGGGACACGTGGATGACAGCCAGCTCCCTGGCAGGCTTTCCCAACGCCTCAGCTCCCTTTAGCTACACCACACAGACAACAAAGCTTAACATAATTAATTGTGGTGATATTCACTTATGTAAATGAACTCAAATTAGAGGAGTTAAAACACAGGGGGGTATTCGGTGCTAAAGTAAACATTAAAATATGCTTTACCTGAGCTTGATATGCATCCAGGGCTTTGCTGTAGCAGCCAACCTTACAATAAAGGTCCCCCAGCTGCTCTGCCAGCCCCACAGCCTGATGGGAGCCAAGTCTTTTGCCCTGATCCTCCCCCAACTCTTCCTCTAATTTAAAGCCCTGGTCCGCTATGAAATTCAAACAAATCACGCCATCAACTCAGATATCTCAGTGAAACATATCAATTGAACTACATACACATAATCAACAAGACTGAGTGGATGAAGAAAACAGCTCTTTCACCATATTTGAAAGCTTTCTTCACTGCCTGCCTGTCCAGTGGCTGCTGGGAGCCCAGCAAGAGAGCTTTCTTCAGAGATCGTCTAGCCGCTACAAAATCACCCAGTGACAGCTGCACCTGTGGATAAATGTGATGGGAGACACACAAATTACTAAATGTACATCCACAACAACAGAAAATGGGTTAGTTGTTTGAATGCAACTGGACTATCTTTGCTTTCTCAAGAATAAGTTCATACCTTGCCAATGCAATGAAAGCACTCGCTCTCGCTGAACTTGTCTTTGATCTTCCTCGCACACTCTTTGGCCTGTTCAAGGCAGCGCACAGCGTTAGACCTTTGACCGTTACGGAAGTAGATGTTACCCAGGTTAAAGTTTGCACGGTAGAGATCCTCCAGCAGCTGACTCTTTCTTTAGAAGAAAAGAATGGAGAAAGCACAATTAACAATACTTTATAGTATGCCCGAGGTCCACTTACCTAATGTCCCTGTGGTAAGAAGGAAACGTTCCTGACAATTTCCCATCTTCCTACATGAGTTTTTACATTAAGATAAAGTATTTAGTTTAAGATGTTCTTACTCTGCAATAAAGACACTTCGTCGGATAAACTCGCTGCAACGTTTGGGCTCCCCCAGATGATCACAGACCAGACCAAGATTGAGGAAGAGACGGGCTTTCATCTCACTAATCTCTCGCACTGACACGGTCCCTGGAGGTAAGAAAAAATGTTACAACAAAGAAGTAATACAAAATCCATAACAATCCCACCACACTGACAAACAGTACAGACCTTGTAGACGGTCATCAACAATGAACAGGCTCTTCCTGAAGGCGTCCTCTGCTTGCTCTAAACTGTTCTTTGATTGGTCTGATTCATAACGGAAGAGGTAGGTCCGACCAATAGTGGCCAGCGCCCTTTGCTCCTCAGCGTGATCACTGACAGAGCGAGCCAGGTCCAGGTGACACCGCTGGTGCTGAAAAATACACGCAACGCTTTATATGCTTTCTTAACATCCATTTCAATATGAGCCTGTATGTTGTCCCCTATCGTACTTAGGCAAAGAATTTTAATCATTTTGAGGTTTAATGCCCACAAGCATTTCGAATAAACCAGACCAATCTACTCACTTTCAAAGCAGCCTCAATGTTTCCCATCTCCGCGTAGCACTCTCCTATCTTACGGTTAGCCACAGCTCGTCCAATCACATCGTTTAGCACCTCAGAGAGCGCCAACTCCTGCTGGTGCTCCCTAATGGCAGCCTCATAATCACCTGGGATATGATAAGGATCAGACAGGACAAAGTTGTTAAAAAAGCTCTAAAAAAGGACACTATTAAACTTTAGAAATAGGAGGAATAAATAGAAAGTAGTAATATAAGAACAACACTGGGATTATGCAACACAAAGAAGGAATTTACATAGAGTTCAAATACAGTTTGTATGGTGTCAACTGGGGGAAGAAATAGGAAAGTGCTTTTGAGGACAGCTGGACTGATTTAATAGCTGTCGTTACTCCACACTGAGAGGCGTTTAAATCCATAAGGAGGCATAAAAGCAACATCAGAAACAGAAGAAGACAGTGGCGTGTAGGACTGTGCAGCTTCAACATTAGAGATGATGCTTCTAAGCTGCTGACTGAAAACCACTTAAAACTCAACAGTATCGGCCTTTAGTATGTAAAGTGATTGTGAATAAATAGTTTAAAAAGCTTTGTTGCTTTATTGATGTTTATTTACCTCACCTCCATCACTACATTTCACAGAATGGGGAGTAACTGTATAATCTGCATGATCTGTGTCCTTGTATGTCTGTGCCATGCCCACACTCCTCTGCTGTATAAGATAAATGCCTTCTGCACAGATATCCTATTACTGACACACATCTCTCCATCAGACAGTAAATTCAATAGATCAATCACACATGTGTTAAGACGACTTACCATTTCTGGACAGCAGCTCTCCCAGCTGATTGCAGATGTTGCCCTCCTCTTTTAAGTTGTTGCTGTTCTGCGCTTTGCTCTTCGCTTTCTGCAGCTCTGCAGAGGAATCACACATTACACTTCAATCCAAACAGAGGAGGGCGGGGGGGTTTACAAACGCCTTTTCAACTCACAAACACCGCCACACTTACGTTTTATCTCCCGTGAGGAGCTCATGTTGGTTCAGGTCTTAGCACTGAGAGCTAACAGCTCGCTGGCAGTGAATGGCTCCAGTTAGCTCAGCGCACAAATGAACGACACGAAGCAGCTGTTCTCACTTAACGCTCACTGATACACTTGTTTGCGGGTCCATTGATGCTCCTGCTGTCGTTTAAGCATCCGATCGTGTTCGATGTCTCATCAAACAGCGCAACATTATAAACACGTCAGTAAGCATGTTGTTGCTGTAAGTTAGCTCTCGGTACCGTAAACTTCACAAAGCCCCGCCACTACTGCGTGAGCCAATACCGTCACTGCAGAAAATGGGCTAATTATCCCCTGATCTCAGCCTCTCAGGCACCAATCCCGCCTCCATCACTCGGGTTTGAAGGTGTGTGTCCGACCTTGCCCTCAACCCTGATCACCTGCTTTAACCTAGCACTTAAACATAACGCATTTGATTTGTTGACGTTTCTGTGGACGGTGTATAACCTGAGTACGGAGTGTGCCTGTCTGCCTGACAGACAAAGTTCAGGGCAAAAGTTGAACCAGGGTAGGTATGCCAACAGTTCATTGGCTAACGCGAGATCGTGACGTAGTTCCACGTAGAGACTGGAGGGAGCAGCAACAGCAACACAGAGGCAGGACAGAGGCAGTACTGAATGTACTATGTGCTGAAATCCCACAGATAGAGCTATAGTACTGCACTGACAGAAGTAACAATGCCTGCTCTGACTCTACTGTAAGTGGGCCAAGGCAAGTCAGTCAGGTACTAAGGTAAAAGAGGTAAGACTCCCTTTAATCCCTGAGCCTGTTTTGAACAGTCACATCTAAAGCCCATGTCACACTGAATGATTTGTGTTTTATTTATTACGGGAGACACAACAGGTGAATAGGGTAAAACATTTAAATGATAGATATCATCACCATTAAACTCCCCCAGTTGATTGCTTACATTAACAATTTTTTCTTAACTTCTGTGTGTAAATTATGCAATTACAGTTATCATCTAATGAAAAATGTGCTAACTCGCATACATTTCCAGAACACAGTCTGAATTTTCTCTCAGAATTCTTGTTTCGTTGTGTTGACATATCAGAGTCAGAGGGATTTCTCTTTTCATCACAATGTCAACAGCCATATAGAATCCATTTTCACCACTGCTTTTAGGAATACAATCTTATATTAATCCGTTTATGAATGATAAACAAACCCCTCTGTAAACCCCTTCAGAATATTATTAGGAATAAAACTGTAAGGTTAATAGGGTAAAACATTTTAACTAATAGATATATCACCATTAAAAACTATCTAATGCTAGCTTTTGGTGAGAATCTACAGACACAAATAGACAAGTAAATAAACCCCTAAATGTTGTGTTTTGATTGTTTTCTTTCCAGGAGTCAGATAGATGATAGATAGATAGTAGACTAGATAGATAGATGATAGGTAATAGATAGAGGTAGATAATAAGATAGATAGATAATAGATAGATAGATAGAACTAGATAGATAAAGAAATAACAGAACTAAAAGAATAAAAAAACCAATAAGTTAATGTGTTAGAAAATAAGTATATATGTGTTATGAAAACAAAATGGCCCACAATGTTTACTATCGCCTTAGAAGTTAAAGTTAAAAAATACTGAGAGGTATTACTTGGGAGCCTATTCTTTCCAGGAAAAAATAAAAAAACCTTAAAGAATTTTAGAATTTTCACACCTAGCATTAAACCACGCCAGTAGCTGCCAGCAGTTCCTCAAACGACTCTGATCAAGAACACAAGCGCACAGCTTGAAGCCTGCAAATATGGATTCTCATGTGATCTTGTAATTTCATAATCTCACGAATCCAGCTGGTGGTGAAATGTCAGAAGATAAGTAAATATTATTTTTGTGCTGAAATCATAGTGTGCAGACATTTTTAAGTTTGTTGTATGTTTACTTTAAACAAAGAAATATTGGCCGATTCTAAGTCGTTCTAAGATGATTTCCCTCTCGGCCAGAGAGTAACTGCAACTAGTCTAATTAAATGGTTTTCCCTGCCAAGTAGTGATGACAGCATGCTCTCTTTTCACACCCTATAAAACTGTGATGCCACAAAAAGTCACGACTGCGAAAGACTACACCTGTCGAACAGTCTTATATGTTTCATCCCAAAGAGGCCACTGCATCTGTGTTTTTATACTCTTTACAAAATCGAGTGTGAAAAAATCCAGGATTCAGTTGGGCTGTAATGATAACTGTGACTCAAAATTAAGATCATACAATATAGTGAGTACTGTAGTCGTAAGTCAGAATTCAGTTGTCATGCTTATGATTAGGGCTGTGTATTGGCAAAAATCTGCCAATACAACACGTATCACGATACAGGGGTCACGAGTCAATATATTGTGAT
Organism: Morone saxatilis; assembly: GCF_004916995.1. Lineage (NCBI taxonomy): Eukaryota > Metazoa > Chordata > Actinopteri > Moronidae > Morone > Morone saxatilis. The sequence goes on from NW_023339873.1 coordinate 11,202,854, forward strand.
ATATTGTGATACTGTAAGCAAGGCAATATATTGCAGTTTAAAAAACGTTTACATACAGTATATGCGACCAGAACAGTGGGATCTGCCTTTACAACACTTGTACTCCACATACATTTACTGCTACATACAGCACTGCTATGTAGCAGGTGGGGGGGTTTAAACACAAAAATCGATACATCGTTTTTTAAGAAATATCACAAAACAAAATATGGCGATACATTATTTTTCGATATTTTGTTACACCCCTTCTTACGAGATACACATTCTCTAGCATGGCTCTAATGTGACTCTTGAATTATTCCTGAACACAACTGTAGGGGGCTCCCTGTAATCCAATAACTAAAAGATGAGTGTATAAATCAGAAATATTATAACAAGACGACATTTGCCCGATTGTTTGTTCTTTGTGCACTTGGTAGCTGTTACATTTGCCCGCTCAGCAGGCTGCTTTAAAGAAGGATCCACAAATCTGAAACACAAACAATGCCTAACATTACTTACACCAATTTTCAGATTGACGTCCATGGAGCTAACCCAAATTCATGATCTTATAATCCAACTGTTCAGTCTGCTAAAAAAAAAAAGGCTGACACATGGCCTGGATGGCGGTGATGTCAGCGCTGAGACGTTTTTTGATTGGCTCACACAGATGGACGGCATGCCCTGACAGACAAATAGTGGTGCAGCCTCTAGTGAGTTGCTAAATAAATAAAAAAACACACCCTTTATTCATCCTCTCAGTTTTTTTTCCGAAGCAGATTGGTAAGTGTGTGGTGTTCAGACTGTCTGTTGGGACCAAATGCATGTAGTATTTTTTTCATCTGACAAAACGGTTGCTTTATTGGCTTAATATTCTATATTATATATCCTCTTAATGCTATAGATTTGTAGGTCTCTTGTTTAAAAGCTCAACTGGCCTTATTTCTGCTGGATTTGCAAACATATCAAACTGTGTAATCATTTTTTGGAGCATCCAAAAATATTCCCAAATCTTATTCCCCTGAGAAGAAACCGAGAAAAACACCACTGCAGGCAGCGAGAAAATAACTCCTTAATTATAAAACCCTACATTTACTGTCTGTGTTTACATTAGGTACAACTAAAATCTTGCAAACAACCAACAAGCAGAAGAAAAAAATGCAGATTTAAGCTTGACATTTTTTTTTTTGACAGATATGAGACTGCAGCATCAGAAGGAGCTGAGACACCTATTGTATCAGACTCAGAGCTTCCACTCAGCCTTTGTGAGTCTGTATCTCTAAACCGTTGACCTTACAAATGAGCACGCTGCATCATTGTGAGAATTGGTGTTTCTGGGCGGTGCAAAGTGGAGTAGAGCACATCAGAGTGCAGGATATCTGAGCACAGCAGAGCACAGAGAGGCAGGCACATCCGCCGCTGAAGGGATCAAATCTGTACCATCTGACGCTCAAGGATTTATGGGTTTAGTCAAAATTGCTTTTCCCACTGTGGAGATTAAGCACCGTAGGATGTTTTCCACTCAGGCCATAGAATAGCCCAGTGTAGCTGCTGCCGGTGCTGTTTTTCCTCCCTCTTATCGGCTCCGGCACTGGAGAAAGGAATGTCTCAGGAAAGCAGAGTGCTACAAACCCTGGAGGGGAGCAGATTCTGAGTGACAGGAGAGGTCCGTCCTCTGGGGAATGTGAACCATGCAGGTGGATGCTGTTCTTGTGCTCTTCTGTGTTTGGCTAGCGGGTACAGCTGGGAAGATGGCCCAGTCGAGGGGTCACAAGCTGGAGACCTACAAACAGAGCAGGTAATGGCAAACGTGTGAAAGACAAACACTGGAGTGCATGCTTTTATTGTCTTAACAGTTTTAAATTAAGCTTTTTAATGGAAAGTCTGCATATTATTTTTTAAAGCTTCATTATGTTCTTTTAGATGTTTATTTTTTTTTTTAGGTTTACTCGATGTTGTCCAGTGTTTCCTGTGTCACCTGAGCTGCTCCCTCCCCCTCTGAAAACAGACTTATTCAGACAGCAGATTGGAGAGCATAGAGAGAGGGAGACCTAAATCCCCACATCTATTTATGTACTACTGGTGAATGCTGTGTTCTCTTGCCCCACAACTGCTGCAGGCCAGTTAATGACTGTTTTACCTACTGGCAGTGGTTGTAGTCAATGTCATTTTCTGGTGATTATTTAGGCTAATTGCTGCCTTGTTAATGCGTCCATTGGATTAAATGTTTTAGTCGGGACTGAACTAGATCAAGCGTCCTCGATTCTACATATTATTGATTGAATGAAGTGTTACATTACAAGTGTATTTGTTTGTTTAGTAGAATATTGATGTTGATTGATGTTTTAAAAAATGTGACATTAGAATACATTGAACTTCAGTTTGAACAAAGAGCTTAGCACTTTTTTTATACTCCGTTAGAAATGCTGATTACTATATTATAATATAGTAATAACAATAATATTTTTGTTAATTTGGAGCACATAATGAAGTGTTGGATCACTTGAATTTGTCAAAATGCTGTCAGGTATTTGAATGATTACATGCACAGCAAATTTGTCAGAAGGAATAACATTTTGAGAGCCTGATATTTAATACAAAATATATTTAAGTTCCCAGAGCCAAGAGACAGTTACTATGCCTTTTTTAGTCCGACCAACAGTCCAAAATTCCAACATATTCAGTTTATTGTCATACAAGACAAAGACAACCAGCAAATATTCACTTTTAAGAAGATGGAAGCAGTAAATTTGTCCTATTATTTACTTAAAAATACTTATATATTAAAGTCGCAGATTAATTTTCTGTCAATCGACTAATCATTTCAGCTCTAATATCACTGCTGTTAAGTGCAGGGAACAGTATGTGGAAGAATTTTACCTTTATACTACAAAATAAGCAATACGCATCTTTGACTTGCATTAAAAATGCAAATTGGATCATTATGTCAGTGAGTCAGTTCAATATGGAGCACATATTGAAGCATAAAAACACTGCTGCAAGGCATTTAAAAGAGAAGAATGTCTTCATGTGCAGCCACATTGTCAGAATTCATCTAAATATGAGAGCATGATCATTCTGGTTTGTCCAAAATGAATATTACTCTTTCAGATGGCTTTGAACACCTATTGAGAGCAACATCAGATCTGTCATTATAGTCTTGATGTATCAGTTTATTATTAAGTCAATAAAATGTCAGAAAAGTGTGACAAATGCACCTCACATTTTCCTAAAGCCCAAGCTGACATCTTTAGATGTCTCATTTTATCCGACCAACAGTCCAAAACGTGAAGATATTCAATTTAAAAGGCAAAGAAAAAGCAGCAAATCCTAACAGGTGAGAAGATAGAACCAGCAAATGTTAAAAAATAACTTAGAAATAGTTGCTGATTGGGGCGACTTGGTAGCTCACCTGGAGTTTGCGCTCCACGTAAGAGTCCTTACCACAGCAGCCTGGGCTCAATTCCAACTTGCAGTCCTTTGTGGCATGTCATCCCCCCTCTCTCTCCTCCCTGTCCTGTCACTCTTCAGCAGCTAGTGTCCAATTAAGGCAATAAAAGCCCAAAAAATAATGAAAAGACAAAAAAGAAAACAGTTGCTGATTAATTCTGTCAATTGACTAATCTTTACAAAGTCATCACCTTTAGATGGCTCTGGACACATCAGCCGAGTGAGCAGAGACACAACGCATCCAAATCAAGACTTCACCCAAATTAAAACAGGAACATTGAGAAATACTTGAGAAATAAGGAGCAAAACACAAGTTTCCCACCATTTATATCGACAAATACAACTATCAGCAGCACAGAGTTCAACTATTAGCCTCCAAGCAGCGCCAAAGTACAGCGCTGTATGCCATCATTATGCTATCAGCGTTGGTGGGACAGCAGAGTCCCACACAAGAAAACATCTGAGGAGAAAACCATCATTAGGTTTGAAGGAGGATTTTGAAGCTGGTCGCTGGTCTTCAAGTTAGAAAAAACACATTTGTGATTATAAAATCGAATCACTCATGCTTGCTTTTTTCATAATTCCCCATAATTGTAAAGCATACAAACTGTAAAAGAAGCTCATCTAAATTTGAAGCACCCCACAGTATTATGGGTGCATACTGCCGTATAAAGCCAAAACGCAGTAATTATCTTGCAATGTAGTTACGTAATAACAGTTGGACCAGAATCTGACTTGATGGTTTTTATTACCATCTAAACTTGTTTGATAAAATAGAAATGAAACATTTTTTTCAATGAAATTAAATGTGCCAGCTCTACAATAGGAAAGCCAGCTTAGAAACGCGAAAAGCAAACTGGTTCAAGCAATGCATCTAAAGCAAGAGAGCCAAATCAAATTATTCTTTTCATTATTAGTTAATCGCGATCATTTTCTCAATTAATTGATTAATCTTCTCAACAAGACGTCAGAAAATTCTGAAAAGGTTATAATTTCCCACAGTCCGACGTCTGGAAATGTCTTGTTTTGTCCGACCAGCAGTTCTAAACTCAAAGATATTCAGTTCACTGTCACAGAAACAGCATCAAATCCTAGAAGACGTAACCAGCAAATGTTTCTTTTTTGCTTT
>NW_023339873.1:11207436-11208166 GCF_004916995.1 Morone saxatilis
ATATCTAAACTTTCTAAAGCATACGAACTGTAAAAGAAACCCCACAGTATCATGGGTGCTGTACAAAGCCAAAATGTGCTAGCTACATACAGCCGAATCACGCTAGCTGGTGACTAGCCTTGGCTAAAGCTACATGTACTTGCATTTGCCCCTAACTATTCCCTGCAAATTATGTAAATATATATATTTATTTATATATTTTGATAAAGTAAGATCTTGATAATTTAGTTTGTTAACCCTAGGGCAGCTAAATCTGGTCATGGGGAATAAAAAAAACGATAAAACCTCCTGCTAAAAGTGTAAATAGCCCAGCTTAGCAGCACAACTGCCATGTTAGCTTTTGACTCTAGTGTGATTTTGTTGGTCTTATTCACAATTTTGGTTACTTTTAAATCACATCAAATGTATTAAATTGTTAATACATTTTTATATTAATTTCTATTACTAACAAATGATCAATGGAAATAGCATTGGGCCGGCCTGTGCAGACAGGCGGGGGCCTGCTGGGTGGTGCAGGCGGGCAGAGAACAGGGATTGGAGAGGCATTTCTGCCAAGAGGATTAGGAACCAGCTGCTGGATGGACGCAGACGAGTAGCACCCATCGCCCCTCAGAACACTGCAGCTAGCACCCAGAGAAACCCTCTTTTGACTGTTTCATTTTCCTCTTGTTGTAATTTTTCTGTTTTTGTGCAGTCCCTTCACCCACCCTCCCCTCTCTCTCTCTCTCTC
>NW_023339873.1:11208191-11235061 GCF_004916995.1 Morone saxatilis
AGCTGCCATTTTATTTTATCTAAAGAATTTATCAAGTATCTTTCTATCATTTGAAGAATATTTTGTGATTTTACCAGGCATATATTATCATTATGCGACTTCTCTCCACTTGAAAGATCGATTAATACCTGCAACAAATTCACACTCGCCCTTTCGGTCTCCCCTGCGTCAGAGTTATCCTTCCAGCTCCTGCTATTTCTCTCTGAACCACGACGCTATTCCTAATCTCTTTATTCTTCGTTATTTGCCTCTGCTGGCATTTTCTTTATATCTTTACGTATTATAATCTATCTATATTTCTTTTATCTACATCTTTGACTCTCTTCTTATAACAACTATCCTCTCTGACTGATTAATTATTTCACGTCATATTTTATTACTTTTTTTTAATTTCTCGGGTACTTTTATTTTATTCACCCCTTAATTGCGTATACCCCATGTGAACACAAGAGCCAGATGATGAGTTCTCATATTTAAAGCTTGTTTGCGTAGGCTCAGTCACGCCGTCGTCGATATATAGGTATTGTGATATCTTAAATTTTTACAAGTATATTTCTGTATTTCACTCTATCCATTAAATGAATTGAATCGCTTTGCCCTCACAGACATTCGACATAAATAACGGAAAGTGGAGCAATAAGGAATCGGAGAGAGAGAGAAGAGAGAGCAGGAGAAGCGCAGTCTCTCTCTCGCTCTGTCTGTCTGTTCATGGCCTGAAAAGGCTGCTTAAAAGAATACAGAGGCAACCCTCTTGAAAAGTGACACCAGAGAAGTGTCGCCTTCCTCTAAAAGCAGTGGAAGTGATGAGAATTTTGCCTGGTTTGTGGATAAAAATGTGTGTGATGTAACAGCGCTACTACATCTCCTTAGTGAGAAGTGAGAAGCATCAAAACAAAACAAAATAGGCTAAATTATTTCTATTTTTATTCTTACTCTGAACCCATGTAGATTTAGACTTGAAAATTACATTCAAAATTAAATATTTTGATTAATCTGCCAATGATTTTCTCAATTAACAGATTAGTATATTAAATCTCAAGAATTATTAAACAATATAATTTCACAGAGCCCAAAGTGACAACAAATGTACTTAATTTATTATCATATATGACATACAAAAGCATAAAATCTGCACATTTGAAAAGATGCAACCAGCAAATGTTTGGTTTAAGAAATGACTAATACGATTATTTGATTATCAAAATAGCTGCAGATTAATTTTCTGTGGATTGACTTTAACTTATCTACTAATTGTTGCAGCTGTGCATATATTAACGAAAAGCCTTGAAAGCTAAAAAGACAACTCAACTTTGAATGTTATTTTATTTTCGTTCCCTAAATGAATATGTTGCATTTTAGAGGTAAAACTAAAGAAATATAATTAAATTAACATAAATCATGCCGCCATATGTGACAGATGTTCTCATTTATTTATTTATTTATTTATTTATTTATTACTGTTGTTAACTATTAGGTTGCGAAGAGAGACCAGAATGGAGGGGGGTGGAGGTCACAAATCCGGAGGGTGAGATTTTATAAATCTTTAATTAAAACATGATCAAAGTAATCTTAATTCTTTTGGTAATTCATTTTGACATGAACACACTAAGTATCCCTGAAGGTTCATTGTGACCAAAAGTCTTTCTGTTTTTACTTCACAGCCCAATTTACAAACGAAGTCCAGACATGACGAAATCTCCGATGACAAAATCTGAGCAGCTCCTGAGAATAGACGACCACGATTTCACCATGAGGCCAGCGTTTGGAGGTCAGAAAATTAATGTTACTTCAGATTTAAGTTAAGTTTTAAAAGTGTTTATATATATGATTGCATGATTGCAACTTAGTCAGGATGCATGCTCAGTCATCAAATGCAGTCGGATAAGATCTGTGCGGTTGGTTTCATTGGTTAGGGACAAACAGTCCTATAAGCATTAAGCTCTCAGAGATCTTAATGACACCATCGATGCAAGCTTTGCTGGAGTTTCCAATTGCAGCTCAGTTCTTAACTTCACAGTGTTAAGACGTGTCTTTGGCATCACTGTATATTAGAGGGATTTAATGTCAGCTTTTTGGACTGTAGGATTATGCTGAGATAAAGGCACACAGGCTTTTGTTTTTACTAGAAGATTGTAATGGAATATATATTCATAATCGTTTTAGCTGTCTTTATCTTTTATCTTTTTTTCTATCTTTTTATCTGTATTTTAAGGCAAACAACCATAAGCACGAGAGCTGTGTTTCACTCAAAAAAATCAGCCAAACACGTGCTGTTTATTTATTTATTTTTTACTTGTAATCACACGACAATCTGCTGCAAGTGACCCTTGCAGATTCCTTTTTCTGTGTCCGATTTCCACCATCAAGCGCATCTCAGCTGGAAGTGGAAAACTGAGCTGGATTGCATCCATGGCTGCATCAACTTATTGTGACCTAATTGTATTTGTGTACTATTGGAGGATGACGACGCAGAGTAGAAAAGCTAAAATAGGTCAAAAGTAGAATCCCAGCCAGACCGACACAGCCGTTGCACAAACAGTTGCTCTGTATTCGTGTGATTCATGGTTGGTTTTGGAAACATGATTTACAAAACAAAAAGGTTCAGGCTGACTCTGTAATGGTCCTGTTGACTGTTGCACCCACTATTGCATCCAAAATCATGCAGAAACAGGCTCAGTGATGTTGAAAAATAACACTTCTATTGGGGTTATAATTTGAGTGAGTCCATTTTCATTCAGGTCCTCCGATTCCTGTTGGAGTAGATGTTCAGGTTGAAAGTCTGGACACCATCTCCGAGGTGGATATGGTAAGAATGAAATAGCTTTTTGGTTATCTCAGTTCTGTAATTCAGGTTACAAGATAAAACACAGGTAGTGGAAAGTAACTAGTAGTAGAGGAACTAACTCATTTTTGAGTATTTTATGCTACTTTTTACTTCTACTCCACTACATTTCATGGGGAAATAATGTACTTTTTACTTTATTTCATTCATCTGGCAATTAGAGTTACTAAGATTTGTAAGATTTTACATTAAAAACATATGATGAGATAATAAAATACAATGTATTGTTACAGATTAAACCAGTGGTTCCTACCCATCTATCTTTTTGGCTTGTGAACAAAAAAATCTATTGTTTATGAGTGAGAAGTTCCATCAAAAACACATTTCCATTGTTCTATTGTTTTCTATTGTTATTTTCTTTTAATGCAGGATATCAGAGAGTGTATATTCTTAAGTTTTCCTACGCCCCTTAAAATCACGAAGGCCTCGCAACCCCCTGTGAAGCTTTGGTGACCCCCAGTTGGCCACTGTAGTGATATATCAATCACAGGACATTTTACTGCACAACCACTTTTAAGTACATGTAGCTGATAGCTCACTCTCTATTCTTCTTACAGGACTTTACCATGACACTGTACCTGCGTCACTACTGGAAGGACGAGCGGCTGTCGTTCCCGAGCACCAACAACCAGAGCATGACCTTTGACAGTCGCCTGGTGAAGAAGATCTGGGTCCCTGACATGTTCTTTGTTCACTCCAAGCGCTCTTTTATCCACGACACCACGACTGATAATGTCATGTTGAGGGTTTACCCCGACGGCAACGTCCTTTACAGTCTCAGGTAGACATGTTCATTCTTCACTGAGTTTATTCTCCTGTGTCGTAAAAAAATATTTTAAAGATCACAATAAAAAGCTTTTTTTTACAAGATGCATTCAAATATTAAGCAATTCCACATCCTCAAAAACAACACCAAAACACATCACATGAAAAGATGACAGCAGTCATTAGAAATGCCAAAGGTCACTACTGATTTACTGATTTTCACAGTGGCGTGACTTTTGTGGAATAACACTTCTGTATCATTTAGTAATTATAATCAGTGCAGCAGAGGAGTATGTTAAGTTAATCAGAGGATGCTGAATACTTGTGATTTTTGTCAATTCGCTGCAGGGACTTTTTATTTAATCAAGCAAGTTATTTATGAACATATGACAGTTTGAAATGAGGCCACTTGATGGAAAATTGGGAGAGAAGAGGGAAAAAGTGAAACAAGAAGACAATACAACAAGAAACAAAACAAAAAAGCTCTGTAACACAGTGTATTCCATCTATTTGTTTATCATGGTAGAATATATACAAAATTGAATGAATTCCGCCCTGACCCTTGCTTGTACTTGAGGAAGTTGAATTACAGTATATGTTTCTCTTTGTGTCACTGCTGTTTCCCCCTGCAGAGTCACTGTCACTGCCATGTGTAATATGGACCTCAGCCGCTTCCCTCTGGACACCCAAACCTGCTCACTGGAGATTGAAAGTTGTGAGTGGATTTAACAGGAATATGTTCAGCAGTGCTAACATGCTGATTCATCCATCGACTCATCCATCCGTCCACTTTGTACCAGAGAAAAAAAAGATACCTTGATAACAAGTGCCCAGATATTGAATCAGTTAGGGTGTCCACGGGGTCTAAAGTCTACAATGAAACAGGACTTTAGGCCTTAAAATGTCAATGTTAAATATGATTTTGACAGGTCTTAAAAATTAATTGGATTCATGAAGTTGTATAAAGTATAAAGTTGGATTTGCATTTCATATCCTTCGTACTTTTTTTGGTCAACTTTTACTAATATTCAAACTGCTTTTTCATTTAAAATTTTGGACACTATAGGACGTTTCCTCTTGCACCCACCTCAGGCCAAAATGTCGAGTTTGCTCACCAGTTATCTCATGAAATCACAGACATATTACGCCATGAAGGGTTTTGAGTACATTCATGCTTCAAAGAGAATATATTGCCTTAATGTTCAGACCCTCTCCTCTAGCATCACCCCATTAGTTCCTCAACTAGTGAGGCTCTAGACTCAGAAAATCAGAGAGTGCAGTGGGCATTGCAGTCTCTAGGGACTGCTAGTGGTGCTTGTGTTGTCTTATCTTGTTAAATCTTGCACACAGTTTGCTCACATTAACATCCAGCATTCATACAGATGAACTTTCTTACTCCTACTTCCTTCTCCTCACAGATGCGTACACAGACGACGACCTGATGTTATACTGGAAGAAAGGCAACGAATCCCTGAACACTGACGACAGAATTTCTCTGTCGCAGTTCCTCATCCAGAAATTTCACACAACCACCAAGCTGGCTTTCTACAGCAGCACAGGTGCTGTAATCCACAACACGTTTAATATATACAGTAAACTGAACTGCTTATGCAAATGGGTCAAATGTGTGCATCATGTGTGGAACAACTACATCACAATTGAATTATAACTTCACTGCACCTCATTTTACTTTATTCCAACTAAAGGATCAAGTCTTACATGAAATTGGTGTCCCTTGAATGTCACAGCAAGAAGACTGTGCTAATATTTAATCCTTACTGCGAAATGAAATGAATCAAGCTGCTGCCAACCACTTGTATGCTGCTGGACAGCCACAGTGAAAGCTGTGCAGCCTTCTCATAACCACATGTCACTTTCTAGCTCAGAAGCAACCTAAAGCATAAAAAGGATTTTGTGTCCTATCTCTTCCTGCCACAATAGCTGGGAACCTCTGCTTCGAGTGTTTGTACGGTGCATCAGCAGTTAGCGCATAACAATGTGTGTGTAACTGTGATATTTCTTCTTCCCAGGCTGGTACAATCGTTTGTACATCCACTTCACCCTGCGGCGCCACATTTTCTTCTTCCTGCTGCAGACCTATTTCCCCGCTACTCTGATGGTCATGTTGTCATGGGTGTCCTTCTGGATCGACCGTAGGGCCGTCCCCGCCAGGGTGCCACTAGGTACGAGTTTCCTTTTCAGGAAACAACTAGTTAAGTACAAAAAGTTTATTTAGTAGGTGTATTCCTTAAAAACACGTGGAGAAGCAGGGTGGCACAGGGTAGCAGTGTTTCCCAACCTAAAATAGTCTTGCCTGGCTTTGTTCAAAGCTGACAAAAGATGCTTATTAGGCTCATTAATAAACACATTGTGTCTTATTACGTTGCTAAGCAACAAGCTGGTCTCGTGCAAAGAAATAGTCCAGCACAAAACTAAATGTTGGTTTTACACTTCAGGTTCTAATGTGGATTAGACAAAGGAGAAATACGTGAATGGACCTTCTTCACTGCAGCCGTTTTTTTTAGGCTTCAAGTGATAAATTCTACTTGTGATTTCACAAGAGATTAGAGATAAATCTGAGAAACTAATTCCATAGGAAAAATATATCATGTTTTTTTTTTTTTTTGTTCTATCTGTTAAACATCACATGACTCCTCACATTTTCTCTGTGACCCTTTCAGGGGTCCCCGACCCACAGGTTGGGAACTGATGGCAGAAATAGTGAGTAGGGAGTCTGCTCTTACCGCACAAGTTCGGGATAATGGCTTTCATATAATATATTTGTCCTGCTGACGTGCATAGAGGAAGAGGAAAAATAAGTTAAACGTATTTATTTTTTTGTTTTGCAGCTTAGACCGACCTTTGACCCTAATGTGCATTCAAATTTAACGGCACAGAAGGAACAAATATCAGTGTCTCATGTTAAGCCATTTCTATGCTATTTAGCATTTGGTGGTTTTAGCTTCCCAACCCAGTGATACAGTAAACAAAAGCTCTGATGTGACTAAACTGTTTATTTGTTTCACTCCAGGCATCACCACAGTGTTGACCATGTCTACCATCATCACCGGGGTCAACGCCTCCATGCCGCGGGTCTCCTACATCAAGGCAGTGGACATTTACCTCTGGGTCAGTTTTGTTTTTGTCTTCCTGTCGGTGATAGAGTACGCGGCGGTCAACTACCTCTCCACCGTACAGGAGAGGAAAGAAAGGAAACTGAGGGAGAGAGTAAGTGATATTTTTTTCCCCATTGCCTGCAGTTAACCTACGACATGTTGTTCTTTTAATAATTCATAGTGACGGACATTCAACATTGACAATTTAACATTACCAAATCAGTGTCATAATCTATCTGCTTAAAAATTAAACACTTAGAAGCATTAAAATATTGATGTCCTGGTTTCCCTTGACTGCAACAACATTGCAGTTCCAAAGACAAGAGGTCCTCTTAGCAAAAAATACAGCTACAACATTTAGTTTGATTCTGGATTCTTTTTAACAGTAATCACAGCTTTATTCTTGAGTGGTGAAATCACATTTCTGTTTACTCGGAGTAAATAATGAATGTGTCATTCTTCCTTTTTTTTTTGCTCCTATGTCATAAATTATTAATTTGACTGTGCAACAAATGTGTCATATTTGATGCTGTTTTTTCCCCCTGAATTTAATCCTCACTACATAGATTTGGAGCCTTTCATCATATCTTTCACAATGGTAGTGTGTACATGTAGCCCCAGTACGGTAGGGGTGTAAACAATATATATGTAAAAACAATAACTGTGCTATTCTAATTCTTAATCATTTTTTTATTTTCTAATATAATTACTGCATTTATAAAAACACCCTCTTCTTTTCCTTCTTCCATTCTTTTTCAAGTCTAAATAATCAACATTTATTATATTATAATAATATACTGGTGCCTCTATATGACCTACATAAGCAAACAGGAACATCAGTGAGATAATTAGCTATTTTTATAAAGATATTTCTTTATAGTTATTCTTAATGCCTGCCACTGGGTCGGATTCAGTCAAATTCGTCTAGAAATAAATAAAAAGAGGTGGTGGACACACCACTGCTATTATCCACAGGGGCCACCAGAATCAACACAAACTAAAAGTTCCCTATTGCCGCTTTAAATGGATTATCAAAAAGCTAAAATCAAAAACAAATTTACCATAAAGCTTATATCATTTTAAAGCTCTGATTAAAGCTTGGATTAAAATTTCCTTAATGTTAAATGTTCTACTGTTGTGGATAAAATTTTTGTCATTGCATCCTGTAATAGCTGCTTTCTCATTAAAAGCAAGAAAGGAGACAGATGCAGTCAACACACGATTGACCTGATTTTACATTGAAATATTTTACGCATTAAAATATTTCTAAACTGGTAAAAACATGAATTAATAATGTATGTGCATCTCCAATAAACAGATAAATATTTTCTAAATTGGCTCACTTTAAGCTCTCAGGGCTGTGGAGAATTATTTCTGGGACTACAGCTTGTGTACTATATTGCTATTCTTCATCTGCCAAATGCTGCAGCATATGGAGCCAGTTTGCCCACGTACCCCGGGGAACATTTCCAACACAAACATCCTTCTATAAATGTTTCATTCGAAAGTTATTTAAATGCCCTGAGTGTGCAGAAAAATAATAAACATTGAACAAACTAATGATTTATATTTTCGTTTTAGTTTATTTTACATAAAGTTGCATTAACAATAAGCAGAAGTGTCAAAATGACGTGTTGCGTGTTTCCTTCTTACTTCTCCAGCTGCCGTGTACATGTGGCATTGGCAATCCTGATGAGATGATGATTGACCCCCAGATCACTGGCTATGGGTCTATGGATATCAACACCACAGGGAATTATGGAATGCCAGAGAATGGCGGCCGCCAGGAGCGAATGTTGGCCCAGGTGGCACTGAATGACCCACAGATCGCAGGCCAGGTGAAGCCATCCAGAGGCTACGTGAACATTTGGATAGACACCCACGCCATAGACAAGTACTCGCGGGTCGTGTTTCCCGGAGCGTACATCCTCTTTAACATCATCTACTGGTCCATCTACTCGTAACCCGGGATGCAGAAGTAGATCCTCTGTAAGAGTCCAAGATGAGACTCCAGGAGCTTGGTTCATTTGTGACAGAGCAGGAAAATAACATTGCATTTGATGCTTCTCAGACAGAGAAACTGCTCATAAGATGCATGGGGACCATTGACAGATTGGTGACCATTGCCTTCTTGACCCAGCCACTTAAAACTGCAGAGTTTAATGACAAACGGACAGTCTTCGTCGCTGGTTTTGTCACTCCATCAAGTCTATGTGGTTTGTTGTAACTGTAGTGCTGTTGACGAAGACGTTTGGATGTTGTTGTCACCCGAGGACTTATTGCTCAGAGAAATGCACAAACATGGACCTGTGCAATTGTGCAGTTTAACTCAGCTACATTTCATTTCTCGATGCAGTGACTCTTTGACCACATTTTCAAAACTGAAAATGTGAACTAAAAACGGATTTCTGACATTTCCAGCATATGGACAAATTCCTTCTCCTTTGCTTATAAAGAGTTGACAATCAATGATAAACAAAAAATATTCCAAGGAATAGTTCTGCCTATTTGCTTTCTGGTGGAAAGTTAAATGAGAAAATTGATGCCACTCTTAAAGCTCCCTGTTAAATATAGAGCTACAGTCAGCAGCCAATTATCTTAGCTTAGCAAATTTTTAGTAATTTTTTTTGTTTTCAGGCTTTGTACGGATTAAACAAACAAGATATAACCTGTTAATTAGCGAGCTTTAGAGGTGCTGTTGCCAGATGCTATTATCTTCAGACAGAGCAGGCTAACTGTTTCCAGTCTTTGTGCTAAGCTAAGCTAACTGTCTCCTGGCAGTATATGGTATATATGTGATGGACAGAGCTTCTGGGTCTATGAAGAGACAACGTGTGTTTTAAACCTACATTCTACGTAAAGGCCAGCAGGGGGCAGCTCCATTGGCTGCAATAAAACATACAGTAGATACCATGCAGTCTTATGGAGAAATGACCTGACTTCTCTTTTCACTTTCGCTCAGTAAACGGTTTTTCTAATGAGTTTATGGTCTCAGTCTCTAGTTTCAGATCTTCTTCCGTACGTGATGTTAATTTTGTAAATTATGGTCCAGTTTAGAGTAAAATAGACAATAAATCAGGGTATGCTTTAGGACGTGGCTAACTTGTCTCATTCTCAGTCCGTCCAGTGCACTGCATGAAACTCAGATCAGACTGTCACTTGGTACAGACATGAGAGTGGTATCAATGTTCTCATTTAAATCTTAGTAAGAAAGCGATGTGTCATGTCCAAAAATGTGGAACTGTTCCTTTAAAAACTTGATAATCAAAGTTAAATTGTTTATTTCTTGTTTTTTTGCAGCACGTTAATATGATTCAGTATGTTACATTTTCTTGTGATCTTTGTATCAATGCCATTATTTTGCTGTTCAAGCTACTTACTGCAATGCATTTGTGTGATTTGACAAAGTTGAGTAAAAAGGCAAAACAAAGCAGTCTGTTAAAAACACAAATGTAAAAATATATGTTTAGTAAATCCCAAACACAGATTATGGTATTGACTTTTTTAAATGTTCTTATTTCTTCTTTTTATAATACAACTGAAGCTCATCTCCTCTGTTTGGTGTTGTGAGGCTTTGAGGTTCACTGTGACCTGTTAGTTGCTAGTTTATCGTCTCTTTTTCAGCTTAAAAACAAGTTTATACTTTATTAGGCAAAAGATATATTAAAAATATCTTTTGGTGGTTTATGACAATTCAATGACCAAACATACAGACATTAAATGAAACTCTGGAAAAAAAATGTTATATATGGGAAAATGTTTAATAAATGTTTTGTTTTCTGAAAATAATTTGAGCAGAGCTGAGGTGCTTAACAACACAATCACAATACTGTACATTTTAAATCCATGTAATACACTTAGTTTGTACAAATAGAAATGGTTTGAGATGCATGGGTGAATATTGCTTTTTTTCTGAACATTGCTTCTGCAGACGTCAATTAAAATCAACTAAAAACACAAAGGACAGTTGAAGTATTTGCCGACATTTTTCTGGTACGACCCCTAAAGTCAAGTATTGTATCCTATTTTCCTGCTCTTACACAGTATATTTAAACAGGGCTGGAGGATAAGCTTTCACAGTTATTAGGCATTGGATTGCTACCAGCTGCAGGGTCTCTCTTCTCTCTCTGGCATACTACTGATTGCTGATTTGCTTCATACCGAATCACATAAACGGTATATTCTGTAATACCGTTAACTGCTCACAGGTGACATAAAGGGATATATATGTATTACATTAAGCTTATTTTTAAAAACTATTTATCTGATTTCTTGCAGGCAAAAAGTGTTGAAAAATCAATCCAGGTATCATCCCAACGGGTGTGGTGACAATTCAAACTTTGTGCACGATTGTCCTTCAAAAAACAAGAACAAAGGGATCACTGCAGCAGAAAAACATGAAAAGGATAAAGCATCAAACAGATGTCCAGAACCTGATTTTCCACCGCATCTGTGACCTCTCAAGGGAAGCCAATGTTTTTAAAATCAACCTGTGTGCTGGTGAAGGCATGCCCAGAAATATAAATGAGTGAACAGGCCAATGGGATTGCTTAAAGGCTACAGAACTCAAAGTAATACCACTTTCTGATCAGGTCAGGTCAGAAATATGGTCAAGAGTGGAATAAATACTGTTTATTATTATTTAGGTCAGTTTAGTGTAGTCATGACAAAAGGGAGGACATAATGATATAATGATAGTAAACAGTCCAGATGAATGAGTGAGAAGTCATACTACCAACAATAAATACTGTACCTATATCATAATCAATAAAATAAGCTCAAGTCAAACATCTAAAGACATAACTAAGAGTCTACAGCCATGCAAGTCTGTGATGTCCCATGGTGCATCAGCATAGTGGATTAAGGGTTATGAAGTTATAGAAGTTACGATGGGGTTCATTAAGAGAAGATAGACAGAGAGGACCCAGAGAACAACAGACTTTGCCATCCCTGAAGCGTTGCTGCTGGCTTGTTTAAAAACAATAAACAATTACATTCAAGTGTACCAAGGATGTTGTGCTTACACTTCTTAGTTTCCCATAGGCCACAATTGACCCTCCCGTGGTGTTAATTATTTACTTTATTTTAATGTGCAAAGGTAACTTATTCCAGTTCCTGGCACCACACAACCTGAAAGAACAATGTTGGTTTTGAAGCTCTGCAAGCACCGTCAGTAACACTAGTTGTAGTAGGAATGAGTTTACCTAACCCAACGAAGGTGGTCTTAAAATACTGCCAGTGTGTAACATTTAGGAGGATCTGTTGAAATGTTTGTACAATCACCTAAAAATAGAATGGCTGTGCTTTATAGAGTAAATGTATTGTGTCGTTTATATCAAAGGACACTTTTGGTCACCTTCCGTGAAGTCCGCCACTTTCTACAGGAACCCAGAAGGGACAAACCAAATACTGGTTCTAGATAGGGGCTGTTAGTGTTTTGCAGGCGTTTCGCTACCACCGTTGTTTCTCCTTCACGGTTGGAAGGGGGGGAGGGTGAAGCAAGGGAGTTGCAATCTGCAACTACACTGCTAGGCTCACTAACTCATACACACTGCACCTTTAAGTACCACACTGAGTTATAGTTTCTACCCTTTGAAGGTAACCATACAAACTGTTGGAAGCCCAACTAGCTTACTGACTCACTTAAATAAAATAAAATGTCCTATAATACATTTATTTTCTTTTTTAACATTTATTCATTTCATTTTTTCAGGGTTAATACACATTGATAAACATCACTGTAAAGGAGCCAGTGTTAGCCAAAATGCTGGTATTCAGCAGTTGTCCCTTGGTCAGGTGTTAAATTAGCCATTAAAACACCTATTTATTTACTATTATTATTTAAGTCATTGTTTTCATAGAGCTGAATCGCTGCCTTCTAGTCTTTTCTCCTGTTTGAGTTTGGCCAGCCTGAAGTCTTCTCTCACTTGCCTCAGCAGAGCAGGGCAGCACACTACATCCACAGCTGTCATAGCCAGGGCTTTGGCTGTCCTCAGGGTGAACAACTGGGCCTTTTCAGCTCCTGGCACAGGAAAAAGAGCGGAGGAGGAGCATCAAGTAGAAACAAACTAAACAGACAAAGCAAGTGACCTGGAAAGAGACGAAGGCTAAGATTCACTTTCATTAGAAGAAACAACATTGGTTCTCAATAGACATGTGTTGCCGTACCTGCTGCTTCAGTGTATTCCTCAGTGTGGTTAAATGCATCGGTGCCGATGTAGAAGAAAGGATGGATACCAGGGACTACGAATGATACGTTGCCAAAGTCTGTAGAACCTGCCAGATAATTATAAAATCACTGTGATAATGATTTTTTGTTGATTCAGTGAACAACAAATAAGACAATCTGTGAAGAAAAAAAACACAATTCACAATTCTGCTGTTACATTATTTTACATTTCTCCTGCAGAAACCAGAGAAAGACTGAGATAATAATATCTGTTTTCTATAAAAGGTTTATTTTCACCTACCAGAGAAGTTGGCTGGCTGCTCTGGAAACTGAATCCCCAAAGCTTTTCCATTATTTTCATACAGGTTTGCCAGTGTGGCATTATGCAGAATGTTATAGTAGGCATGGGACGGGTAGCTTATCTCCACCTAAAAGAAACACGAGTATCCCCTCATTCATATAATGTACTGGCATAAAATGTAAGATCACAACACAGACAGCCCAAAGCTGTATAGCTCTGCAATGTGAGTTAAACCTGCCTGAAGCAAGTGCAGACGTAGGAGAAAAACAGCCTCAAGATAACAGTGAATTATGTAACAGTTGTACAGCACTGAAAGCATAATTACAGGCATATGTTAAAAAGGGCAATGTTATATAACAGAAGAGTCAACATTAGGGATATAATGTGTGTCCAGTCGAGAGGGAAGCAAATGAAAGACAACATTTTATAGGTAATCTTACTTACTTGGCAGCCAGTGGCGACAGCAGCTGCCCTGAAGCAAGCCTCAGCTTTGGCCCTCAGGTCACACAGATCCTTAACCAGCGGCGTCCGCATATAAAACTCTAACTCGGTGTAGGCAGGGATAATGTTGGGCTTCACCCCTCCATGTTTAATGATGCCTGTAGAGGAGAAAAAGAACACAATGTGCACAGTGGAGGAGGAGAAGAAGGGATGGATCCATAAGGCTGAGTAAATATGCAATTCATATGGATTTAGATGTCAAGATTGTGTGTTTATGATTTAAAACATCCTTCTACATTTCAAAAGGCAGATGAAAATGTGCTACAGATACTTGAGTCCATCAAAATTAAAACACATTGCACAACCCTTCTCCAGTACATTATGCTTTATTCACTAAAGATTTTGAGCTATCTTGCCTTCAGGTAGGTGTCTGAGGTTCATCTGGTTTCCCTATATACAGACCACTCATTGGTCATGTGACTGATGAATCACTACAGATACCAAGTACGAAAAACAACATCATCTTTTCTTAAGAAATACTATTTATAAAGTATGTCATCTCTCTCTCTCTTCATATTTTTGGAACATTTTAGACCTTTATTCGAGAGTTGTCAGGAGACGGGGAACAA
Organism: Morone saxatilis; assembly: GCF_004916995.1. Taxonomy (NCBI): domain Eukaryota; kingdom Metazoa; phylum Chordata; class Actinopteri; family Moronidae; genus Morone; species Morone saxatilis. Next base: position 11,222,455 of record NW_023339873.1, read on the forward strand.
TATTCAACAAAGGTCCTCAGCTGGACTCAAAGTGGGGACATTCAACCTAAAATAAGCCTAAAAAAAACCTCAAACAATCTGTAGTTGACTTGAGCACACACATCTCTCAACCAAATGTATAATTTAATAATGTTTAAAATGTTCTTATTCCTGAGAAGAGTTGTGAGACATGTTTTAGGATTGATGGACACGTATTTTGGATCATAAGATGTGGAAATGAACTGGAGGAACTAGTGATAATTAGGGCTGCGACAGTCTATGAAATGTTACAAAATAGTGAAAAAAAGGCATTCTCAGTCTCTCACAGTCCACAGTGATGTCCTTAGTCAGCTTGGACCAACGGTCTAAAACCTTTAGATATATTTGATATACTCTCATGGATGTTTAAATTTAAATTTTTCTGAGCACATCAAGGACTCCTCGTCCATGTCAGCTTGAAAGTAAATGGACTTTGAGGCGAGATTGTCCTTAATGGACTTTGAAGCCCTTTTTTCCTGCCTGTTGCTCACCGTGCAGCCTCCACTCTGGTCTGAGTTGCTGTCTGAGTGCAGAGAGGTTGTTATAGGACAGCACGGCAGCATCCAGGGCATTCACTCCCTCCCAAGGGTACGCAGCAGCATGAGATGCCTTCCCGTGGTACTTCACTGACACCCTGTGTAACATCAGCATAGTGGATTAAGGGTTATCTGTAATAAGTAGAAGTTATGATGGGGTTCATTAAGAGAAGATAAGCAGAGAGGACACAGAGAACCAGTTGTGAATACATATATGATGTGAACAGGAACTCACTCATCGAGTGCGACGCAGGGCAGGAATGAAGCATCTTGCTGAGCTGGGTGAGCCATGAAGACTAGATCGACGTCAGCGAAGGCCCCGGCCTCGATCAGGTCGATCTTTCCTCCCATCTCCTCCTCAGCAGGAGTTCCCACAACAGTTATCTGGTATGAAAAGAGTTAAACTCAAGTCATCTGACATCAGCTCATGTGTGTCAGTCCTGGCTGGGGAAATGAGTACGCTGTTTTTGTCTCAAAGGTGAAAGTTCATTCTTGACTTTTTCAAAAGTGGTTTTAACTCAAAGTCCACTTACTAGCTTTTATTGAGCTTCAACAAGCATTAGTTTTCCTTTGTGTGTTCTTGATCGTAACCAAAGGTGGCCATCTTTAGACACACAGGGTTACACATCTGTCCCCTCCCATATAGGACCACCTGACTGAAGTTCCATGACAACTGAGGAAGACTGTAAGATGCAGCTGAAAGCTCCAGAATAAGATTTCTAAAACACCCTTGAGGGATTTTTGCTTTTGTCAAAATAAATAAAACAAAACAGATTTTGTTTGTTTGCCAAACTGTCTGTGAACATACACGTTCACGGCATCTGTAGCCTCATGTTTTGAACAATTGAAAAATATATTGCAGTCCACCAAAATAGGTTTTAAACACATTTCAGCACAAGTTCAAATTCAAAGTATTATCCTGCTAAATATAATTATATATCAATACTTGTGAACTTTTCAACAATAATTATTGGAAGTGTTGATTGTTTGTGGACTCACAGGGCTTTCCCTTTATTGGGGATGTTAAACACAATCGGGTCATTTATGTGTGTAATGTTATACATAATAACATTCATTTCCTTTATTTTACAGGTTATGAAATAAAAATTGAAGGCACACACAGGTGACCGAAGGTGCTGTGTGACATTATTCTTAGACAGTCCCTTGTTACCTTCACTGGTACAGGGAGCTGGGTCTGGCTTTCTAAAGCAGCCTTCAGCCCCAGAGCGGCGGCGGCTCCCACCTCCGCTATCAGGTTGTGCCCGCACGCATGCCCGATACCCGGCAGCGCGTCGTACTCGCACAGAAACCCCACGTTCAGACCCGGGTCACCCTCCCCGCCACCGACCGGACCCCAGCTGGCCCGGAATGCGGTCGGTAGCTTGTACTGCCTTTCCACCGTCCATGCCTGCTCCCGAGAGAAGAAGCGGACCAGCCTGTCGTGCGCATGCGTCTCGTTGCCTGCGAGCTCAGGTCGGCTCCAGATGTCCCGACTCAAACTGTACAGCTCGTCTTTCCGTGCGTCTACACCGAGCTGGAGGGCGTCTTTCATCCGCTGCCGTGTCTCCATGTGTGTTTGCAGGTGTGCGAAGATCTTGCCAACACGAATTTGGTGCCCTCGCCAAATTGTAAAGCTTTCAGAAACGTCATGAAGTGGGCGGAGCCGCCGCTTTTTTATGCCGGAAGTAGTTTTATTGTGGTATTCCTAACTCAACATGCACACAGTTACCAGTTTGTTTGTGACACCTCTAGAGTTTCTAATGCAGTACATCAGTCCTGCAGTCACTTTCATACAGTGTTCACATCCTGTAAGTAAAAGTACTAATATTACACTGAAAATACTCCACTACAAGTAAAAGTCCTGTATTCAAAGTCTGAAAGTAAAAGTGTTACCAACAAAAGTAAGCCTACTAGTATTATAAAGAAAACGTCAGTGTTTTACTATTAAGCTGTTTTTTTTATATATTACTGCATCATAAAGTGTATGTTGCATTTTACTGATTGAACGACGCCTTGATGTCAGACAAAACCAGTCATTATTTCAACAAATGGAGACCACTCTGATGGCTGCACTGACCTTTTAATCATAGTAGTGATCTGCTACTGTTCTCCTGGTACTGCTTTTATTAAACCAAAAATAGCGCCCGGTGATTGGTGCTGCAGTATTGTTCTTTACATTTTGGGGCTTATACAGAAAATATGTCAATGCAACACTGCTTTCCTCTTCTTTACTGCATCATTGTGAACATTATGCAAATCAGAAATAGGGGAAAAGTATGTTAACTTTCCCTTTCATTAGCATCAGACACCAAATGACTCTCTCTGAAGCTGGATCGCCATCTGCTGGCCAGAATCACACTCTTTTTAAAAAAACTGTTTTAAAGAGTGGTGTACTATTACACAGCTTCCATCAAACTGCATTTAAACATTTAATTTAAATCTGAAACTTTGGATAACGTGCCAATTCATTACATTACAAAGCTCCAGATACATAAATCTAAACAAACCCATGCACAGTCTTGCATGTTAGTCATATGCATGTATGAAAATGACGCGTCTCCACTGTGATTTACTTTTATCAAGATAAAACCTTTCTGTAAGGCCTTTGTGTTGTGCTGTATTGAATGGCATTAAATGGTGGCTGGGACTAAAATCTTTCACCCATCTGCCTGTTACCACACTAGAGGGACCCAGAGTGACACACTTTGGTAAAGGGCTCCTTTTGCACATGGTTCTGCATCCATTAAATCTACATCAGTGTTCTGCTGCGTTGCATGTTTTACCTTGAACAGTTTAGTGAACTGAGAATGAATAGGGAAAAAAGCCTTTAGGAATAAAACCTTGACAATTATCTAGAGGATATATTATTTATTTATTTATGAATTGCCTGTAGCTACTCAGATGACTGTACACATACAGCAAGCAGACAATGCCTTCCTTTGAAGTGGGATCTGGCCCCGTAAAAACAAGGTCAATTAGCGCTGAATGAATAAAGACAAAGCTCCACAGCTGTCACAAACCCAGCGAGTGTGTGTGTGTGTGTGTGTGTCTGAGTGTGCCTGATTGAGAGAGAGCAGGTGTACATGTGTATGTCTTTTTCTGTATGTATTTGAGTTGTAGGTTAATTGGGGGCGGTTGTCAGTCACAAGAGGGGACATGTTGAACAGCGCTCAGCAAGCTGACACTAAGACTGCCTCCTGACATGGCCTGTCTGTCAGCTTACTTTACGCCCCACTGACACGTTGACACTCTCCATTGTGTATCAATTAAATGACATTGAAGGGAGGCATCCATGTGTCACTCCATTGTCTTATTCAGGGATTTGCCCTGTGAGCATGTGTTTCATTTCACATGGTTACGCATGTTTTTGGCCTCGCATATTGCTTCCACAAATTAAGAGTTTTAGGAGTTTTTTGTGTGAATGTTGGTTCAAGACTGTTACAATTTATTATAGGATGATCTTTTTAAATAGTACATCACACTGAGACTTTAATTTAATAAAGGTGTTGGTGATAAAACCCACATCGGCTCAGAGATAGAAGAGAAATAACAGCACTAGAGGCAAATGTAAAAGCGATTGCATCCACTGAGCGACAAATAAAACCTCTGTCCACCCCCATGACACAGCACACAAAACATACGTTAACAAGCACTCAATAGATTGCATAGATATTTTAGGTTGAGCCACTAGTCCTCACACCAAGCTGGAGTGATGCATGACTTATGATATATGCAAGCAGGCGTCACAACAGCAGGACGCCCCGGAGGAAGGCTGGCTTGACAGCTACGACGAATTGATGTGCTCCTGATGACAGCATGTTTCTGAAATGGGAGATGAAACAAACAACTGTCTTTGCTTGGGTGTGTGTGTGTCTGTGGCCACAGGAAGAGTATGTGGTCCACATATGAATGTGTTTGTGCCTCTACTCCAGCTTCTGTGTTTGGAAGCCCATATCCACCATGAAAAAAAGTGACTTACAATTTTGAGATTGGGTTTTTCAGTGTTGTTCAGTGTGAAAAATCAATCAGTTTTCGGATGTGACAACGCTATGGTTAAGGTGTGTTTGGTTTAGGCACAAAAATGACTAGATTTAGGAAAAAAACAAGGTTTTAGTTAAAAAAATCTTCTTCTGCTTGCAACTCTGCATCACTGGCTGCAATATTTATTTAAATTTTTTTTAGAGGCCAGTAAAAGAGCAAACATTAAAAATAAAATTTTGTAGCAGAAATATGTTTTTTCTGGTTGACTGGTTAATCGTCTTGCGGCCCTTTATGGTGGTCCCAAAACCCAGGTTGAGAACAACAGTTGTATCCAGGTCACTACAATTATATATACATCATAGCTAACCATTTTGCAAACCACGCTGCTGTGTTTTAGAAAATTTTATGTATTTCTTTTACAGTTGTCTCTTGAAACTATATCATGTTATAACAAAATTTTGACTTTCTATCTCACAGTCTTGGCTTAGTAAGTCAAAACAGTTGACATACTCATTTTACTCACACAGCATTTCTTTATGACAAACCTTTAATCTGTTTTTACTGGCACAATTGGGCTTCCATACTAACCTCTACTCTACCAGTTCATTTTCTCTCCAGCAGACAAATATGAGCCCCGACAAGTTGTCGATGAGCCTGATTTTTAAACATGAGGTTCCAGCTGACTGAAGGAAACTGACAATGTGTCAGTCGTGCTTGCTCTGTCCTGTCAGCATCGCTATCAAACAAAACGCCAGCAATGTTCAATATCGCACAGCAAGCTGCTTGGTAGCTGTAAAATATCACCCGCAGGCCTCAGAAATGTGAGGGTGCATGTGTGGGTGCATGTGTAACTTGACAGTCCTGTTTCTGTCATTAATGTCACATCAGTGCACACAGTGTGCTTCTGCGTTCTCCAAGCTGGAATACATTAACACCTCGGTTTATCAAGTCATCCTGTATTTTCAGGGGGTGAAGTGGGGGTGGGATTACACTGTACAACATTTGTTCTTGTTTTTATGATGGTTTATGATGGAACATAGCCTTATTTGGTCTCTAAATAATGTAAACCCTCAGAATTTTTTTTTTCCAACATCAGGGCTCATGCATGTGAATTATTTTAAATAGGGGCTTCTCGAGAGCCATCCACATTTTCATATAAATTATTCCCTATTCTGATGCTTTATGTCACTGATTGAAATTATACAGTTTATTACTGCTCCACCTCATTTCCAGTCAATGAAAGCTTTTACGCTTTCTGTTCCCAACACCCCCATAAGAAAAAAATCCTCTGGTGGCGCATTTTCTCATCTCGGGTTGCAACAGACATTAAGTGATTTGTTGGTAATGGACAGAGGAAAAACATGATAGTCTGCACTGGCATGAAAAGCCATTATAGCTGTGCAAAAAAAGTAAGGAGCACAAAATAGAATTTTGGATTAGGTAAAAAGAGATGACAGTGCTATCCACATCACAGAGCAAAGTACAAAATGTCTCACCAAAATATAAAACCTAGATTGCTGTTTGAATATTTTTCCTGTCTTCGGGTTGGATCGTATATTTTCTTGTCTGTCCACACAGCTGCCCTCGCTGCTTCAGAGGTAGCCCTGCCGTAGTGGTGCCCTTTCTTTGTTTGACAGTTGAAAAGGCTGCTGTCTGACTCAATAACATCAGCCTTTGTGGGCAGTGTGTTGAACAGTGGGAGTACAAGTTGTCCTTCGAACCACAGAGGAGCTACAATCAGCAGGGTGTGTGCAAAGTGAAGCTGAAGTGCAGATTTGAAAATTCTATCTTACTGAGTTGTTGTGCTGGATGGTCTTTTATAATAACAAGTAAATCAGTGCATGATAACAAAAGGTCATACCTCTTTTACACTTTTCTTTACATTGGTAAGTAAGAGGAAGCTGTATAAAGGAGCAGAGTTGTGGAAAACCATTGCTGAGCCCAGACACAGTCGGCACATTGATTGTGCAAAACATACCACAACAGCTTAGCCGGGTTTTCATACGACCCACATGTATTGCATTTGAGAGGCTGAGACTCTCCTTGGTACACTGGAAGCTTAATTTGTAGTCTTCAACATTTTCTCTGTGTGTTCCTGAGGGGCAGGATTAATTTCAGTTTTCTGCTCCACAGGAGGGAAGAAGCACCTCCCTCTCTACTCTTCAGAGGATCCCCGGCTCTGATAATTGCCACAAGCAGACACTGTTTAAATAAAACATAGACTGTGGTGATGCCAGGCGACTGAGGGGCCAAAAGTGTGCAGGGATGACGGAGAGATCAGGTAGGTATCTGTGTTTCTCTCTTACAGTGAGAATGCCTGAGACAACACAAGAAAAATGGCAGTTTTTTTCCAACCATTTGAAAGGGGCAGGGGGGGAACTGCTGCGTCAGAATAGCAGACCTGCCCACATACTGGGTTTGACAGTCTTTGTGAAGAAAAACACAAGGGGGGCTGCTGATGATTAGATACAGGCAGATAAAGACGAGCCTGCAGTTTAACAAGAATGAACAAGACTGAAAGTAAAAAAATTCTCCAAGTGCAAGTTTTTAAATAAAACAAATACACCAATGTTACTCATACCATGATCAAATGTATTTAATAAAAGCCTTTATATCAAGGTAATTTCTAATATTTCTCACAGGAATAACGTTACACTGATTGTTTATTATTCTTTACAGAGTAACAAGACTACAGCCATGCTAAAAAGAGGCTACTGAGGCACAGTGGTGCTTTGAGTTAATGCTAATGTCAGCAGGCTAAAATTTCTCACTGCTGATGTTTAGCAGGTAATGTTCACCGTTTTAATCTAGCATACTAACATTTGCTAATTAGCACTGAACACAAACATACAGCTGATGTCTTGCTGGTATCAGACAAATTGAAATTAAGACCTTATGATGGGGCTACAGGAAGATCACCAGTTATAATAATTCATACTGAGCGGGACGTGTGTACAATATTTATTGGCAATCCTTCCAAATAGTTGTCACTTAAAACCATTAATGTCAGCCTCATGGTAGCACCAGAGGAAAACTCCAAAGAAACTCCACCTAAGAAATTAGGATCTATCCTCTGGGCACCTTAATGTCTGTACAAAATTTCATGGCAATCCATCAAATAGATATTGAAATGTTTAGAAAATATCTTGACCAAAGTAATGGATGGACAGACAGCTTAGAAAGAAAAAATAATAATCATAAAATAATAATTCAGCTCTTGATTACAGAATTTCTGAAAGGCAGGTGGAAAAAAAAAAAAGTAGGTAAGCTTAAATTCCTTAATTTTTTTCTCCTCTGTAAAAGTTTTTTGGCTGTTATTTTTTTGTTGTTTTTGTTCGGGTCATTTAAGTGTTTGTTGCTGTAATACTAATTTTGGTCACAAGAGGCTGAAGTGAGAGAAAACATTTAACCTTTCAGGGCTTGCTTATTTCAAAGAAAATATTAAATTCACAGCGTTTTTGGTGCGTTCATTTTATATGTAAATACCATAATTTTCACAGAATACATAACCTATATTTCACCTTTGAATGATAATGCATTCCTCTGTGTGTGAGTGTGTGACTCCCTGTCATTCCCTCTCTTCACATTCTCGAGCCAGCCAACATGTCAGAGAGAAAGCTCGAGTGTTAATTGGAAGCTCTCCCACGGGAACTCGTAGGCGTCTTCCTTGTCCTCTGTGTTTATCTGCTAATGTGATTGCCACGGCTCTTTTGGATTCATAGCTACTCCTGAATAATGAACATACTTAATATTCCTTTTAGACTCCCGTGACCTGTTGTGGATGAATAACACTCAAGCGTTCAAAAAATATAACCCCAGCTGACACAGCTGGATTTATTGTACTACAACAGACACAGTGGTACGTTGTTGTTGTTTTTTTGTGATGGCTGCGGGGTTAAATGAAAGCAAGCTTTAAGGCATGCCCTCTCTGACACAAATCCTTTGGGATAATCTTTAATATTAAATAGCGAGCTAAAGGAATGGTTCAACATTTTGTTTTTTTGACAATATAATGCACAAGAAGATACCGCGCTCATGTCTGCACAGTAAATGTTTAACTGGAGCCAGCAGCCCGTTAGCTTAGCTTAGCACACAGACTAGCAAGCTGTTTCTGCTCTTTATGTTTTGATGCTAACTCACTGTAGCTTCATGCTGTACAAACATTATAGATCAATCGATCTTCTTATCCAACAAAAGTGAATAAGCGTATTTCTCAAAATGTCAAACTGTTACTTTTAATGAAACCAGTTTCTGGTGGATGACTTCTTTTGAAACATGTTGTTCAATAAATCTTCTAGAGGAATCTTTCATATGAGCTAAATAGTGAGCTTCTGAATTTTTGGAAATACACACATTTTTTTGTTGTTGCTAAGAGTTAGATGAAAGATTGATATCACATCTGTACAGTAAAGCTTAGTTTAGCACAAAGACCGGAATAAAGGGGAAACAGCTAGCGTGAAAGTGTGTAAAAGTAACAAAACTCACATATGTATCAAACAAACATGTTAATTAATGAGCTTTGAATGAGGTTTTGTTACTTTTAAACAGCATGCTAACTGTTTTCCCCTGTTTCCTGTCATTATGCTAAGCTAGGCTAACTGGCAGTAGATTGCACTTTAAAAGAAAGACGTGTGGTATCAATCCTCTCATCTAACTTTCTGGTTTCAAAAGTTTGACATATTGGCAAATACACACTTTATCTGGCAGAGAGTTAGATGAGAACGTTGATAACACTCTGTCTGTACACTAGGCTACAGCCAGCAGCTGATTAGCTTAGCTTAGCACACAGACTGCAAACAGAGTCCAGGGTGTTATGGGCTCATCCCTATGTTCCCAGGCAGCATGTGTGTCCCTTGATATAAACTAGATTGTGAGAGATTGGGGCTGTCGTCACAGTTCAAGATGCAAAAGAACGGAGGGAGACGGACGTTTCAAATGCAATTTGAATGGTAAAAATCCGTTAAGCCACTGTGGAGATATCAGTCTCTGAAGTCAAGAAAACTGTCTTGCCCAGTGTAAGACTATGGGGGATTTCAACATACTGACTGAGGGACGTTGAGCATTTGGCCTAGGGAAAAGAAAAACATTGCTGAGAATATAAAACCCTTTCAAAGATCTCCTTGATGTGTCATATGAAGAGGATATTGAGCTAAGGAACAAAGGAGCCTGGGAGGGTGGATACGCTGCCGTGCTCAGCTATACACTAACTGGCTGCTGGTGTTAGCTTGTTTTTTAAACCACACAGATATTTGTGTGGTAACAATCTTCTTATCTAATTCACAGTTATAAACCAAATAAGCATATTTTCTAAAATGTCAAACTATTCCAGAATCAGTAATGGCTGATTGGCAAGAGCGGGATTAATATTTCAGCTTGAAAGGAGGTTTTCAGACCATCCTCCCTGACACAACAATACACATTTTGACCTAAATCTCATCAATCAAGCTCTTCTACTTTGGTCAGAGGTGTGATTTGTATTTGTGTATTGTTGAAAATTTTAACAAATTCTCTCTACAAAGATTTGCTGTAGTTTAATTTATACCATGTCCTGCTTCTACCATGCTGCCTACAGGCCCAGAGGTCATATTTCTGAAGCTGTGAAGTGAAATCTTTGCATGCATGAAATAGTTGGAGTGAGATAAAGTGCGCTCATGAAATTGCTTCTGCCTAATTTGATTTTGTAAAAGATACTGTCATAAGAAGTTCTCATAAGATTTTCACATTTGTTTTGATTGCAGTTTTGATGGAGATTGAGTGATATGGTGTTTAGAAATGAATCTAATTATTATTCCACAGCCGGTTGTTTATTCAAACCATCTGAATCAATAACATTTATCAAACAGACCAATATTAGCATTCACCCCACACCACTTATATTGATTTTTTCCCCCTTTACAAGCATATCATAAGTAACTAAATTTGATACTCATACATATTTACAACAATTGATAAACTGATATAGATTTAGACTCCTGCTAGAATTAAAGTCACAACACAGCTATGTGATTATAGCTTGTCAGATAATTTGACAGCATTAAAATGGATTTCAATTGTTAAAAATGCTGTTTCAATTGCAATAAATTAGCTGTTTGACAGTACAATAAAGATGAATGAAATAATGATTTAAATACAAGTTACTACAGCTGTAATTTGACATTTGATTACTGTCATAGACCCAGCCTTAAACACTCAGACAAGCATCATACAGGATGTGAAAGCAAGGTTACTCACCACGGGACGCCGTTCACAGCCTGATTAAAATGGGAAGCAGCCGTGTCAGATATGGAGCCTATTGTGAAAAATGTTTCCTGCCTTTGGGTAATCACTGATTATCCCTCCAAAAAATAGCGTAATAACAGCTTGGTTGAAAAAACAAACAAAAGAAACGTGTCCAGTGAAGACCCTCAGCAGATGTATGGTCATGATGTTGGACCTTACCAACCTGCTTTGTTCTCGTAGTATCTTTATAAACCCTTTTCGGTAGTTTTCCCTTATTAAACATCAGAGTGTGCAAACAGGAAAGAATTGGAAAGAGAAGAATGATATAAACCCCAGCCCTCTTTTTTTACAATCAGTTGTCAATCAGTAACTGAACCATCATTATATGTGTGTCAAATGTACATAAATGATAAAACACTACACATACACAATGAAATATTTCTACGACTGATGCAGATTCACATGAATGGATATTACATGAATGTAATGTTGTAATAATTTTAGTGAGCATTTAATCTTTGTTTTGCCCCACTGTGAGGTTGTTTCTCTCTTTATCTTTAAAACTAGATTTACAAAAGATTTCCATGAAATCTGTGTGGATATTCATGGTCCTCAGAAGGTGAATCCTAATATATTTGGTGATGTGGAAGTGTTATTCAAATGCTGCCATGAGATTTCAAAATTTTGATTTATACAAGATAAATAGAAGTGTAACATCTACTGTTAATTAAATATAATAATATCAAGATATTAATTTCAGGATACAATCTACTGGCCATAAATGCCTTAAAATTCTGATCAACTTCTAACTATTCTTCTGTACAAGACAACAACAGGCCAAAGTTTCTACTTGTAACAACTATAAACCTGTTGAAGGCAGATTAAATAACAGAGGGCCATTTACACATTCACATTACACATTTGCAGGTTCATGCTCCTGAGGAGATGAACCGTTTTAATTTTAATGATCGCAGTCTATCACCAGCCTCAGGATAAACTTCTCATTCTGAGACTGTCACAGTTGAATAACAACATCATGTTGTTTGTGCTACAGTGTGGAATGAACAGCTTTGTGTTGCTTGTTTTGTCTTTTTTTTCTGTCAGTTACCTGCATTTTTGCATTTTCAGAAAGCTGTCTGGCTTTTCTTGTTTGCTTTCAGCGTCAAGCTAAAACCACTTTCAAAACAAAGGAGAGACAAACATAACAAAACGGTGATGCTTTCAGACTCTACATTTCATTTAACCACTTCTTCCAACCTCTTGCTACTCCATTTCCAACCGCCCCGTATTTGTCTTTGCGAAACCACAGTGGTTACTTTTCAGGACTGAAAGATAGGCGTCCTTCTTTTGGAGGTCATGCCGTGGTCATCCCCGCAGGTTTCTGTTTTGCAAACACAAAAAAATCTCTGGGAATGAGTAAAATTCAATTTTCATACACACCGAGAGGCATTGTTGATGTTAGCGGGAGTAGCAGGCAAAGTCACACAAACACAAAAAACAAATAAAAGCATGATAGGGAACTTTTGAAGCTTTATTAAATCAAATTTTTGTGCCACTATTGTATGAAAATGAAAGACATACTTATAAAAATGATAATGTTCGCTTTCTAAAACAGAAGCAGATGGCTGTTTGGACAGTAATGACACCGCAAAGATAAGATGAAAAACAAATAATTTCTAATACATTTATAGCATGCAATAAGGCTTCGCACGAATTCATGATTATAGCCAAAACCTGTCGGTTTAATATTAGGCTGTCTGTCCCAAGCTCCCAGAGCTCATACATCAAATAAATAATAACACCTTCTCTGATGCCACAGACCTCCAGACACAACTATCTCTCTCTCTCTCTCT
>NW_023339873.1:11235095-11235519 GCF_004916995.1 Morone saxatilis
CTCTCTCACACACACACACATGACAAAGCAAACTGTGAAATGCACAGAAAGCCTTGCATCGAGTGAATCATCAGAAAATAAAACAGATAAAATGCTGATTTCATCGTAGGAACAGGTGTTGTTGCCTGACACGTCATTAATCAATCAAAACTTAACAATGAACTCCTGACTCTGGTGGTCATGACCTTTGACCTCATCTATGAGCATGTATTTGAGAGAGACTGATGGGGGTTGAACCTGCGTGAACCCAAAACTGGATTAGACCGCTGAATTGATATAACATGGTTCCTAACATTACTCATATTCTGAAAAGAAACTGAAGCAAACCTGCAGATACAACAGGACTACAATATTTATATTTCTGTTTTTGAGAAACAAGTTTTGTGTTCATGACAAAAAATTAAAGGATAAGTCTGGTGATAGT
>NW_023339873.1:11235673-11268804 GCF_004916995.1 Morone saxatilis
TGAGCCACACAGTTGCACTGGGTGCCAGTTTGCTTCATTTCAGCTAACATGGGTACTGTTATTTTGAATTCCATATACACCTGCTGATGTTAAAAATACTAGAGCAACAAATGGCTGAAAATAGTCCTCAACAATTTACTCCTGTTTGCATAATGTTTGCTACTTTCAACATTTCTTTAACCCCTTTTTGCCACTTGGGGGCAGCCCAACAAACACTGTAAACACAACATTGACATACCAACAACCATTTAGGGTTGACTATATGTGACATGGGGGAGAAACATTTTGATTCATTCATAGTCATGTTTTTGTCCACCTGGTGAATGTAAGTCCAGTATTTACCCTTGTTTTGCTCTGGCTGTTTAGCTATTAAATGCTTCACTTTGTTAATCAGCTAATTGCTAACTTAGTCTGTCTGCCTTTTTTGTGCTTGGCAAGGAGTGTACTGTAGGTTTTTAGAACTTTTTCTCTGATAACATCTGATGGTGGTGTGGAACATAGACTGTATAATTAAAAATGAATGTAGTCTCCGTGACGTCGCCCATAGGTTTCTGAAGAGCTGTTGTGAAGCTCAGTGTTGTCGGCTCTGGCCGTCGTCATCTTGGCGGTCCTGACTCTGCCGGCTTCAGGCTAAGACATGGAGCGTGGGTAGAGCTGAGGCGGGCTGAATGAAGCCTGGTTATTGAAAACTGTGACGGCACCCATCTGTCACTCAAAGCTGCCATGCCATTCTGCATAACTTTAAGCCTAAAGCATAAATTTAAACGTGTGAGTTATAATTCATCCCACTTACAGCTGTCATGAGTAGAGAATTTGGCTTTAGAGACCAACACTTTTTTTTGTACCAGGCTGTAAACATTTATTCAGGATTTTACTATGGGGCCTTATGGGGATTGACTCACTTCTGTAGCCAGCCTCAAGTGGCCATTTGAGGAACTGCAGTTTTTGATACTTCCATGTTGGTTTCATTTGCCAGCCACGGAGGTTGCTGCTTGAGTGAGAATAAACTTGAACTGTAAAGTTGCAGCTCGGAAACCAAAACAATGAGCTCAAAGGTACTAAAATGCTCCATAGAGCAGAATTCTTTGTGAGTTTGTCACTTATTTACATTGTAAATAGTTATTAGATCCATTGTTAGTTTAAAAATGTAGACCATAGCAGCATTAAAAACTAAAATTATATGTTCATGATCCATTTTTAAAGATTTATGCCGTCAGTAGGAACAAATAAGGTTTGAATAAGAGAACCACAGACAAGCTGCAAAGTACTGAGAGAAGGATGAATGCATTGTTGGTTGTTATTGACAATGAAAGGTTTTAGATATCACCAACATTATCTTTGATTCTGTAAATGTCATCTGAAATGGAGAACAACATAAATAAAGTAACCACTTCTCCAATAGATTTATAACCATTTTTTGCTGGACCAGGGATCTGCTCTTTAAATGTGAAACATACTAGGTTTCAACATCTTGCTCAAAGATGTTCACATTGGCATATCAGGATGAATGTCTATGTGAGCAAGTTTTTAAAGCAGTGAGTCACAATGACCTTGAGCAGTGAACATAATTTCATCTGTCATTCTCATGTATCCCTACAAAGAGAATTCAAAGTCAGGCTCAAAAAAGTTGCCACTGACAGAAATTCAATAACACGTTCAAAACAAATAATTCAAGATGAATGGAGGTGAACCTGTTTATGAAAATGCACCTCAAACCTATAGTAATCAATTGTCACCGATGGTTACCATGGTGACGATAAAGGATTTTATCAGTAAATCTCAGGCTCTGCACAATGTTAAGATGAGGTCGGGAAGGGAGTATGGATGACAGACCAAGTGGCACACAGCATCAATAAACAAAGAAAAAGCAATCTAACTTGAAGGATGACAACAATCATCACATGGTGATAGGCCCCAAATGATAACAGAAACTGAACACGACACGTTCATCCACTGCCTCTCAAATACTCTATCATCAAACCAACTGTGAATTACTTCTTTTGTGTCGTCTCAGAGTTTTGGCAGAGTTAAACACATACAGAGAAGCACAGTGGTATAAGCCAGGTGACCTTGTGCATTTGTGATGCAGCAGAGTATCCATGGTGATGCACCTGAAATGCTAACAAAGACACGGTGGGGCTCTTACAATCTTCTCAGCTTGTAAATCAGAAATAAGCTTGATAATTGTTTGCTGCAGGGCGTTATGTTATTACTTGAGGGCTGAGAAATGAATACATAAAATGCAAGCAGAGAGGTGGAAAATAAATCAGGGAAAGGAAAGAAAATTTAAATTTTAAGGCAGCCTGGAAATTATTCATTCCATTTGAATTACAGTATTTTCACAAAAGTGCAAACAAATGACAGAAAAGTGATAGATGAATAGCAAAAAGTTCAAAATGATTTCTAAAACTTCTCCAGGAGTAATTTCTAAACTTTATATCATATACTGACACTGGTCCCTGTAATATAATGCTGTCTCATATTCACAGATGATTCGAAGTTTATTCCACATACGTGTAGGCCTGAAGTCAACCAAGCCACAAGCTGTGAAGTGATAAGAAGAGGGAGGCTTATAGGTATACAGTGGAGGAATCATCTCCGTTCGCCAAGTTCAGCATGATGGCTGGTGGCTGGCTGCCAGCAGGGCTGTTTATGCTCTGTAGCCATCAATCTATTTTCCAGCCCAGATGGCTGTGATTGCTGTAGGAGGAGGAGATATGAGCGCTACCTGACAAGGATTAAAATCAAATCTGTCTTCATGTGCTATTACTTTTTCAAAATCTGCTTCTTTTGCTGACACTGTGCTGATGAAGACCGATATCATATTTTGGTCAGCTCTTGTCCAAGTGCTGACCCTGCAATACACCATGTGTGAACATTAAAAATGGCCTTTTGATGTCACGGTAACTTGAACAATCAACAGTCCTGCATGTGGTAACTGCACGTGTGACACTGCAATACACAACGAATCAAATGCACCCTCGGTCATGTTCAGTGTATTCCTACAAATATGTGTTTTAAGGTGATGCTGTGAGGATTAGATCCCTCTACATAATTGTGTAACAATTTTTTTCCATATTGTGTCCATAAAACTTTCTAAAAATTTATCAGGAAGTTTCTCTGAAAACTACATGTATCTAACATTTAACTTGATTATTAATTATGAGTAAAATAGAGACAGTGGTAAAATCAGTACCGTCCCAAGTCATTAATTCTAATGAAATGCTAAGCTAGCCAGTACACAGAAGGTCAGCTGAACATGCAAATATTTGTCAACATGCAAGCATAAAAGTCAACATATAAAGAAATGGAGGAGTTCTTTTAAAATCAGCATAATTAACTTAACTAAAATAACAGTCTGCTTTTTTGTCCTTTAATTAGGACCACATTACATATAGTACTTATTTCCATCAAACTGTTATTCAATTATTAGGAAATGTTTAGGAAATAAAGGAGCTGGTTAAGTGCTACTTAAAATGATTGATTTACACCGTTCTCACTGTATATGCATTTACAGCAGTTTAAAGACAAATCACATTTATTCAGAAGTTCTTGGCATACAGTATGTGTAATATTTTCATCATGACCTTCAGACTTTATGTGGCTTGCTGTATTTCCCAGAGGAATGTGCCTGGATGAAATATTCTTGTAAATAAGTCCACAATAAATCTAAATGTATCTTTGATACACAACATTTTTATTCATGAAAATAGTTAGACATTGATAGAACGTTCAAGGGAAAATGATTAATTAAAAAGAGCAAAGAAAAACTTTTTATCAGCATCAGATGGAGCCTGTTTTTCTTTCATTAGTCAGTTCTGGTTTTATTCTTTTACACTGATGAGTTCACACACATCCCACAACAGTCAATACTAATGCTTCATGTGCAATTCATGGCAAAACACTTGCCAACATCCATCAAGAAAGACCAACTAAGTCAAGCTACGTCAAACTGCTCTTTATTGCTCACCATTAATGCATTTAGACTGATGGCTAGAATCAAATTAGTTTTTTTCCCCTGCACTTTGCAAACAAATGCATGCTTGTACCAGTGCAGACAGACCCTATAGCATTTAAATTCCCCTCACAACACTGAAAACAGTGAGATGAAACAAAATAAATGCAATATATGTACTTGTTAATAATGTTATAACTCTTTGCACTGACCAAGAAAACTAATCTCAAACCAATTTTGAACTGTTTGTTCTTTGATGTCAACTCATTTGTGGTGGAGTCTCTTCATCTTGTAATAAAGCTAAAAGCGGACACACAAAGTGTGTCCATGATGAAAGAAATTCTTTCAGGATATGAGAGTGAAATTGTTTGCTGGATGCAATTGCCGGTAATGGGCGAGTAAACATGTTGCAGTGAGCGGAATAAGAATGGAAAGTGCTGTGGTGGGTATGAAATGTTTATATGGGAAAGCTATGTATCAAGCTCAAACTGTGATACCTTTGCAAGCTACAGTTTCTGAAGATCACAACATACATTTGCTCACATTCTGTATTTATTTCTGTTGTAGATCTGTTGTGATTGTTATTATTATTGTGTGTTGAGTTTTTCAAATTCTGTGACTCCACACTTCTCCAACAATAAGGGATCTTTTTCCAATTTTGAATCATTAACAACAACTGACAGTTGTTAATAATATGTCCAAAGTGGAGACATATTATGAAAATACTTTCCACATACTTGTGTAAAAGTACTGCAAACACTGAATTTTAGCACAACGTAAAAAAAGGAGGTGAACAGCTAAAAATAAATTCAATTTCACAACTCCTCTTCTTCCTGACAGAAAATTGCCATGTGATTACAGGTGACTGTTAGTCTCATGGTAGTCAGGTCCATTTGGGGTTCTCGTCAGTCTCTGCAGCTCTGCAGCTGGGTGTAGAGCAAATTAATTACTATCTGGCTCTGAATCACTGCAAGGCGATTCCAGATCATCGCTGTTCTGGGTCGCTGGTTCTTCTGAGGCCACAGGGCTACTGCTGTAGGTACCATATCACCTGAAAACCATGAGGAGTAACACTAAGAGAAACAATTCAACTAAGCTGTAATTTGCAGCTCTACGCTGCTGTCTGAGTAATTCATCTGTGCCTGTAGCGTTCATTTGCATAGTGTTTGCACAAGTGAGCATTCACTGAACCACCGGTTAAGTCTTTGTGATTACCACTGTGTTCTGCAGAGATAAAAAAGGTCTTTAGATGACTAAATGGTGCATGAAGGGGATTGTACCCACTGACCATTACGCTTTTATTCTGTCTATTCTGCAGCAAGAAAAAACACCATTTTCAAAGTGGACATTGAAACTGTTTAACTTGCTTAAATTGTTCATGAAAAATAAAAGAAGTGCATTGAAATACATTAATAGTTTAATTTATTTCAACTGTTGAAAAAAAAGAGTCAGTCTGTCTTTTTATATCTGTATGTTTTGATGGTTTGATAGAGAGAGTCTTCTATCCAGAAAGAAATTCAGTCACAGAAGGCATTTAGTCACAACTTTGTCATCCTCTCTGCTGTGGTGTTACTCCCTGCGAGGAAGATCTGTCCTGAAAATCTGATGCAGGAGAGAAACGTGATGGGGAACTTCCACACTTTACTTCTCCCTGTTTATTTCTCTGATGATGTTTCCTGGGTGTGGAGTTGTTTGTTCAATTAAACCTCTCTGGAAATGGATCAACAAACACCTTTGATTTGCCTAATGAAGCCAGGTTGATACATATAATCGTTTGATGAAGTGAATAATGAGGATGCAGGCAGCTCACAGCTAATGATAGGTGATGATGTGTGTGACTGAGATTGGAGAAACACGTAAAATGATATTGAATAAATTTTGTAAACATTATATTTGGGCTTTTTCTTCTCGCTGAACTAATTTGAATTGAACACGGCCTCATTCTGCTGTGCCACCTTGGCTACAACATGAAGTGTCTCCAGCTGGGGAGGAACAGAATATAGAAGTGGCAGATTAGGAAACTGTTAAGAGCTGTCAGTGTTCAGCCACAACCTCCTCCCCTTCTCTATTTATGCATCTTCTCCTCGTCACCCCTCCCTTCCTCCCACCCCACTCTCTCCCCACTCTCTCCCATTTTCCAACCCCTTGACACAAACACATCAGAGACAGCCTGCTTTAGAGTCTCGTCTTGCAATGTGCTGTGTGTGTAACAACAACATTTTGAGCCTGAAAATGTTTCTTGCTCTCACAAAATTACCCCCTTAGAATGGTCTTATGTCATCTAATAAAAAAGCCCTTTAATTCCCATGTTGTTGCATGTATTGCTTGAATGTGTCTATTTAGGAAGATCTGAAGCCTGTGTGGACTGAAAGCGATGAATGTAGGCAGCCACTCATATAGCAACTGATGGTAAACGGAAAAGGATCAATATTAAATGAGATGCATTATGATGCTTTTGCATGAGGAATCCTGCTAAGAATCAATCACTGTAAATCACAAGCAATATTCCCCACCAAAGACAGATGGGCGTGAAACAATAGCAGCAGCCTCCCATAACTGCACGGCCCACATGGTGGAAGAGGATTTAGAAAAATTGACAAGTCGCTGTTACAGTCGTATAGATGCCTTTTGTCATCGCAGACAGCTTTGTCTCTTTCACTGATGCTTTGGTGAGAATGACACTGAAATATTGATGATAATTATTATGATGGATGTGGATTGTCGATTAGTCTGCCCCCTGCTTTGAGAGATGACTGATGCTGCTTTCAAGCCAAACCCACAGTAAAACTTCATCCTGATGAAGAGGAATGCAACAGTCACTTTACATATGTTAATTATAAAGGGATTTCACAATCAACAGTCATCAATAAGATGTTTCACTTATACTGTCTGCCTGTGTAAATTATCTTCATAAAAACATACATATTGGATTTACTGTTCAACCACAAGTGATCAATGGCTGCTTGAATCTGCTTCAAGCACGGCATAACAAGTGTTCAGTAATTAGTTGGATGACTCCTCAGCCTCTTCTGTTCTGCCAGAACTGGAGGCACTGGCATCATGCGCAATGCCTTTCATTGTTTTCTCATGATGTTGCATCGCCAAATGTCATGTATTTTCCACAACAAGATACATGTAATTTGGGAGATAGCTCTGCTGGGAGTGCATAGTGGAAATAATTGCGCAGCTGCGCAGGACAGGAAAAGGGACTCTAAATAGGGTGTGCATGTGACCCCCAACTGCAGTAAAAAAAATAGATAAATGGAGGATATTCAGAATGGACTTTTAGTAACACGATGACTTTAAAATTGCACAAAAATTTCATTATATGGTGTCTTTTTATTTTATTTTATTGTTACTGTCAGCAGGAGATTACGCTAACATTCATTTTCCAAAAGCAGCGGTAAGTAAGTTGTAGCAATACTACAATGTAAAATATTGTGTTACAAGTAAAAGTCCTGCATGCAATATTTTACTGAACTTAATACATATAAATATCAGCAATACATTACGTATTCACTTTAGCTATCTCATTATGCAGAATGGTTCTTTCAGAGTGATATTCCATATTACTTGATTACTGAACACATTAATAAGTACCACAAAATTGTACTTAAGTACAGTACTTGAGTAAATGTACTTAGTTGTTCTCCACCACTGTCCAAAAGGGGATTGTTGGTTTGCTGTGATATCAATAGTCTGAAATGATTGGTGTTGACAGTACTTTTTATGCAGCACTACCTCTCACAAGATAATATTTATCCATATTAATTTCAGAAAATTGACTTCTTTGGTGTGTAATTGACCCAAAACATGAATGTGCCTGTGTGTCCTCCTTGTAAATATAATTTAGTTCTTCTTATTATTCCTTGCTTTAGAACTATATTTATAAAGTCATGTTAAGTCAAGTTTATTTATAAAGCTTATATAGCAGTTTAAAACAACCAGAGTTAGCTGTACAAATTAAAGTACACAGCACAATAATAGTAAAAAAAAAAGTAAAATTATATCAAAATAATAGTTAAAAAAGGCGCATTAAAAACAATAAATGATAATATATGTATTTTGCCATTTATATGTTTTGTTCTCTTTTAATGCCTTTTGTTTTTATTTTCATTTAAATATTGGAGCATCTGTTTGTATATTTTCTGTGTATGTTGCAGGAAAGGTGCTACAGCTGCGTTTCATTATGCAATCCTGTATTGTAATGACAATAAAGCGGAACCTTGAACCTTTTTTCCATATTTGGTGTAAAAAAAACAACAATGATTTATGATAAATGCCCAGTTTGTGGCAAATGTAAGGGTTACCACCTAAATATTTTTCTACACATTGGTTTTAAACCAGATCAGAAGGCAAAAAACACACATGGGCTTGAGGCTGGTTTTCATGTGTTGCCTGCAGCAGCAGTTTTGCTCCTGTATAAATAGATGTGGATGATGCTCAGGGATGCACTTCCTACTGCGCTCAAACACCTCAGACCACGTGACCAGGCGCACAAAAAGCAGCCTCATAACCGCACCGCTCCCTCAAACACACACAGTGCACACAGTGCGCACCGGCTGCAAGTCTGCTGTTATTTGACACTGACAGAGTCTGGGGAGTCAACACACGGTTATTCCCCCGGCAAATCATCAAAACAACAACAATTATAATTTCACACCGGCTTCCAGATCCTCTTTTGGAGTTGCTGTAACTGTTGGTGGAGAGAGTGGAGACAACCACAACAGACTGGTTTACTCCCAGTTTATTTGTTTTTTGTTTTTTTTCCCGGCATGGATCGGGGCAAGATGCTGCTGAGGCTGAGAAAATCAAGGTATTTGATTTTTTTTTTTGAACATTCTTTTTATTTCAGGTATTTGATTATTTTTTTCTGCTTTTATTATTGTTCTAATCGTTTATCACCATGGTCATTTGTGTTATTTTCTTTTCTTTAATGTGAGTATTAGCGCCCAATCTTTGATCCAAACTGGTTTTAGACATTTTTTTTTGCTCTCAAACTTAACCGTATCTCATTCGCAACGGGTCATGTCATGTTTAATTGTTAGCCAGCACTGTGTGTCCTCTTTAAATGTCTTATTACAAAACCTTCATGTTAACTTGACTGTTAATTATTAAAATCATCATTACTAGCATCAGAAATTAAACATGGATCATTGGACAGATATGTACACCCTTTATCTTGTTTCTCCCTTGATGCCTAATTAATCCAGTGATTATTGAGAAAAGAAAACAGCTTAATGCTTAATGACCTCCTTTAATTAATAAGAAAGTCTGCTTGTCCTACATACTTAATGCAATGATTTCCCCCGAGGCTGCACAGGTTTGTCATCAACTGTTCAGTTTCCCACTATTGTCTGGGATGCATCTGCTCTGGAGTCAGCTGGCTGATACACAGATTCCCCCAATATCTCCCAGCAACAAATTCCTCTTCCACCATATGAATCATTAATAAACATTAACGCTGCTTCATGCATTCATATATTTGTATGTAACAAGATTATGTCATTTTCTTTATGGGAAAAAAAATCCTTTTTTTTTTTCTTTCATAGATGTCCTTTCACATGGGTCTAATGCTGTCACACCACACACCTCTCCACTGAGCATCTCTACAGCCACAAACCAGCCATGAAGTTGGCTTTGCACAGGATAGCAGGCACCACAATGAGCACGCTGACGACAGGTGTCCAGTATCTCGGCTCAAACGACGCCAGCTACGACGACCCCTCCATTGACTCGACTCTAATCAAGAACAGATTCCACTTTGGGAAACCTCACTCTGCCTCGGATAGTAACTCTGCACTCGCCCCTGGAAATAAGGAGGTCCTCTACAGCGGCCTCGCTCCAATTTTCCCCACCAACGTGACAGACTTTCTGCTGGGTAATGGCACCGCTGTGGAGAGCAGCGGGGCGGTTCAGTGCGGGGAGGACTTTGTGGACAACATGGAGTGTTTTATGATCCTAACTCCTGGTCAGCAGCTCGCAGTGGCCATCTTGGCACTCACCCTGGGTACGTTTACGGTGCTGGAGAACCTCATGGTGCTGTGTGTGATCCTACACTCCCAGACGCTTCGATCTCGGCCTTCCTATCACTTCATAGGCAGCCTGGCTGTGGCTGATCTGATTGGAAGCATCATTTTTGTCTACAGCTTCCTGGACTTTCACGTCCTCCACAGGAAGGACAGCCCCAATATTTTCCTTTTCAAGCTGGCCGGGGTCATCGCATCCTTCACTGCCTCTGTTGGCAGTTTGTTTCTCACTGCGATCGACCGCTACATCTCCATCCACAGGCCTATGGCGTACAAACGCATTGTGACAAAGACTAAAGCAGTCATTGCCTTCAGTGTGATGTGGACCATCTCCATTGTCTTCTCACTGCTGCCGCTGCTGGGGTGGAACTGCAAGCGTCTCAACTCTGTGTGCTCTGACATTTTCCCACTAATCGACGAGAAGTACCTGATGTTCTGGATTGGAATGACGATTATCTTGGTCCTGTTCATCATCTACGCCTACATGTTCATCCTCTGGAAGTCCCACCACCATGCTGTCCGCATGCTGAGCCGCACCTCCCAGAGGAGTGTGATTGTCTACACTGCAGAGGGGAACAAAGTGCAGACGGTGAGGCCCGAACAGGCCAGGATGGACCTCCGTCTGGCTAAAACCCTGGTTCTGATCCTGGTGGCCCTAATAATCTGCTGGGGCCCACTTCTAGCCATCATGGTTTACGACCTCTTTGGGAAGGTGAACGACTTCATCAAGACTGTGTTTGCCTTTTGCAGCATGCTCTGCCTGCTCAACTCCACCGTGAACCCTGTCATCTACGCCATGAGGAGCAAGGACCTGCGCAGGGCCTTCCTCAACATCTGCCATATGTGCCGGGGGTCGACGCAGCCTCTGGACAACAGCGCTGAGAGCGACTGGAACAGCAGGAGTGTGAGAGGCACAGTGGGTGTGGCGGGGAAAGATGGAGCTGCCTGCGGAAAAACTCGTGTAAAAGTAGCCCAGGTTACCGTTTCTGGGGTGACGGAGACTTCCACTGCAGAGCCGGTCTAAGAGACCAGCTGCCCTGCTCTGGTGCAACTGTGAAGTAAAAATAATGTAGAATAGCCCCAACCCTCCTAGTACACTGCTCTGTTACTGTGAAATGTGCCAAAAAATGACCTAGATACAGAACTGAAAAACATGTTTCTGTTGCTTTAAAGCTGAAATCTGTATTATTATTCCATGTAATAATATGGTGGTGTGTGATGATATGTTTTTTTGGAAGAACAAGCTCTGTTTATTCTGTTATTAACAAATGGTTTCAGTAAATAATAGTCGCATTCACAAAACTCGTTGGCTCAAGGGCATTTTTTTCCTGCAGCAACCATTACAAACACAACACTGTGCACTGTCAACTTTGCTGTAGTTTGAATGTGCATAACGTTACAGATTTCAGCCTTATGTCCGTCCTTTTTGTTCTTTGTTTTTTCCCTCCCACATGATATCATAGCAATATTGTGGCAGTAATGCAAGGTGAAACTGTGTCTACCTTCATGCAAAATGTCAGTTTTGAGTGACAACACACTGCTTTTAAGTAAAATTAGCAACCCATTAGTGATTTGAAATCAACTATCAATGATTTTGTAAGACCATGATATTGTGATATTTGGAATTGTTGAAATGTTATTTTACTTTATTTATTGTAAATATTTTCTAAACATGTACTTTGCAAAGCAAAATGGTGAGTCTTACTTTGAAATATGAATGGCTTTTTGATCGAATCAAAACTTTAGTCTGTAGGTATTTGGAAATGTTACGTTGCTGCGTATTACACCTGTGCTTATGAAACAGTTACAGCATTCTGTGAGAAGCTACACTTTGCATTCATTGTGCCATTGTGTCCCATAACAGTGTGTATAAGCAAGGACATGAGTTCAATAAATATATAAAATGTGTCTATTTTTATCATAATTTTGTCAACATATCTGGTTTCTTTTTTTCAATAAAACAATGAAATCTCAGCCATCCGTCACCTTGTGGTTAATTTACTAGACATGAGATGTGTATTTTTTCTTTTCAAGTTTAAAAAGTGTGTGAGACTGTGTTTATAGCCATTGGCCTAACTTTTTTTTTGGCTTGCCTGCCCCTAAGCTATGTCTTCTTGTAGCCCCTCATCACGGATAAGTTGAGGACATTTAAGAGATGACAATATGTTTCTCAACAAAAAGGCAAAAGCTATTAAGAAATGAACATACTTCTAGATTTAAATATAAAATAAATGAATATAGTTATGTATTTGTTACCGTTTTAATCATTTTGTGGCTCCTGGACTTTTTGGGAGCTACTGCTTTATAAACCGAGGTCAACAGTCTGTTTCTTTTTGTGTAACACTGCCCTCCTCTGGATGTAAAAGAGACATCATATATTATCCATTATTTCTCATGGACTGACTCAACTTTGCTGATTAGTATAATGCAGCTATAACGTAACCAAATTCAATAAAAAAAAAAATTAAAAAATGATTATCAATTTATGTGGACTATAACTGGGACGACATCCACCTTTCATTTCCTATAGTTTCCTGTGTTTCACTACATAACCCAGAATGCACTGCGGAAGCATTTCACACGTGACGTCAGGAGCCAGAGAAGCCGACAGCCTCATATCAAAAACAAGCAGCTAAGTTGCGTTAGCTCGCTCCCTGTCTCACAGCAGACAGTTGGCCCGCAGCCGGCGGATCGTCACTGCAACTTTTGGGAAGCAACTTTTAGAACAACACGAGTTGTTTTCACTTAGTTGGACAGACCGACTTCCCCCCCCAAACGGTAGGAAACAGCTTTATTGAAAGGCAGAGCGGAGCGCACTGTTGTATCAGCGGCAGCCGGAGCTAACGTTAGCTTTGTTTTCTTTTTGATTATTAGCTAGCAAGCAGAGCTAACGTTAGCTCGCTAGCTCATATTTAAAGCCTCAGCTGCGCAGTATGCTCAGCATGTTCTTCCTCAGCGGAGGAAACTGCGTTCAGCGGAGCAATTCACACTGTAGTGAGCAGGTCGTGTGGAAGAATAGCCATTGTTAGCAGTTAAGTGAAATAACCGATGTTATTGCTTCATTATTGTCTTGTTTCGGTATTTTGCACCCCCCCCCCCCCTCTCTCTCCCTCCCTTTAACAAACTGAAGTCATGGCGTGTGGAGCCACCCTGAAGAGGACCATGGATTTCGATCCGCTGATGAGTCCTACGTCCCCTAAACGACGAAGATGCATCCCCGTGACCCCGTCTTCCTCCTCCTCATCCCCTAGGAAGTATCTAAGCATGGAGCCCTCGCCATTTGGGGAGTCGTCGTCCACACTTAGTGCAGGTAATGTCACTAATGTTGGTCAAGCTGGCCTGCTTGCTGATCAGCCGGGGGCTCGAGAGGCATTAGCAACACGTTACACCACATTGTAGTACACCAGAAAACAAAACACGCTCCTCAGTGATAAAGTTTGGTTGAGGACTTCTTAACATGTTGTCTTCACTAATAGGCCTCTTTTCTGCCTTTTTGTGTGTTGTGTGTGTGCTTTCTTTTGTTCCTCTAGAACAAATCCTCAACAGCATCAAGCAGGAGTACAAACGCATACAAAAGAGGAAGCATCTAGATGGAGGCTACCAACAGTCAGAGTGCTGCTATTCTCCAGAGTCCCCATCCCAGTCGTCTACTATGAATGTTTCCAGCATGCCAGGTTGGTTGAGCAACACGCTACCTGTGGGGGGGGGGCTTCTCCAGAATTACTGTGACATGTACCTGTGAATGAGAAATACCACACGCGCCTCGGTTCTCAGGCTCCTTGTTTGATTTGTACAGGAACGTCCTCTGGAGGCATTTCTCCTACTAGAAAAGAACAGCCATTATTCACCCTCAGACAAGTTGGAATGATCTGTGAACGCCTGCTGAAAGAAAGGGAAGAGAAGGTGCGGGAGGAATATGAGGAGACCATGACTTCGAAATTGGCAGGTTTGTGCACATTCAGCGAGCATGCTTACTATACACGAGCCGAGAGCTAAAGATATTGGAGTTGCATTGACATAACACAGGGCAAAACCAGCGAATCTTCATGTTTGTAACGCTAGAACCAGCAATTGGTGATTGTCGCGCAATTTTCCGTTTAGTGACTTATCTTCTCCGCGCTAAAATAGTCGGGTTTTATTTGGATTGGCAAACACGAATAACATACTAAATTCATCATTTAACTGCAAACGAACCCTCTGGATTACAATTATCAGACTTGTCATAAGATTTCTGTCAGTCAACCAATTGATCGACCAGTTTTTTCAGCACTAATAAGCATCAGTGTGATTCTGTGTGATTCAGAGCTTGTTGTACTAAGCAGTGCTAGAAAGGAGCTGGTTTTTACTTCAAAAGGCCTTATTTGAATGTGGGACTAGATTGATTCCTGAATAGAGAGAGAGAGAAGTAATATTAGTAAAATATGTAATAAGTGTGTGTGTAATTTGTACCACAGTTAAAAGATAAGTCACTGGGGAAATGACGAGATCAAAGGGTAATTCACATTGTCCTTTACTTGTACAACAACAGCCGTTCTGATTTCCTGCCGTGTACTCTCTTTCAGAACAATATGACACCTTTGTGAAGTTCACACATGATCAGCTAATGCGACGATTCGGGGAGCAACCTGCAAGCTGTGAGTTCTTTGATTTCATCTAAAATTATTTCCACATTCCTGTTTCACTGGCATACTGTAAGTCTTGGATCTTAGTTTGAGCTCTGCCTTTGAAGTTTGAAGTAACAAGCCTGGTTTCTGTATTTTATTTCATCTCCCTCTTCTCCAGATGTTTCCTGAGTGTGGCACAGAAATCTTTCGCAAGACGGCCTTCTCTTGCTGCAAGCTATCATGCGATATCTCAAGAAAGGAAAAAAAAAATGCTCATCATTGTAAGAGATTCAGTTTAGCTAGTTTAAATGAAACTTTTCTTACTGTGCCATATTTCTGTCTTTGGGCAAAGGTTTATATGGAGCTGTTGTCAGTTGTTACCACTCTGTTGTAAGCAACAAGGTGCTTCCTAATGTAAATTAATGGACCCTATCTCTACCAGTGGCCTATGTTCCTCCTGCTGTACGTGTATCTACAGTTATCTCACTTTTGTAATGATTCCCAGCATTCCAGGCTTTGTCACTTGTTTTCTTGTTTGTTACATGTAAATATGATAAAGCAGTGCAGTTTTACTAAGGTTTGCTGGTCAATCTGAGAGAAAGGGGAAGAAACACAGTTGAACAGAGAGAATATGTTTGCAGTTTGTCCTCTGTTCATTGCTTTTTAAATTCAGCATAAAGTGGGTTAAATTTGACTTTTTTTTTTTTTTTTGTTCTCCCTACCAGTGTTTTATTTATTTTTGACTCTTTTTGTTTTACTGGTATAACTTTGAAACCAATGTACTTATTGGACAAAACAATAAAAATCTTTTAAGAGTTGAGAACTGTTCTGATGCATGTTAAGACGTTTCTATTGTACTGTTATGATGAACTAATATCCTTAAGTATTTAAAAAAACAACACTCTTGGCTCGAGTAAAGTCAGTTAGACCAAGAAATCCTGATCCTCTCAAAGAATTGTCGAGGTCGCAGGCTTTTCCCTGAAGATGGTACTTTGGTGAATTATTGCCCCCAAACCTGATGTCAACTATGACTCCTGCAAAGCTTGTGTACCCTTGTTTATTTTTTCTTTATTCATTGTATTTTATGAAAAAAAAATCCTGGCTTTATTGGTTTCTTTGAATTAACTGTATACTATGCATCTGTATTTGAGCTGTGCCTTCAGTATAGCAACATATTGGCTCAACCAGACATTCTTATCGCTGCAGATACAACTACAAATGTTTGTTGGAACATCCAGCATCTGATTGTACTCTCTCATGATAGGGGTACAGTATGTGTATGTTTTTCCTTAATACACAGCTATGAATAAAAAAATAAACATGTCCATGATTATCAGACACTACTCACATATTTTATTTGTGGGAAAAAATACAGCACAAAATATAAATCCAAGTTAAATTTGATAAGAGCTTAAATGAAGGGAGGCGGCAGCCACAGATGTACGTAAAGAAGTACGTTTGGTTTCTTTCGGCTCGGTCAGCAGCCTCCCCAGGTGAGTCGAGCCACGTGGTCGGTCTTCTGCTTGGTGGACTTGATGAAGCCCAGAAATTCGAGCTCGGACACAGCTTGGATGAAACGGGCACTAGAAAACACGCTAAGGAACAAAATGTCTTTCTTGTGGATTATGCTGTAGCCAAAAGTAACATCTTTTTTTATAAAATCACTCCACCCGCCTCATCTGCCATAAAACTTTTATCTCGTCCGTTTCCAAGTATTAAAATGGTGGAACAGTGTGATAGGAAAAACATGTTAGTGGATTAAAGTTACAGAAGGATACTGTTTGACTTCCTCCACTTTCCTGACATCGTCAGAATCTGGATTGTTACCCTCAGCAGCAGAAACCACAGTAGCGTAGGCCTGAAAACAAAACAAGCCAATGTTTGATGTTTAAGTCAATAATGTGTCATATTGATGCTTTAGGATCAATAAAGCCTCCTCTATAGAATGAAAAACAAACTTCCCAACCATCACAGTTTGTAGGGCAAAGTTGAAAAGTGGCATACATGATTAGCCAAATTGTTCACTATATATACTCACTTCTAGCCAGTCGTAGAGGTTAATCAGCCTGCCGCACTCCAGATGGAGTTTGTATGCAATACAGATATCCGGAGCAGCATTAGAGACGGTGCCATCCTCAGTCTTTAGGCTCTCATTCTACAAGTCAGAGATTTTTCCAAAGATTTAAGCTGATCACACTCTTTAAACATCACTATAGTTACACACTTTCATTGCTTTCAGTCTCTCCTGGTGTTAAGAGTTACACACTTGATAATACTCGGCCGATGTACCTGAAGATAATAGTAGGGACTGCTGAGCGCAGCCTGTATGGAGGTACGAGGTGTTGCATTGAGGTGGCGTCTCACAGTGGCAGAAGAACTGTAGTAGCAAACCTCATTCAGTGTCTGGGACTCAGGGGGAGACAGGTGACTCCTAGGTGCGAGAGTGATGTAAGCTCAAGAAGAATTTACTTTATTTAAAAATCGTTGCAGCACAATTTTCAGTAGAGCAAAGAGGTAACGCGTCTTACTTCACTAAGCCGTCGATAAACTCGAGAGCTTCATTTCGCAGAACCTCGAAAGGACTCAGTTTCCTGGCTCTCCGAGACTCGTTCATCTCCAGCAGCGTCTAGAGTAAATAAAAATAAGCAGACAATTTATGAATCAAAGTATTACAACACCTCGGCAGGGTGGAGAATCTCTTCACAGAAATGCTGCAGATAACCCTCTTCATAAATCCATAAAAACCTTCTGCAGCTGGAAGAGATCCGTTTTCTTTTGAAGATTTTTCACTGGAGAGGTGATACAATCTTCCACACAGGGGAGAGTTTCAGCAGCGACTGCTGTTAAGAACAAGACAAAGGACAAGAATTCAAGGAGTGCTGTGTATGCGGTAGATTCCCATTGCTTATTCCACCAACAGTAAGAGTTATTTGAGAAAAGAGACAATCCCCAGGTCAAAATGGGAAAGTAAGAATCTGTAGTACCCACATGACATTACTTTTTATTTTCACTACTTACTATCCAACTGCTTGAATTTGGCGAGCAGCTCTTCCAGCTCGACAAGAGCCTTCTTCATCTTTTTTGACTTGACAGGCTGCAGAATCTCCACACACCTCTGTAGCGAAGCAATCAGCTCGTCTTTAGCCAGCATCCTGAAGGGAAACCACGGTTGAGGTTTACTGCTGAATGGTACAGTGGCATCCCAAGTGACTAACTTCAGACTGTGTTTCTGTTGGACTAAAGTCTGGTTTGTTCAGGGGAGCTCCACAATAAAAACCCAACAAAGGTACAATGCTATTTTACTGTATGTTCATGACTATTTAGCCAACAGACGAAGCACAATGCTCCGAACATCCCTGAATATGTTGCCATCTGGTGGTAAAATGTGTAAATAAATTTGACTAAAGTACATACTTGTAAGACTTACTGCATATTACTACAAATTAGATTTTAGGATTATGTTCAAACAGTGGGCAAGAATCAAGTTTCTGTTATTGAGATATTTTAAGATTTTATTGTCCAGACTTACTTTAGAAGCTTCACGGCTGTCTGGTAATCTTCATTCTCCCATACATTCTTCTCCAGACAAATTAAATGGAGCTCTCTGACCTTATCACACAGATAATTCAGTGTTACATCAAGCCAAGTTGGAAAATAATCTTACACTCAACATGTGTTTTTAAATTTGGGTTTTGGACAGTTGTAAAGCAGTCATTTCTTGCCTGTTTTCCGAGCGGGTACCGAGGTAAAGATGAGGTCAGAGTGTGGAGACACCTCAGGACGGGATAATAGTTCTTGTGGTATTTGCGAAGGTCTTTTATCAGCTTCTGACACACCTCCTAAAAACAGGAACAAAAAAAAACATACATTCTGTCCACCTGTGTGCACTCATTGTTGGCCGCTGCCTCGGGTGTAGAGAACGCACCTTTAAATGAGTGTCATCTGTACACAGATTCAGTTGTTCCTGAGGTTCCTGCTTCTCTACATACCTGGGAAAAACACACAGGTTAGACTTGATTTAAGTCACTAATTTCAGCCACTTTTGTCTGCCAACAGATGAACTTTATTTAGAAGTGGAGAGTGAGTTATTGCATGTGTGAAAAGCACATTGTGTGCGTTTGTACCTCCTGAAGGACAGCAGAAGCCTTATCTTCTCCAAGTCATGGTGACTGAGCTGCATCACATTAAGCAGAGCCTCCTTTTTCTTACAGCACAGTACACTGAGAGGCTGAGAGTGAAAGTGCTCCAGCAAGGCCAGCTGCACCAAGACAAAGCAGAGAGTGTGTTTACCACATATCTGAATGCCATCTACAGACAGAGAGATACATAATGGATAAAAGTATTTTCAAGCTACACTGTACCTGAACGCCCTTGATGAAGTTTCTCACTGAGAAATCGTGGTAGAGGAAGATGCTGATCAGCACTTGCATCACTTTACCGTTGAGCTTAAAAGGGAACTGAGGTGTCAGGATCAACTGGAAACAAACACAAAAAATACAATGAACAGGATTCATTTGAACGCATTCTTTAATTAAGGTATAAGACTTAAGATATGATCCTTCGGTATTGATGGGGGCCCAGAGGGAACATTCAGGTGTTACAGCAGCACAAGGAAATAATACATACAGATAAATAGATAAACTTAAATAATTAGATGTGTATAAAATAAGAATAGAATATAAGTATAAAACAGAAACTATACAGTTAGAAATTAGCCGTGACAGTGAAAACCACCTTGTCTATGACTGTGGCCAAGTGCTGTGTACAAGAGAGGGACTGGAAGAGCTCTATGCACAGGAGGGAGGACACAGAGTGGGGCAGCATGTGTTGGATGGTGCTGGGTGACGTGGCGATTCCAAAGATGAACATCAGCGGAAGACGTTCAACGTATCGGCTGTGTAGAGGAAATATACACGGAGATACTGTTTTAACATTTGAACTGAATCAAAACTGTGAGCTCTGTCAAGAGTTCAGCCATTTAGAGCCGATATTACAAGGTGGTAGATGACCTTTTTCTCAGCAGGTCACTTGGTATAACACTAGTTTAGGAGTAGGGGAAATTGGCTAAAACAGGAGAAGGCTGAAGGACGCTGTTAAATTGTTTAAGTCTTACCTGCAGATGAGTATGAAGTCCTGAAGAACTTTTGGGTTGAAAGCCTCCAAATCTTTGAAAATGATTACAACAGGAGGCTGCTGGGGATCATCTCTGACAGGAGAACTACGCTTTTTTCCAGGAGTGCCAGTTTTGGATTTCTGAAATTCAGGTCAAAAAGTGCGTTCATGTCATCAAACTCTTTTTATGCAACCGCAAATGTAAAACCACGTACACAAACAACGCTTTATGGTCCCACCATTGTTTTTGTATTGTACCAATCACAGAGTGTACTGAGGGAGCAGTGCACGCTCTTGTGGAGCTGAGTACTGGTCTGCTCAGTTTCCTCTTCCTCCTCATCATCATCCACAGTCACAATAGTATCCATCAGCCTCTCCAGGACCCTCTTCATCAAATGTTTCAACGCTGAAAGGACAAAAGCAGACAATATAAAGACTGTAGTGAGAGTATATGACAGATACAAAAAGGGACACGTTTTAAAATCAAAGGCAATGCAAGGAGTCCCTCACCTCCACACTCTTTGGCCTGTACAGAGGCAACGTGAGGAGTGACAGACTGCTGCAGCAGTTCAGACAGACTCTGGAAGGTCATGTCATGGTCCGGGACATTCACACCTATGGAAGACGTAGGACACAAAGTCAGAAAAGGCAACCCGTAAGACGATTGATGAACGTAAAGAGAGTGGAGATGGTTCGTTTCGATTGTACTCTACGTCAATGAATGTTGTCAGCATACCGAGCACAAGAGCCGCTGTGGGAATCTCACTGGCCCTCATCTGTGATGCCCAGTCACTGTGTTGGCGAGTGGAGGAGCACTTCCTCGTGAAGTCCAGCAAGCTGTCCAAGATTTTCCTGTTGAGTTCGTCCTGTAAAACCTTACAGGCAGTAAAAAAAGGTGGTTACATTTTCTAACATATTCAATAAACTGTGAATGAGACCCTGTTTGGGGCTAATATTTTCAGAATATTGTTTACTGTCTTCTGACTAACAACCTCTTTTAAAGGAGTGCAATAAAATAAAACAACAAAACTGAATTGCAAATCCAACAGTCTTTCAGGGTTTTGTAACATTAATGCATGGTTGAGGTTGGAGAGTAGCTGTGGTATCAGCTGTTTCTGTCACCACATCTGGTTGTTTTTGGTAACATAGTAAAACACTGCTTTGGTTTTGTATTATATAAGCTGTTGACATGCCGCTAATGGGCCATGCAAAGCTCTAAAACACTTGCTACGTGTTCAGTTTAATGCTTATAGCGTTTTTAAAGTGTACCAAATCACAACACCACCATTTTAAAACAAGTATAACAACATGGTGAGTATCTGTCCTTACCTCTGTGTCTGTTTTTATTTTGTCCCACAGATCTTGACAAAGTTTAAACCGTATTTCACTGTTGTCAGCACCCTCACAGCCATTGGTGAAATGATCCTCTGTGGACAAATGGCAAAAAGTCATCTGACAGCTCACTTATATTTAACCTCAGTGAGGATGCTCTCACATAAACATTAACTCACCCAAACTGAGTGTCGTCTTCTTCTTCTTAGCACTGGGCTTGAAAACAAAGCATCCCTGAAATATCAACGACAGCAGGTTACAAACAGTGCCAGTTCACTGTAAACATAAACAAAGACACTCAACTTTTGATGTGGCCATGTTGTTTCACGATTGGCAATCTAGCTTCATGATGCTTATGAAGCACAACCTTAAATGTATACATTACGTCGTAATATTACGTTACCTTTGACACAGATGAAGTAGTCATCTCAGAAACGTGTAACGGAGGTTTTATGTTCAGTATAGTTCAGTCAGTGGCCGTTTAAAGGTAAAACATGTGTTTAAAATGCAGCTTGTGCTGAGCCTTACAAAGGAGCGACTACTTCCCGCCAGTGTGACGTTTGCGGAAGAGGTTGTGTTCAGCTAATAAAGTTACGCGGGTGTTCATCGTGTTGTTGGAAAGTTTTTAATCTGTCGGATATGATACAATGCATTGACAGTCATAACCACATTTTAAATAAGCCAAATGTTAAAGTCTTTAACCTGAGTTTAGTTTAATTACATTATAAATATATATATATAATCCAGTTTTAGCTGCGCTGGATTTCTTTTTAACACTGCTGGTGTTGAACACTCCCCACCCCGTAAAGCAGTAGTTACTAACCCATTTTCTTTCATCTAGTAAGCTGACGAACCCTGACTGTCATATTCAAAACTGTACAATGTACCAAAATATTGAACACAATAACTGCAATTTGGAAGAATTTTGAGCAGATTGTTTCCTGTTTAAAGAACTTTTTATACAATTCTGTGTCTGTATTATGTATTTTTTTTAAATAATTTCAAAAAATCATAGCAACCTAATAGGCTTTTTTGTTTTTTTTACACTCGTTCAAATCATGAAGACCTTAAAGCATCTCCACTTTCCCTGTTGTGGCCTCCCTGAATGTCCAAGTCTGCTGTCTGTTGCAGTGTTAAATATTCACTTATAGATGCAAGCATGTAAGGATGCTCCCTAATACTTATAATTAAGTTCTAATAGTAGTAATATAAGTAAGTACAAGTAATATTATTAATTTTAAACTGTATGTTTATTATTTATATAGCATATCTAATATTCTCTAAAATTCATTTAGCCTTTTTTTTAATATTTACTCACTTTAGTTTGTATTGTGTATATTGTGCACTGTTGGGTGTCTATGCTAAACATAGAATTTCAACTTAAGCTAGACTGCTGCAGTTATACAAAAAATATGATTTATTTTCATATATATTTGTGTCTTAAATTAATTTAAGTTATCTTCCTCTAATGTTTTGTCAGATATTCAGCAATGTTATGATGACAAGCTGGAAATTATATGTCTATTTTCCATATGACAATGACCTTATCTGTTATTTATTTGCATTTGTATCATTAACCTAAGGACAGTGCATTACTCTACTGTCAACTAAACTCTTTAAAACAAGATACCAGAAAAGACACAGCAACACAAAAAAAGATATGCAGACACTACTTTACAAAAAGAACCAGTAACATTTTATTGAACACTTTGTGGAAGACATGTAAATATTACAGATAGGTCTACTAGTGTTGAAAAAGGATGAAATAAATACAAACAGAACTTGAAATCCCATAGGGATATATAAAAACATTGTTTTTCTTTAAAAGTCTCCATTTAGCAAAAGAAAAAAAACATCTTCAGTACTAAGCATAAATACAAACAAGTTTCTAAAATCTATGCCCTATAGATTACCTGGTTATTATAACTAACATACATACTTAAAATCATCCAAGACATTATTTCATTAAGTACAAAATAGGCCATTTTTATCGTTTACTGTGACCATGACTGTTATCAGTTGGAAATCTGATGCTTTAACAAACAAACCATTCTGCAGCATAACTTCTCAAATCCTGAGTGAGATCGAGTGGAAAACAAAACATTGGGCTATGATCCGCTATAAAGCCACTTTTTTATTATGACTATGGGCTTCATGTCTTGTAGCTGCTTTAGCAAAAGATCAGCACCATCAGAAAATGTTTTATCCATGACAATCTTTACATTGCTTACTGATTTGAGATTTAGGGGATTTCTGAAGTCCACAAGATTTTCACAGCCAGTTATTTTACTTTTCACTGCAGATTTCTGTTTGTGAGTTTGTTGTCTTTTGGACGGCAGTTCAGCACTAGATTTGTCATTTAATTTGCGCTTGGAAGAGTGTGTTGACTCTGAGGTTTCCAAGAACTTAAGAAAAGAGTCCTCAAGTCCTAAAGGCTTGAAAGACCCTGGCGTTACCCCGTCGTCACGTTGTTCTTGGACTGTGGGGGTACCAGGATTTGAGTTCTCTCTTGAACTGTTAACAGTCGAACGATTCCTAAGGGTCTGCATCCTTTCTGGACAAGCTGGTGTAGGTTGTGCAGGTTTTCTGGGACGGCCTCTTTTAGTTCCTCCTTCTGTCCCAGTGGAAGCTTGAGATTCTGCACTATCGTCATTAGACAGCTTGCTGTCTTCTTGGCCTATTCTATCCTCCAGTTCATCTGTTCTCTGGTCACTGGGCTTTTCGCCGTCATCTGGTTCCGTTTCCTCAGAAGATGAGCTTGACGCCCCCTCCGATTTGTTTGCTTCTTTGAACCTGGCGCGTGAGTACTTTTTGCAGAAAATGAACTGGCTTCTCTGGTCTTCAATGTATCTTTCTGTGAGGCCATGAGTGGTGTAATGCTTAAATATACTTCTTTCCGCCCGCTCCACGGCATCACATCCTATTATCATGCATGGGTACTGAAGGGCGGACTTCTTCGTGCACATAGCTGATGCCTCATCGTGGGTTTTTAGTGTCGGTTTTCCAAAACTACTCCAGTGTTCAATGGACTTCCCATCTTTCTTTTTAGTGTTTTTCTTCTTCAATTTGAATTTGTTTTCCATATTCTCTTTCCCATTGCTAACCCCCGGGAAAAGCCCCACTGATTTAGTCCTTCTTCCATCACTTGTTTTTGGATCATAGACATACTCATGCTTTTTTATCAGGTGACGGAGGAGGTTTGATTTTGTAGTGTAAACACGGTCGCATCCATCATACTCGCATTTGAAAGTTGGATCAACTGAGCCGCTTTCAGAAATGGCGATTTCCTTGTGGAAATTCTTAATATGCTCAATGTACTTTTCCACAGAGTTGAAGGGAAGAGCGCACTCCGGCCGGTCACAGTTAAAAGTCCCTATTGTCATGCTGGCCATCATGGCGGTGGCCTTGTCACGGGTAAACTTGTGAAGTAAGAGATAATGCTGCACTAACCTTGTGATTCCCATGAACACCCTTGAACAGTCTTTCACCTGACACCTGACTTCATTATCTTTGCCTATTGACGGACTGCTCTCCTGTCCATTTTTAACACTAGTCTTTTCAGTCTCAACTTCAGGTTTGCTGGGGGGCAGAGATGCCTGGTGCATGGCCCTGTAATGGAGAATCAAATTTTGCTGGATGGTGAATGCGGCAGTGCATCCTTCATGAACACAGCGATATGGTCTATATGGACTGTAAGCGTTCTCTGCCTCACACATTTTGAGGCTCAACCTTCTCTGAGGTTTCTCTTTCCTCTGGGATTCATCCTTCGTTGGTGTGTTTTTGGAGCTGCTGGGTTTCTCTGGGGAGGATGAAGCAGATGCAGTAGAAGGGCTGGACTTTGGCTCTTTTACTTTACTGCTTAATGACACATCTGATCGTCCTTGCTGCTCCTTTGCTTTGCCAACGGGACTGAGTTTCTCTTGTAAACTACATTTCCGTTTCACATCTGGACTCTTGTCTACAACAGCCGCTTTAGGTTGCTCTGGGGATTTTTCATGAGCTGCTGGTGCCACCTCAACAAACGACCTATCAGTCAAATAGCTGTGAGGTGATGGTAGTTGTGTAACAGTTGATACCTCTGGCGTAAAGCCCTGTGTAACCGCATCTACTGGTGAGGTGATTTGAGGAACTTGTGGATTGTTTTCATTCTCTGTTTGAGGTGCAATTGCAATGTCAAGCGGTTCTTGTTTTATAGCAGATAATACCACTGCAGACTGCGTTGTGTGACTGGTATTGGCTTCAGTGGTGGCACGGCTAATAAACACGTCACTTTTGTTAAGTCTAAATGCACGCCTGTTTCGAGCACTGATCCTTAGCTTCTGCATTTCTGCCTTTGACAATCGATGGACTTTTTCATAGTGAATTCGCAGGCCTGTTGTTCTCGTAAATGTTTTGGGGCAAATCTGACAAGGATATGGAGACAGTTTGGATGGGGTTCTTTTTAGTTCTTCTATCATTTCATTAGAGTAATCATGCATTTTAGTCAGGTGTTTGAACAATGCCTCCTTTGTCATGAATGAGTACTCACAGTCATCCTGGTCACATTTAAAAGGTTTGGGTACCTTTTCAATGGGCCTGTCATCACTTTTACTCAGTATTTTACTTTTTTCAGTGTCAGGGGCTGTATCACAGCGACTGATATTTTGCTCTAAAGACTCTCTCCGCATCTTCTCTTGTGCAGCCTCAATCAAATCCAGCCTTTGAAAGGCATGTGAAATTTCCATCAAGTGATCCTCTTGATAAGGTACAGCGAGGACTGGATTAGCCAACTCCACTGCCTTCTCTTGCTGGTTTTCAGGAGAAACAGACAAGGAGTTTGAATAGTCCATTATATTTGTATATTGGGGCTCTTGTTTTAACACCATGGGTGACGTCAAAGTGGTCAAGCTAGAAGATTCCTGTGAGAAATCACCATTTGACATGTTGTATATTCCTCCGTTAGTGTCAGGGACATGGGGGTCATTGAGAAAATCAAGAAAAGATGTTGGCAGATCAGCCGTAAGGTCGATTTCATCTACAGGCCTGCACTGTGAGCGTTTAGACAAGTGACCCCCGAGAGACTTGGTGCTTGTGAACTCTCTGAAGCATCTCCTGCAGATGACCTTGCCATCCTTAATGATCGCTGGCCACTTGGTTCGCTTGCTCAACCTGCTGCGCTTTCCTTTTTGCACGTCAGGGTCACTGGCCTTTTCATCTGAGGGACTAGCCTCGCAGTCAGCATTAGGACAGTCCTCATCGTAGGGGAAGTCCGTGTGAGTGACGCTGTGTGGACTGAGCATGCCATCCACAGAGTTGTCCATTGGTTCAAAACCAGGGGTGGACATATTCTCTCTTTTAATGATTTCATTTGTAGCTTTTAATGCAACATGGGCCTCTGGGCTCAGACATTTCATGGGAATATCGACAGATGAGCACTGAGTATGACAAGAGTTTTCACTCTGAGCATATGGAGTGTGGTAACTTCCTTCAGGGAGGCTGTCAATTGTTGAGATACTGTTTCCATTATCCAACTGGCTTGTCATACTGGCTCTGCTTTTACTCACATCTACGCTGTCTCCACTGCCTTCTGGATTTATTAGTCCATACTGATGCCCTCCATTATTTATTTGCCCTCCATTGTCAAGCATCAGAGAACTGGACACATACTGGGACATCAAACTTGAATCTGAAGGAGCCTGTGACGTAGTGGGACCATGCATAGCTGCCACTGAATTATCTCTATCAGTTGGGAGAGATGCTGTGGTTTGATAAGGGTCTGCCTGCCATTGAGGATAGCTCCGAGAGGGGTATTCGTTCATGTTGAAGGCATCTGGATAGCAGTTATTCATGGGAGATGGAGACCATGACTGGGACATGTCTGACTGCATCATTCCGCTGGCATTATTTGGGCTTCCCCATGACGGGTACACTGTGGGGTTCACCATTGGAGTGATAGGCACAGGCTCCATTGATCCAGGATAAAACTGGGCAGGTGAGGTTGAACATCCCCTCTGGTAATCTGTTTGCTGTGTCCCAGGTTTGTTGCATAGTATTCCTGGCTGATTTGACAGCCTGTTGCCCAGATTCTGAGACTGATTAGGTGAAGCTGGCCCACTTGG
This sequence comes from Morone saxatilis, assembly GCF_004916995.1. Taxonomy (NCBI): domain Eukaryota; kingdom Metazoa; phylum Chordata; class Actinopteri; family Moronidae; genus Morone; species Morone saxatilis. The sequence continues at coordinate 11,262,804 of NW_023339873.1, forward strand.
TGCCTTTTTTGCTGTAATTTTGGCCACTTTGTTATATTTCTTTGCCAATTTCCAGTCTTCAAATATTTCAGGGTGTTGCTTTTTCACATGCCTAGACAGACTTTTGTTTGTACTGTATGCCCTTGTACAGTCATTATATGGGCAGCAATGCAGGTTCTCCTCACTGCCAGCAGTCACAGTTGGCGTGCTGGAAGGATATCCTTGCAGTGAAGAAGGAATTTCTGTCTTGATCTGACTTGGAGAAATTATTTGTGGAATTGCTTTTGGAACTTCATTGCCTTGGGCATTGTTAATCTCTTCTCCCTGTTGACTTGCCACAGGATTTGTGGCACTGGGCACAGGATATACTGGAAGGACGTCACCTTGCTCAGCCACATTTGGGGGTGCATCAGGAGCCTCAGGTGCTGGTTTCACATCAGTTGGTGCTGAAGTGGGGTTTGTCAGAGGAGTGTAGCATTTCTCTGGCTCTTCTATTTCATGAGCTGCCTCAGAATTCAGCATGCTTTCTATTGAGTGTTTAACTCTCACAGGAGTGAATACTTCAGCAGCATCTGGTAACGTGCACGGTGAAGTGTTTTCCTTAGACGCCTCGTTCATATATGCAGAACAGGAGTCTTCTTTGCTCAGGGTGCTCTCAAGTGGTGGTTGTACTATTGGAGTAACAGGGGGGGTTTGATTTGTGATGGGCAAACTGTTTACTGCATCATTTGTACAATGATTCTCTTGGTGAGACAAGAATTGAGACTGTGAGTAGAATATTTTGCCACAGTTATCTGTTTGGCAGGTGTAGGTAAGGTAATGCTGAGCCTCGTGGTCATACAACAAGTAGGCCTCACTAAAAACTTTGCCACAGTTAGGGAACATGCACTGGGCCTTAAATTCCGGGTGTGTTTTTCTATGCATGAGAAGCTCAGAATTGGAGTTAAAGTTGGCCTTGCAGTCCAACTGTATGCAGATGTATGGTTTGCTGCCACAGTGCATCTGCAAATGATCATTAAGATGTCTGACATTAACAAACTGCCGTCTGCAATACTGGCACACCACTTTTTGTTTCTGTATCTCCAAAAACCTCATGGCCTCTTCGTCGTCCTTGTGAGATCTGACATGAGCCATGAGATTACGGAAAAACTTGAAAGCCTTGGAACAGTTTTTGACAGGACAGAAACAGTCTTGACTTATGTGTGTGTCAGATGTAGTTTGTTCTATCTTAACAGGAGACGCCAATTGGTCGCCAATTTGAGATTCAATCTTAACAGGACTAATGCTCACCTTGGCAGCGACTTTTGAATTTTTTGATGGACTTTTAGGGGACTGAGGTGGTTTGGTTACCTTCCTAGCAGCTTTCATTGCAGCTAGTCTCTCTTTGCAAGATTGCTTTACATGTGATGCTACATGTGGCTCTAAAACCTCCCTACTTTCAAAACTGTCAGCACAAATTGGACAAAGATACACTCCGTCTTTGAAATGCTTCTGCGCGTGGCGAACAATTCTGTGACCCAGGAACTCCTTGTCACACAAAACACAATACTGCATGTAGGCTCGCCAATTTCTGAAACGAGCGGACACAAAACCCTGCTCCCGAAGTTTTTTAGCCTCTCTGTTTTTTTCTCTTTCATCTGTGATTTCATTGAGTTCATTTGTAGTGGTTAACAGAAAGTCCTCCAGGTCTCTGTATTCTGGGTGTTTACCAAGTGCACTTTCCACCTCCTGTTCGTCTGTGTCATTGAGTGTGTCAATAGATGACACAATTGATGCCTCCTCGCCCATCAGTGCCAAGCAGTTGCGTTTCAGTGTTTTCCAGTCCCAGAACTCTGGATCAAAAGGCCACTGTGTCTTCAAGGCCAGCAGTAACTCGCAGCGTAAAGAATTGGGCACAGGTAGACTCCCGTCCTCCTCCGGCTTTTGGTCGGGTTCGTTGTACAGTGACTCCACAGCATAATACGAGTCAATGGTGGGCTGGAGGAGGAACTCGGTCAGCTGGCATGCACGCTTAACCTCTAGATCAGTTGGCAGGAGGCAGGAAATAGTCTTGCAGATGGTAGACTTGCTATCCTTATGGTCACTGGATGTCATTTTCAGAGCTTGAATGCACATTTCCACACACACTGGAAGCCCCACCTCTCCAACCTATGGAAATAAGAAAGTAATATAAATGCCAAGGATTTGATTTTAAGGTCCCTGTAACAGATGCAGTAACCTGTGAGTCATTGTTGGTGCGAATGGTTATGAGTAATGGTTCTGCAACCAGTTACAAATTTGTAGACTATTTTTCTTACCTCGTTTTGGATTACTTTGATTAGAAACAGAATATGACAGACACTTCTGCAGAGAAGAGCCATCTCTTTGCTGTGTCCAAGAAATGCATCAGCTGACGACTCTAAACGCATAAGTAGCTTACTCCAGAACAGTGTGAGTTCCCTGGAAAACATCATAAACACAACTATTAAAAACAACGATCCATTGTTTTTAATAAAAACAACGATCCATTGTTTTTAATACTGATGAAGGCATTTTGCCAATAAAACATTTGCAAACAATAAAACATACACAATCACAATGATAGTTACAATCTCCTAGATGCCAAGTTGACATCGTCATACGTGTAGTTTTGTTGGACCAACAGTCCAAAAACTCAGTTTACTATAATATTAGCTAATTCTCACGTCTAAGAACTTGGAACCAAATGTTTGATGTTTTTGCTTGAAAAAAAAAAAGATTAATTAACTGACTATTGCGACTCTATTCAAAATTTAAAGGCATTGATTAAAGACCACTTTATATAAATACTTACTCATTCGTTTACAGTTGATTTATCGTCCCTAAAGTAAACTATTATGAGACATTAACCACCACACATACAGAGTCAGCGTCTGCAACACTAATCAACAGTGATCGTATCTTTTATGCATGTTTTACTCCAGGGATTGCTTCTGGTTAGATAAAAGTGCATAAATTAAATCTGTTCTATGACCACTGTATTCCTGAGGGTAGTTCTGTATGTGTTCCAAGAGTATTTATCTGAAACAAACAGCAGCACTCACCAGGCACAATAAACATCTCCTTGGAGAAGCTGTCGCTTGAGAAAGGCTGAACATAAGCAGAGAGCTCCCTTCTCATCTCCCTCGGACTCCAAGTTGCAGATCATTTCAAGAGCATCTTTACAGTCTATCGAGGCAATCTAACAGATTGGAGAAAAATAAATTACTACCTGTCACGTTTGACACTGTTGGGACATTTTATTATTACACATTTTAAACAAAGTTTTGCTTGTTGATTCAATTTAAGTTCATTTCTGTGAAATAACAGTCTTTTTTTAGTCGAACAGTTGACTTGTTTTATTTATTATGTTACACAAAAAACATTCATACTTAATAATGACCTAATTTTTCTGTTTGCTGATTGGGAGATTTACTGGGTTAAAGATACAGGAACTTTAATAAACACCTGTGCAAGTGTTAAATGTAATGACTTTGTGTGTGTACAAGGACCTCTGTCATTTCTTACCTCTTCCATTAGCTGCTCCTGACTTTTTGTCATGCAGATGCAAACCAAGTATGTTTGTTTGAAGTTTCCTTTTCCTTCATATCCCGGGTACTCTGAGCACATCTTTGCAAGAATGGCAGCCTTATCAACACTGTCCACTTTGATTAGGTGCTTTATTCTCATGTTCAGAAGCGTGGGGCCTTCCAACTCGAGATACTCATGAACTAAGAAACAAATATTTAAAACAAGGAGAAGATGGACACAAAAGGTAAGAAACTGCAGATGAGAGAAAATATTATACAGACAATGAACAATTACAAATCAGGTTATTACACCAGTACAAGCTGGCAACAAGTGAGAACTAACCTTGCTCAGTTTGAACTATCTGACTGGACAGGATGCTGCTTAGTGTGGTGTTGGACCAGACGCCACCCTGTTGCGCCAGAACTGAGAGTAGGCGAAGCTGTGTGCTCCCACTTTCTTGCAAAAGGCCGTGTGCCAACTGCAACGGAAGATAAATAAATGTGTAGTAAATAAATCACTAAAACCTCAGTGAGTAATACTTCCAATGTTAGCCAGTCAAGAGTCTAAAGCAATTGTTATAACAGTGTTACTGTAGTGAATTTGGGTCACCATTCAACTGTTTACATTTCTTTAAAAGCAGCAGTGAACGCAACATCTCATAAAATGATGTTTTTGTAGAGAGGACTTACAGAACCAAACATTCAGCTGTTTTGTTTTTATTACGTTTTAATGATGAGCTAAACCAAGTGAACTGTAATAACAACTTTTCAATGCTTATCGCTGTAAAAACAAGCCTCAGAGAAAGACTCCTAACAGCCCTGGGGATACTGACCTTCATGGAGGACTGAAACTCCTCCCATAAGGCACCAGGGACATGCTGGGGCAGTAAGAGCAGCAGCTCCGCACAGCTCCTGTGAAATCAACACAGCCATTTGTTAAAGCCACATTTAGGTCAAGGATGTGCACACACTTTAACAACTACAAATTAAGGGTAACCATACACACATAATTATTCACAGAGTGTGCTGCTGAAGTCAGTGTGACATTTTGGAAATATAATAAAGATGACAAATATGAACTGTTGAAATATGACAGGTGTAAAGCAGTGTAATCCTAGCAGTCAGACAATTTAGAGACACGGATCAATATAGATATAAGTGTTATTAAATAGTCACTGTTGTTTTTCGTATGCAATGAAAAAGAGCTCAGAATGGCCACATCAGTAATTGTGATCAATAATGATTTAAGTTAGATCCTTCACATTAATAACTGTCCCCTCGGTTCATTTCGTGTATGCACTGCTCCTCGGTGTGTGTAGTGTACTCTGCAGCTCATCCCAAATATGTCGAAGCTCCCCAAGAGGTAGCCTACATTTCTACTCTGTATTACAGCCTCAAGGACTTTGCCTCCACAACTACTTCAAGAGCACATTGTGCAAATAGCTGAATAGTGCCTGAATGTACACTGATTACAGAGTATTTTCAGACTTTTTATATCTAAATTTCCGTTGGGATTTGGATGTGTTTTGTTTCATTCTGTCAAATATTGTGGATCTTTGATGTAATATCTAAAGAGATCACTGTCGGCCAAATACTGAATTACACCAGCAGACTGCAAAGCAAACTAATGTTTGGTCTATTGTTATGTGCACATCAGAAACATGTAACCCATTCTTTGCCACATCAACTTTACACTAAAACTGTATAAGAAAGACGTATTGATCTTTCTCCAACATACAATTGGAGCATTATATTTCTGTCGTTAATGTGTAACGCATATTACAGGGCAAGTTTATGATAAAGATGGTGTTTGAAAGAATAAGAAATATATAAAAGGACGTCGAGAAATCGTTTTTTGCAGTGACAACCACTTCACAGTTTTTACTCACAGTGCTAACTTTTCAAGTAGGAGTGGCACGTTTTCACATTCGGAGGAGAGACAGGAGGCGGCCTTAGCAAAGCTGAGGATGGCCACAGTGTAGACCTCCAGCAAAGGCAGTGGATCCTCGTCAGTTTTCCAACGACCAGCATGTTCAACAAGCACCTGCAAGATATTAAAATACCACAATTAGAATAAACCCATTGATAGATCAATTGTTTTGTTTTTTTTAAAGGCTGAGAATATTAAGTTGAAGCTGATGCTAAAGATCGACTGTCTGCAGTGGAAAAAATAAAAATCTTGTAAAAGAAAGTATCAAAATCAAAGTTTGCAAAAACAAACACAATGTATAAATCATTAATATCATTGTTTAGCTCTGAAACAATTAGTAAATCAATCTAAAGTCCTTAATGAAGCAGGAAAATTGCAGAAACGTTTATAGGTTCTCAAATGTGATGATTTTCTGCTTTGGCAACTGTCTGGATAAAGTAACGAATTTGGAGGCATCATCCCTTAAACACTCGGCGCAAATGGTAACAGGACCATTTTCATAGCACTCCCCAAATACAACGAATTAATAATGAGAACTGAAATCAGTTGGTTTCAGCCCTTTTTT
>NW_023339873.1:11268829-11269319 GCF_004916995.1 Morone saxatilis
CTTATTTAACTATTATTTTTGTCCTTATTGAAGATGTATTTATACTTTCTTCAGCTCAGTGCACCCAGTCGTATAGCTGTAATTACATATTGACAAACTATACTTATTGATGCCCGTTTATCAATACCAGATGCCAAGCTAATTCTGGCCTTGGTGGTAAAAGACAAAATGTAGGTTTCATAATCATGAAGGCCGACTTTCAAAATCAAACATGTTTACTGAGAGAAAAAAACGGATTTCTCTGTATTAGGCCTCAAAACAAAGATTTAGGAACAGTGTAAATTGTACAACTTTTAAGCTTTACGGTTCGCTTTGATTTAATAAAAGTCACAGCTAACTTTTAGATGAAGAAAAAAAAAAGTCCTACACTCACAAACTATCAAGAATGAAAATGTTTTTTTAAATGTTATTATACACTGATTACATAATTCAGTCAAGATGTGGACACCAAACAAAGCACCAAACTTATATGTAGCTCTGGAAAAAAAAA
>NW_023339873.1:11269453-11269592 GCF_004916995.1 Morone saxatilis
CACACACACACACACACAATATCCATGCACATCAGTTTCACCCTCAATGACTTTATTTAGCCTACATTTGCACTCTTACTAAATAAGTCTCCATCATGCACACAGCTACAGCCCGAAGCTCGTCCCCCCCCCCCTTTTT
>NW_023339873.1:11269692-11276102 GCF_004916995.1 Morone saxatilis
CCCCCCCCTTTTTTTTTTTCTTCCCTCAAATAACTTTTAAGTTGAATGAATTCCTCCTTTGCCGGTTAATGCGCTAAACACACAAACCAACAATCTCACACATATTTGGTGCAACGGCGGCGATCGCTGCGGTATCAGAGGGATATCAGGTAAACGGAGACCTCGCATGATATTTACATGGTCAGGGCAAATTAATGAGGAGGATGTGTAATGGAGTCAGTGACCACTGCCACACTTTCCCTTTTTTAAATCACTGCCTCAGCCAGCTGCAGCCAGATCGCTGCTGGCTACAACACTGACATCAATTTAACATCTTTTTTTGCTGCTGGCTGTGTGACTGTAATAAACATCTCCGCTGATGTGGTTAGCTGGATTAATTAGTGCACAAGGCCTGGGCTAGCACCTTGGAAAAATCATTGATCTTTCCGTACGATAAAACAGCTTCACAAAAAGTAGTCCCTTTTTTACACCCAGCTAAAACTTAAACAAGCATGGAGATGCAGAGTTATTGCGTTTGAATGATATTTTCCACGGGGCTTACGACCATGTAATTCAGTGCATATCAATGCAATCGCCCTGTAAAATCTCGCTAACGTAGCTATCCATTTTTTGCACAGCATGACCACTGCACAGGACAGGGGGACCCTGCATACCAGCTAGCAACATCCATCTGCTATTAGCTCTGTGGCCTGGAAAATACGAGTAATACATGCACAGTGCGCACACACTGGTGGGACTTCTCGCCGCGTGGATAGTCAGACTTTGCAAATAAGTGCAAGCCACCGACCAACAGCACTGAGAGGATGGCTGAAAACCACGGCGGACGTTTTTTCCCCCCTATCTCGAAATGCCAGGCAAGCTAGCTAGGGCAGCTAGCTCCTTAGCTACATTGTTGTAGCCAGCGTAGACGCGCATCCTCGGCCAGGAAGCCAGAGGGGCTGCAGGCTGCCCGGGATGAGCAGCAGGAGAGACGGGCTCACCTGGCAAAACTCCTGGCAGAAATGCAGGGAGGCTTCCAACGGAGACTGCGAGCTCTCTTTCAGAGCTGTAGTCAAACCCTGGAACCGCTCTCGGAGCTCCTCGATAGCTTTCCGTGTGTCATATTCCTTCTCTGTCTCCCCCTCCGCCATCTTCACAACAATCACGACCGCGTACGCACAGATGTTACGCTGCCAGAGCCGCACACGCACGCGCACGCACGGGGGGGTTGGGAGGGTGGGGGGCGAGTACACAGTGTGCTCCACATACACACACACACACCCCTGATGTCAACAAAGCATCCATGACCTTACAGTGACACAACACCACACTCTGCAGCACACAAGGCTGGACGTGGAGGGTTTGCTTATGAGCTAATCTCAGGATGACTGGACTTCCCCCTGAATGCTCCATGCTGTATCCTACCATCCTTAGCACAGATATACTGCAGGTCGGCTGTGACCTGCAGGCAGTGAGCATCAGTAGGCTCCAGCAAGACACGTTTCAATCAGCCTCCAGCATGGGAGGGACAGATATTGTCAGCAACATCCCTGATTCTGTGCGACTTGGTCTAGAACACTTCAGCAGGTCAGACAGCTGATTAACCACCTTCCTAAAATGTAGCATGTGCCTTGTGGTATTCTATAAGTGGTGTAAAAACTATGTTGAGAAAAAATGAGAAAACTCTTTAACAAAGAGGGATGCTGAACTGTAAGTATTAAGTACTTGCCGCAGTATGATGTGCACTACCATATGATGTTCTTCAGGTTTAATATTACCCTCAAAATGAGGCTACATTTATTTCCACAAATAAACTAATGGGTTTAATTACATTTCTTCACATCACAATCTTCACACACCAGAATGACATTTATATTTTATATAAGCGTCTTATAAGCATTTAATTTCAAAATAATTTGAATTCTGGAGCTGTTCTGTTTTTGATCATATCACAAAACCTTCCTCAGTAAATGGAGTTTGCTCAGATGCCATGGAGTTGGAGAAGTTAAAGTTACCATAATTCTTCCTCGTTTTTTAAGCACTTCGATGGCTTCTCTCTGATCTTCAATTTCAATTCTGTTGTTTATTGCCTACTTGACATATATTTTGGCTGCCAGTTCTGATTATAGAATAAGGTTTTTTTTTAACGGCACAAGTGTGTAATCAACGTGATGTCAGTTTTCACTTATGTTAGTATTCCTTACATGACATTAACGGACACATTTGTCCAAAGCAACTTACTTTAACCAAATTGTGACACACCTAGAAAATTGATCTCACACACACCATATTCCCATTAATTTCACTGTAAGACACATTCATGAAAGTGCAACATCTGGGTGCACATTTTAATTGCTTTTCAATCTACATTTAATCACACATCTCTATCAATGCAAGAATGTAGGCTAATTACACATCACAGACACAGAATTGCTACAAAAATATTATCTGGCAACACAAGAAATTACATTTTAAAAGAGAAGAGCTCATGCATATTAAAAGAAGCACAATTTGTTGCCATGCTGAGTGCTGCAGAATGGTCTCCAGTTCCCATCTGTCATATCTTATGAAAATAGCAGGTGCTGCAGTGGCAGTCTGTGTGGTTTCGCACCTTTATGCCGGCCACCTCTGTCTGAAAGAGAAACAGATGAGGAGGAAGAAAAAAGAGTGAATTTTAACCGTCTTATCAATCTACAGCAGCAAAAATGCATGATGAAAGGCTCTTTTTAGCAGCTTGAGTCAAAATGTTTGAATGTCTAAACACGGACCAAAACCAGCACTGAAATAAACTGTGAAGTTAATTAAAAGCAAACATTGGTTAAAAAAAAAAAAAGAAAAAACATAAAAGCTCAGAAATACTCAGATCCTTTACTTAAGTAAAAGTACCAGTGCCAGAATTTAAAACTCCATTATAAGTAAAAGTACTACAAAAGTTTTTATAGGTAAAAATACATAAATATGATAAGCTAAATAAATAAGATAATAGAGAACTTTATTTATACTGGGGGAAAGCGCTGTGCAGCAGTGGCAGTGCAAAATAGGAAAGTTACAAATATACTGAATGCACAGAAACCACAGTCCTTCTTTTGTACAAAAAAGTTTATCTCAAGGTAAGTAAGTGCAAATCTTCCAAAGTTACAGTCTTTTTGGTATAAAATATAACTTCAGATAAACTTTAGAATATATTTTGGCACCAATAGAGGTCTGCAGATTTCTTGTCTCCCATCACATAATCACATTAGACAGGGATCTGTTAACCTAAAAACTATAGACCTATAAACTACAGTATTTTAGACTATTTCCAAACTGGAGCATTTAATCTGTAGATATTAGGAACTATTTAGTTCTGTAGTTTCCTGCCAAAACAACCAATTTCTTCAATTCTTATTTCTATTTTAATTGTTTCACCTGTTTTTATAGATTTTCTTTTTTTCAGTCTGTTAGCAATAGTAGTGACAGATGGGACACTTTGGGAGAGAGAAGGAGATGCAACAAGAGAAACAGGGAAGTGACTCTTTAGGTTCAAGACATCCCCTCCAAGACCCCAAGACTCATTAAAATCTTACTGTAACCTCCGCAATGTATAAACGTTTACAGTATATAAAGAAAAGTTTGCCTGATGTGTTTTTTGTCTTCACCTGTACCTCGTAGCTGTGCTTTGCGACGCAGCATGTGGCCTCCGAGGTGATGTTCTTCGGGATAGTCATCGTCTTCATGGCCTTGAGAGGTGTTGGGTACGCTCTGGAGAAGCAACAGCCCATGCACTGATAGACCGGACGATCCCTCGAGAAAACACTGTTCTTTCTCAGTGTGCACTCCTCACAGCCCACTGGAGAGAGACGGTACAGGTTTTACAACCAGAATCAAAAACTACTGATCATGGGCAGCTTGTGAGAAAGTACCAGTACACATTTGAGATCTCACTTTACATTTCAACAATTAGTTAGTGGTATAGTTTGAGACAAGAATACTAAACACAATAGTACTTGTATTATAAGCAAATCTTACTGTTTGATAAGTCCATGCTGGGGTAAGAATCAACTACGTAAAGAATAAAAGACAACAGAAGAAGAGACAGTCCAGCTGATTTCACTGAGCCCATCGTGGTTGCAGCAGTTACCTAATAATACGGAGAGAAAAGGAAAAGGTCAATAAAAAATCTATTCAATCAAAGCACAGGTAAAATCATAACTAGGCATAGAGTATCACCATGTTGAGAGAAAGTTCCCCCTTCATTGTGCGTCTGTGCAGAACAGCTTTTTATTGAGGACCTCAGCTTCAGTCCGGGTCGATTTATACATGCGTCCCTGAGTCTGTGACGACTCCCTGGATTAAGTGAAACCTACCAACCTTATCAATGATCTCACTGACTCACTGACCACTTTGCAACCTTTCTCGTAATCCCTTTGAAGCACAAAATGATAAGAACAAACAGGACAGTCAAAACATACTTCCATCATCCTTTCGTCCTGACTATATGCTGCGTTTAATCCCTGGGTTTTTGTTACTTGGTAACTGGGGGTTGTTATTATTTGTCATGTCACAGCAAAGGGTCAACAGTTAGGTTTACTGCAGGAAGACCGTTTGTAGGCTGTAAGTGGCCTTGAATTATGAAGAGTGGAAAAGGGTGATGCAGAAATCTTACATTTTAAAGCAATGTCCTCAGGCTAGGAGTCACAAACGCATTGAAGCAGTATTCTTAGTTCTCTTCAACATTTAAACTCATAGACCTTAGATGTTTTCCCTTGACAATGACATGATCTGTATTTTACAAAAAACAAACTGTAAAATCTGATTAATTAATTAGGTGTAAATAACATTTCCTCTGATTTCCAGATAGCCCCTGTCAAAGCTGCTTCCTGGCAAAACATTAATGAAATCAATTATTTGAGAGCTTCCTTGAGTTTCTCAATTTCTCAGTTTAAAAGAAAACAATCCCACATCAAAATCTTAGAGCTGAAGGTTAGTCAATGAATTGATAACTTGATTGGAAAATATTTTGATAATTGTTAAATGATTTCTGTTATTATTAAAGCAAAAAAAAAAAAAAACCTAAACAAACAACAACAAAAAAACATTCTGTGGTTTCAACTTCTCAAATGTGAGGATTTGCTGCTTTTCTCTGTCATATGTGATTGTAAATGGAATGGAAGGTTTTTTTTTTATATTTCATAGACTAAAAAATGATTAACCAATTACCATAGTAACCAAACCAAAGTCATAAACAATCTGCCTACAGATCATAAATGAATCAGTATGCAGTTTAACACTGAGTACTGTAAATATATTGAGACAATTGCAGTCTTTATATTGGTGCCCTGTATCACACATAAAAAAAATATTGATAATAATACTAAATCAAATGAAAACTTAAATGAAACTTTACGTAGACTATTGATTTTGGGTGTATCCTTTTTACCCAAAACTCATGTCAGTGCCTTGGCTGCTTCAAAACTGGAGGAATTGATGGATGGAAGAAGTTATGAATAAATGGAGAGATATCTGATAGCTGTTAGGTAATATCCATCTGTCCACCTCCAACATCCGAAATGTCAAGGATGAATATGAATTTATTTTGTATTTCATGTCTATTTACTTAAGTACCCATGTCCTGTGTCCTTGGTTGTGTTGGTGATAAATCCTTGGCCTTGGCTCGTAATTCTCTAAGTGTAGTTGTTTAAATCCCGGAGATGTTTAAAGCCTGTTTTTTGGCTTGTATCATAGAGCCCTTTTTCCCAAAATTGTAACATTGTTTTATAAATCCTGTAATAAATGGCACTAATTGTCATCCCTGCTTATAAGACTGATATTAGTGGCTGATGCATTGTTTTGGCTTTTTGTAATTGTATTCGAACTATCGAACTAAATGTCCTGTTTCTGTTATTTTTAAGCATAAAAACATAATCTCAAATATCAACTTATAAAAATGAGACACATCTCATCTGTGAAGATGTCCTGGTTTTCTCATATCATGCTTATTTGTCTGGAATTCTTATATAACATCAGACTTGGCCATTTGCAACAGTGTCTCAGATAACTAACAGACTCTGAGCCGGGTATTTAAGATGCTAGAGATGATGTTATGAAATATTTAAGATAATGGATGTTGATTAAAACCAAACTGTTACAGTTCATTGAGAAGAGAGGCAACCGAAGGATTAATTTGAGGACATTTGCAGCTCCCCTCTCTGTATATTTGAATTATCTTCTCGACCTGCTACACATCCTCCTGACTTATAAAACAAGGATAGGTACTATGTTTCTTAAAGTCCCCCGCCACTCAAAAATATATGTTTCCTCTTGTTCCCACAGTTGGATGTTTGAGCTTCACTGTGCAGAATGATGTATGTGCAGAGTTTGACACTAGAAGGATGTTTTCACATTCATCTGCTGAAAGTGGAAAGTTTCTCTGTGCTCATTGAAAATCTGAT
>NW_023339873.1:11276202-11277702 GCF_004916995.1 Morone saxatilis
CAATTCTTGTCCAATTTGCAACTTATACAAGTGTGATGTAGAAACTTGAAGCCACCAGTGCACATACACTGAGAATGGACTTTACAGTGAAATAGGAGACATCTTGTGTCCAGCAGCAAAACTTCAGATATAAACAATTTTTTGCATATTCTTAAATTCTGGTCATTTTTAATGCGTTAGAAGGAGTAGATGCATTTTTATGGGTTAGTATTTCAGTATGAAAATTCTCCTTTTTTTGCAGAAAAAACTTATCAGACACACATTATTGTTCCAAGCAGAGTATTTGTATATTATGTCTTAACACACATAGGGAGGGGATCTTTAAGTTCTGCTGGTAGCAAGGAGGATGATGAGAACCACAGAGACGTGGAAAGCCCCAGGTGTAAAATAAATGGCGTGGATTACATGGTCATGCTTGATGAAACACCAGTCAGATATAATCTCAGGGGCTCCGGTGTCAACACTGTCACTGCTCCTGTAGAGGAGAGATCACACATAGTGAGGTTAGCAGGTCATGTCTATTCTCAGCCAGGCTCAAGGCCAAGGTGCTCTGGATGGCATCACCAAGATAATCAGTGACACCAGACAACACATTAGGTAATTAGCTTAGATCTGTAGTGTTCTTGTTTATAAAGCTAATAACAATATTTGTGTAGCAGTAAAGATGATGATTACTGAAATGATGATGATGATGGTGATGATAAAACCCATCAGGTCTGAGCATATTTACAATCCTGGCTCATTCCCAGCTCAAACCTGAGAGTCACATCAACCTGATTTTGGTATATTCAAAGTATATTTGGCCTATTAAACTAAGCAGAAGGTGTCACTTATACTTGGCTTTTGCAAACATTAGTCTGGACATAACTCACACTCAGACTGTATATACAAGTGTTTACTCATTTTTCCTTAAAAGCGAGGCATCATTTTGACAAGATATAACTGTAAAATTTAGTCTATTAAGTAATTATATTTTATTTATTAAGTAATTTCACACCATGCATGCAGGTATTCTTATTTTATAAACTTTTAATTATTTATTTTCTTTAAGTTCCTCTTTTTATCTGCACTTATTCTCTCCTTGTAATGCTACAACTGAATATCCCCTCTGGAGGATCAGTAAAGGACCTTACACCTCTTATCCTCTTGTATCTTATAGGGAAGAACTGCAGAAAGGAATACAAAAGACTGAGAGTGATTTTGCGAAGTAGTTCGGGAGCCAGATCATTTTGCTTTGGTTGATGAGTACACAGAGACACTCTCTCCACACGGTGGCATGAGAGATCCGTAATACAGGAAAAAATACGGCCCTTATCTCATTCAAGAGTTTGTTGTGGAGCCAAAAAATAGTGCTCTGCTGGTCAACGGACTGTATCAAACTGCACTGGAAACAAAGCAGACATTGTCAGAGACATGGTCAAATTGATCAAAACAACTAAAACCTACCACTATATCAGTTTGACAGGGAGTTAAAGAGGTAATTTGATATCAATAAAGACC
>NW_023339873.1:11277720-11291057 GCF_004916995.1 Morone saxatilis
AACTCAGAACGTTTTCATTGTTAAATGTCAAATGTTACCAATCAAAACCATATACTTATTAGATCCTGGAGGCCTTTTTTATGGAGAATGAATTATTATCTCTTGAAATAAAGTTTTTGGCCTCTTAAAACAATGAACAGTTGTCATCCCATTCATCTATTCCATTTTCAATTTAGAATCAAAACCAACAATAAATTCCTCTTTATCTGTTGTTTCTATCTGAGGACCTGAACCTCTATAAATATAATTACTTCAGAAACTGGTTCTACCTTTGATGTTTTATGGTAAAATAAAGTTGCTTTTATAGTTCTAGCAGTTCAAGATAACAAATTCTGAAAACTTACAGAAGACCTGTTATACAGTCGCAACATCTGCTACCACTTAGTTTTAAAGCTGAATGCAAAACTTTTTAAACCAATTGTTTTGTTCTAAAATATCTGTCTGAGCTAAAGGTTTGTTCTGAGGCAGGAGAAATAGAATTAGACATTATTATGAATACTTTTGTCATTGTTATTTTTTGTCTTGTGTCATTTCTTTCACTCTTGTTTTTCCTGTTTCTTGTACCCACCTTTCAAGTAATTTCCCCACGGGGATTATTAAAGTATTTCTGATTCTGATTCTGATTCTGATTCAAAATGTTCAATGTTAGGTAAGTTACATTTCTTTGTGAAACAACTTGCAACAAGCAATACATTTCAGTATTTCTGTCACATTCTGTCAATGAAACAGTATTACTTATTGAGAAAGTGTGCAGGAAATTATAGACTGTTGCTCTAATTCCTCAACAGCTGCGCAAGGTATTTCTCCAAATCTTCCAGGCAGCATCATCCAGCTGTTAACGCTCTATACCTGTGGGGGTTGTTGGAGTCAGTTACCTGCTAAAATTTTATTATTTCAGCCATGAGCCAAACATTAAGCCCATGATTCACCCAGGTTGTGATGAAGATAGCAGATAACCCAACCCCAAATTCATACCATGCATTGTATTGTCACGACAAAGTTTTTGTAAAAAAAAAAGAGTAATTTTCAGATGATGAATGAATTAGTGAGTTAGTTATGTAAGCCTGGAGTGTCCAAATATGTAAACCCAGAAACTGTGATTGGAAAAGGCACCAATAAGTGAGATTTTACCAGTTTTTGAGAATTTTTTTACTTGTGATTTTGCTATTGACACTCACTGTGTCAACCCATAGTAAGATATTGAGATAAAATAACATTGTTTACAAACTAGACACAAAAAAGATGATGTTTGTAATGCATGCATGATGACAAATACAACTTTTATTTCCTGTCTGATGCAGAAAATCTTTTTAAGTAAAAATACTGTATGAATTGTATGCAGTTTTGCATTACATAACTAAAAAGCTCTTCACTAGCTCAACCCATTGCCCCTCATACTGTATCTGTTATATCAATATAACCACACAGTTTTCTATACACATACTCTCACTCTGACATATTCTTTTGTTCATGTAGAAGAGGACTGTTAAATCTATGAGAAGAGTGACACAGTGTGGTGGAAAGTGGGATCTACCTCACTTCTTCCAGTCGAGCACTGGAGCTCAATAGTGTAGCCTACAAGTGTTGGTCTGTTCAGGTCCCACATCCAGTATGTAGTTTTATATTTAAATATACGTGGACTGGTGTTTGGTAACATTTTGTACTGACCATATTTAATATATGTATATATATCTTTTTTTTAAAATTCATTTTATTAGGCTACTATTGTTTGTGTATTATTAGTAAATTATTAATAGTATGCTAATTGATTTCATTGTTGTATATTCTTGTTTTAATTTCAGTATTTACTTTTGAATATAAGTTTATTGCTGGCTTTTACTCAGCGTTTCCGTTCCGTAACTAAACATTTAACGGTTCTATTAGCCAACACACGTATGCGTCAAATAAACGGCGCTGTTGTCGTGAAATTACTCATCGTTAGTAATTATGATGGATGCTGTGGATGACCTGCTCTTCTGTAAAATGCATACAAGGCAAGCCCGTGCAGGGCTGTCCAAGAAACCCCATCGACGAGACAAAACTCGAGGCGTGAACGTGGCAGCCATTTTACATCATCAAGAGTGAATGACTGAAGCCGGATCAGTGCCGGGAGTTTTACACTTTTTCTGTCTTTTAAATATCACATTTATCTTCCTAAATAATCAACACCATACGCGTTGGTGATCCAGCGGCAGGTAGGGCGAATGCTACTAATTGGTCACGTGATTGTTGCCTAATTGATTGGTAAAAAGTGTGAACCGTGTGGTGCTGTTTGAAACAATGTGGAAACTGGTGGTGGTTGGGAACGAGTTCTCCAGACCGGCTTTTTGAAAATGGACTCTTCCTATATGGCGGCACGTTGACAAACCACGCATCCAGCGGGCTAACGCTCTAGCTCTCTAGGCCTCGATGAATCTGATTACATTTTAAAGCCACACTTCGGCAATCGGCGGAGTCCGTACCGACTAATGACGTTGTAACAATGGCCTCACTGAAATTCCCTTCGAATTAGCATGCTAGCTCAAGTTAGCCTATTTTGACAGATCGTGGAAGTGACATGCTCATTGTCATCGTGTGCTAACAGCGGCTAGCGGGCAAAAGCCAGAACGCTCGATCCCGCGTTACTACTGCACTGAGTGGCATGCTTCCTGCCCACTCAAACACTAAACGCAAATGCATTCATATAAAATAAACACTGGCGCGTCATGTTATTGTCCCGATGAAGCTCCCTCGTTAGCTCCAGTGCTAAAGCATTTAGCGCTGCAAACTAGCCCGCTAGCTAGTTAGCCTCAACGTGTGCGAGTGAGTCCCTCCCCGCTAAATCCAACCTTATTGTTAACGTCGGACCAAAAATCATGAACTCCAAAACATCTGTAAGTGTTGTAGATTCACAAATCCACGCTGTGAGGCACCGCGGGTTTTATAGTTACTTTTAACGTGGTAGAAATGTTTTTAACCCAAGAGAAAGCACGTGCTTGCCGACATGAGATTATTCGCAGACACTACAAGATGAATAAAGATGATAAAGGTTGTGTGATATATGTGCAGGGGAACAATGGCGAAGTTAACGCAAGGCCAAAGCCGGAGATTGCCGTCCACGTTTTCCTGAGTCCAGCGTTGCCGGATTCAGTAATGTGAACAGAGAGCTGATAAATTGTTCTGTTAACATTACTACTTCATGCCTCCGTTTCCGTGGGTGACTCTCAAACACATGGGCGGTAATGGTCGGGTGGGCTACCAACGTGATAACCGGGGTATTTACCTTCAGTGTCACAATATGTGCTGTCAAAGTGTCAAACTAAATGCTAAAGGGTGCATACTTGGTCAGCCACCGGAAACCGGGGCGCACTCTCTGATGAAACACGTGTATCAGCTATCTAGCCTGTGCTGAAGTCAGCAGTGAGAAGGTAAGCTAACATGTAATTTAGAGACCAAAGCAGACCAGGATTCCGCACCAGCAGCGACCAAGAGGGCTGCGATGCAGGCGTTAGCAAGTGGACTTGGCTCCATTTGCACAAACTTGTTAGCTCAGAGCAAACCAGAATGGAAAATACTGCCACATGGACACGAACCCAGTAGTTTTCACTGTTTTTACAAGATGTCATTCAATTGATTATTGTGGGGGATTTGGTGTGTGCATTGTCTGTCAACTGCCTGGTTTCTGGGCTTCTACCTCACACAAGCTGAGAGCTGCAAGTGTTAACTCAGGATAGTGAAAAGTCTCCAGACTGAAAGACCACATAACCATGATAACTTATTTTGAACACAATGCCATTGACTGTTTAATGATGATTTGTGCTTAAATATATATTTAAAAAAAAACATCCTGTATCCAAGATCATAAATGGTCAAACCATTTTTTGTGTTTTTTTTTTAAACTATTTTCTTGATAAGTCTGAGACTTTGCACTTTTCTGAACACATCCAGAGTCTTGCCCTTGACCCAGGATTAATTTGGCTCATTGCATTTGCACAGATTTCTGGAGACATGGCCACAGAACATATTAATGGAAATGGTCCAGAAGAACCAATGGACACCTCTGCTGCAGTTACCCATTCTGAGCACTTCCAGACTTTATTAGAAGCTGGTTTACCACAGAAAGTTGCTGAAAAACTAGATGAAATTTACATAGCAGGTAAGGCACAATGAATATACTTGCATATCCAAATATGCAATTTTCTATGTTTACCAATTTCTTGCATGTATTGTCATTTTATCACCTTTTTGAATGGGGGAATTGGGATCCTGAAGCAACTTTTTGTGGTTTCCTACCAAAATGGGTACTGCAGTGCTACAAAATATTAAAGTACACATTACTAATGTGAAAATGTGTAAATGATTGCAGCATTTGCATTCCCAACATGGTTGCATGATCACTGGTGTCAGGGCGAACTAATATTCCTCTCCCTGGGAGTGTCTTGGTGAGCCTGTCCAGTCTCTCCATTCATTTCTATGAAGTTTCTCCGCATCCCATAAAGTTAGTGCAGAGAGCTGAATAGGTGTAAGTATTATGTCAGCTACAGCTTAAGTATCTGTTGCATTGGTTCAGATCTTTACAAGTTTGTACGGGGTGAGCTGCAGAGCTTAAGTTTTGGGGTCATTTTAGGACTTGTTTGGTCGGTCAGATCTAGAAAAGTAGTGGTCTGGTCTTTTCAGCCAGATGGGACCGAGACAGAAACAATGGCAGCAGCTGTCTGGTGTGTGGCGGCCTGGGACAGGTGATGGCCCCTCCATAGAGGAGAATGCAGACCGGCTCATTAGAACCTCCCAGCCACAGTAAAGAGGGGCACTGGCATATCGAGTTGCACTGTCACATCTGTTGTGATTAGTTCTGCAAAAACGTGCTGGTTGGAGAGTAAAGTGCAGCCCGACTACTGAATGCAGCTCCATTAGATAAGGCTGCTCCTGCCCCTCACTCGTAATTGTAGTAATCATTATTAATGCATTTCACAGTTTTAAAAGATATTTTTCATACACAATGACTCTCATGTAAGGGCTTCTTAATCATTCCAGTTGTACTTGGATCTCTGTGTTTGAATGAGAAGGTAGTACTAAAAACTTTGTCAGTCTGTCTCATTAGTAGCTCATCATTTCTCTCTCTGTTGTCCCCCCCTCCTCCAGGTTTGGTGTCACACAGTGACTTAGATGATCGAGCAATTGAGGCTCTGAAAGAATTCAACGAGGAAGGTGCTTTGCAAGTTCTTTTGCAATTTAAGGACAGTGACCTCTCACATGTTCAGGTATGCTTGTGGCACTCTTTGTGTATTGTTTAGATAACTTGGACTCTGATGCCTTCATACAAAGTGCATGATGGTTCTCTGTGCAGGCTAATGTATAATGGCATTATGTAGCTGTGGTTGCACAATAGCTTTTAGCTATAATTGATCTTATCTACAAGATGGACTCTTCTGTAAAATGTTATTCTTTTTTTCTGTAGAACTAGGAATCAGCAGTTGTCCTAATGATGTTGTTTTTAGTTATTGTTCAATAGTAACTAGTGATTGTATTTTTTTTTTTCTTCCAGAACAAAAGTGCCTTTCTTTGTGGCGTGATGAAGACATACAGACAGAGAGAGAAACAAGGGACCAAAGTGTCAGACACCAATAAAGGACCAGATGAAGCCAAAATCAAAGTGAGAACTCATCCAATGTTCAATTTTTTTTTTGCTGTAACAGTTGGACAGTGTGTGAATGCTGTTGCAATGATTTTGAGTGTAAAACTATAGTTCATCTCTGTAACCAGTATGCCGTTTGTGTTCTTTCTTAGATGTTTTTAATGTGCATTTACTGTGAAACCTATGTAGAGACAAATAAATCAGTATCCTCATTTCTTTTCCATGTTTTCTTCTCAGGCTCTGCTGGAGAGGACTGGCTACACACTTGATGTGACAACAGGCCAGAGGAAGTATGGCGGTCCGCCACCAGAGTCCGCCCACTCAGGAGCACAGCCAACCATCGGTACAGAGGTACAAAACTTGCTACCTTCTTTAAGGTGTACCGTTCATTAAAGTTAAAATGCACTTTTATATACTTTGACTGTTTTATTTGGTTGTAAGTTTTGGGCCAGGTGCATTCAGGTGTCATACGGTGTCCTAATGATGAAACTTTTTATTATTTTCTGTAGTGACCATGGTTACAATGATAATTTACCGCTAAGAGCTGACGGGATACCTTTTACCTAAATGCCACATATCTCTTGTCTTTACCTACCTACATGTCAAATTAAATAGTTGCTCCTGCGTATTTCTCTTTCCTCTCAACCTGGCAGATATTTGTAGGCAAAATCCCCAGAGACCTTTTTGAGGATGAGCTGGTTCCGCTGTTTGAGAAAGCTGGCCCCATCTGGGACTTGCGCCTGATGATGGATCCTCTCAGTGGCCTGAACAGAGGCTACGCCTTTGTCACTTTCTGCACTAAAGAAGCTGCACAGCAGGCTGTCAAATTGGTATGCCCATTCTACTGCAAGTATGACCAGAAAGATGACTGACTGGAGTTGTTGGTCAAAACACAGAAAATAGGATTTAGTCTTGATAAAAAGTAAGCTAATGTAGCATACAATGTTCTTGGGATATATTAAAAATGTATACTTATTAGAAACACATCTGCTAATAGTGAATTAGGAGGTGAAATATTCTAACAAGTTGCCCAAACTCCTCATAATGTCGATTCTGACGCTTTTTTATTTTCTTCTGTTATTTACACTATCCTCCATCCTTTTGCAGTGCAACAACAATGAAATTCGACCGGGTAAACACATCGGTGTGTGCATCTCTGTGGCCAATAATAGACTGTTTGTTGGCTCCATCCCCAAGAGTAAAACAAAAGAGCAGATTGTTGAAGAATTTGCAAAAGTCACAGGTGAGTCAGAACCATCCTGTGATCTCTCGTTCTGTATATGAAATGGCTTCGCTCCTACATTTTAATATTTTATTTTTTACCTGTTGGACAAATTTGGTTAGGTGTGTTGTGCGTTTAAGAGTGGGATAAGATCTGACAGGTATTTCCTGTTTGTGTCCAAATGATGACCTCATTAGTAAGCTGGAGTGACTTAGGTTACTATGACGCTTTACCGCTAAGATCTGACTGGACACTTAATGTAATAAGCTCAGTTTTTTAAAATCAGACATCATTTTCTGCGCTTAAGGTTGCGTGTTTCTCATAAGTGACAAAATTGATATCTATTGAATAACTCCAGTTAACCACCTGCTTCCTTTTCTTCACCTCTCTCCCCTGTTTCCTGTCTCTACAGAGGGTCTAAATGATGTCATATTGTACCACCAGCCAGACGACAAGAAGAAGAATCGGGGCTTTTGCTTCCTTGAGTATGAAGACCACAAAACGGCGGCTCAGGCCCGCCGCCGGCTGATGAGTGGCAAGGTGAAGGTGTGGGGAAATGTGGTCACCGTGGAGTGGGCTGATCCCATCGAGGACCCAGACCCTGAGGTCATGGCCAAGGTAAGGCACAGGGCCAGAGGTCATCAGCAGCACGCTGTTAAGTTTATGTCTGACCAAAGTTAGTTTTGTTGTTTTTGTTGTCTCCTGCAGTTGTATTTACTGAGAACCTGAACCATGTGTTTCCATTGACAGGTCAAGGTGCTGTTTGTGAGGAACTTGGCTAGTACTGTCACAGAGGAGATACTTGAAAAGGCCTTCAGTCAGTTCGGCAAGCTGGAGCGTGTGAAGAAACTGAAAGATTATGCTTTCATCCACTTCGAGGAAAGAGATGGTGCTGTGAAGGTACAGATTACAAAACTCCCTGCGCAGACATACAAGATACTTATCATTGACTTAAAACTTAAATTTGTTGTAATTGCAGTGAACACATAATTTAATTATCCTGCCCAAATTCAAATTCACAGGCTTTGGCTGATCTCAATGGCAAAGACCTTGAGGGAGAGCACATTGAAATAGTCTTCGCCAAGCCCCCTGACCAGAAGAGGAAAGAGCGCAAAGCCCAGAGACAAGCCGCTAAAACACAAATGTAAGCGAGAACAATGCAAAACTATGACCTCTCAGCTGTGCAGTTATCAAATTTAAATTGGTATTAGGCAAGATGCCATGTTTATGTTGAGTCTGTGCATCCTCTTTCAGGTATGATGAATACTATTACTACGGCCCTCCCCACATGCCACCACCCACAAGAGGCCGAGGCCGAGGTGGACGGGGAGGTTATTCTTACCCTCCTGACTATTACGGCTATGAAGACTATTACGATTACTACGGATACGACTACCACAACTACCGGGGCGGCTATGATGACCCGTACTACGGCTACGATGACTTCCAGGGCTCCGGGAGAGGACGAGGCGGGAGGGGAGGAGTGCGTGGCGGTGCTAGTCAGACCAGGGGCCGCGGTGCCATCACACCGAGAGGCCGGTTGGGCTTCTCCCAGCGAGGAGGCCCTGGAACAAGCAGAGGTACATTTAAAACTTTGTGTGAAACGGTTTTTAAAGTGGCTAAAATCAAATTAGTCACACAGAGGTGACTAATAACACTTCATTTTTTTTTTTTCTGTTCCAGATCATTACAGCTCACTAGGGTAAAAGGACTTGCTACGTGGCTCAGTTTATTTTGAGTCAGTGCTGTTGTAGAAGTCTAGAATATCACAGTAAAAACAACCACTTGGCTTGGTGTCAGCATATGTTGTGGGCCAGTTGTCAAAGCACCCAGTTCAGAGGCAATGAAGTCAATGGAAGTGGTATAGAAGATAAACAAACGAAAGGTGCTATAGTTGGGGAAAATTGGAAGTATGAAATTCTTGAAATGATGTTGGGAATGATTGTAAGGCTGCACCAAAAAAAAAGATTACACCTGCTTATTGGCCTCAGCACTAACCCCTGACAGGTGTCATCTTTCAGAGCAGTCAGCTTGTTTGCCAGCAGACAAAGGTCATTCACAACGTACTATATTTTTAAGGAGGCCAGCTTGGAGCCCACCCTAGTGGCAGAACAGTCTTAAGTTTTATGAAATTTTATTAATCAGTTGGTATGCTAATTGATGGCTGTGTGCGCGGCATGGGTGTGTAGATTTTTATTCTTTTTTTTATATATATAGCTCCAAAATACTGTACTAATTTTATCTCTTCTCTCATTGGTCCAGCAGGGAAAAGGGGCCGAGGGCGGTCCTGACCTGTCACAGTGGATACTGACTTGATGTGTGGGGTTACACCGTAAGCTGCAATGGATGTTAAAGAAAAAAAGAGCACGACAAAAAGGTCCAATGATATTCCAGCCTTACAGAAGAAGCATCTCCCCCTGTTTTGTTTTTTTTTTTTTTTTTTCTCATTTATTTCTGAAACTGCCACCTTAAAAAGATGACCGGAGGATTCTGAAATACTCGCCACAGCCTCTTTTGCCCCGAGCCCTTGTACCCAGCCCTGATAAACAGGGCTTTATGTATTGCCCTTACAATCTACCCCTTCCCTGTCCCTGAACATGCCATTTTTTTTAAATAATTATTGAAGAATTTGCACTTTTTAAGTTCTTAGGTTTGAAGTGGCTCAAAGGAGCTTGATGCTATTGTATATTTTTGTGCTAATCGCAATTTTTATCGTGTCGGAATATCCATGTTAATCTTAATCTTTTGATCTGGATGTTTGACAGAGAACATTTGCAGGTTTTTAGGGTGTACCCACCTGGCATGGATAAGTCAGGCATTCCAGGAAAGTGGTTCTTTTCAGAACTTGTCTTTTAAAGGGTTGGTTGACTACCTCAGTACAGAGGACTAAACTACCCGGCCTGTACTGTAAATAGGGAAACTATATTGATGAAAGCAGGGCTTGTTTTCATACAAAATATGCACAAGAGCTGCAGCGCAAAAACGATGTACTTAATGTAATATAGTCATTTCGACTGCAGCTCTGACACTGCAAACAGTCAAACTGGGCATGCAAAACAATCTCATATGATGAGTCTGAACAAGCCCTGCTTTTATCCTATTTTGAACTGAATTAGCCGCCTTGCTTCTTCAGAGTATGTAGTTACTGGTTGTATAGTTTTTCGGATAAAATGTTACTTTTGTAAAGGCTTCAACATCACAGGCATCCAACTGCCTTTGATTAAAAAAATGAAAAACAAAAATAAAGCCCTGCAGTGTCCCTTTTGTGCCACTGTATTATTCCAGTGGGTTTGTTTTTATATTGAGACAGTACATTTTCAAACAATGTCAGAATAATGTAAAACGACCTAATCCAATCCTTCATCATGTAAAATCATGTTAATCTTGAATGATCCCCTCCCAGCTCCCAAAGACAGCAACTATGTAGAGGATCTTTTGAGTTAATCTTGATGGATGACTGAATTGCCATATTGCCCAGCCACTGAGCATGTGTGCCTGATGTTAGCTGCCATGATTTGGTGAGGGATCATAGTCGCATAGTGGTAGAAGGGATACTGCAGTGAATGATTTCTATTTCCGGGTATAGCAAAAAGGAAACTGCTCTTCAATCCCAGTTTTCTACACAGTTAACTCCCTCAATAAAATCATAACAACCACCTTTTGAAAAAAAGATGTTAGCAGTTTTAAACTATTGTTGGTGGCCAACAACGTTTTTTGCATTCCTGCAAATAAATTGTTTTATACTGTAAAATGGAGGTGAGTGTAACTTATTTTTGTAATAAAGTTTTTGATTTCTATCTGTGTCTTACTCTTTGGATAAAATCTTCATGAGATGCAAATTGGCTTGTGTTTGATTCAGTCTGGCAGCAGATCTTTGATGCTCTTCATTTGTGTTTGTGTTTGTTACTATGTTCATGTCCTTGGTTAAAAAAAAAAAAACACTTTGAGGAATAATAAGTATATAACTTATCTATGTGTGTATATATATCTTTGAAAATGACAGTCCTCTATAAGGAATACAGTACAAAGTATAGTCATGATATGTCAGGTTCTAACAAACAGACCAGTATGCATTTTCAAGTTTATAAAGCCTTATAGACTTGAGAGCAAACATTTTTAATCAAAGCAGAGGAAAACAGGTGAAAGTATATCATTAACAAGTGTCCCAGGAAGCCATACAAATGAGCCCTGCACAGTATTGGAAACAGTATGAAACAAAAAGATTAAATGAGTATCGCTGTTACACCTGAGCTTTTACTATGTGACTTTTCAAAAACACAACGGCAATTAAGGTCAAATATTGGGCGGTATGGTTGCCTAAAATAAATGAATAAATAACATTAATTTCTTTATACATCCGTGGAGTAGAGAGCAACATGGGTTTTCAAGGACTTTTGGTTTCGTTCTCTTTCACAGTAGACAGCCTATCGGACGATGATTTTGATGTTTAGCCTAATTTCCACAGGTCTCTAGTCACATTTAAAGCTTAACTGATGTTATATGTTGCTATTATTGTGTAGAAAAATAAGGTTTTCATTAGCTGGTCGGTGACCTGAAATCTCAAACACAGTCCCGCTCAACAGTTTGCGGGTAACCATAGCAACAGCACTGATATAACTTAGCTACCACAGCGGAACTAATTAATTGGCGGTTATGCTAAATAAAATCTTTCTTAGGTTAGCTAGCAAACAAAAGAAAAAATAAAATGTTTTTTTTTTTTTCAGTTTCTGGTTGTAACTTAGTGTTCTCGGGTACATTTTGGTGGCAAGTTACTAACCATAACGTGATATTAACGCTCACACACTTCGAGTCCGCTGTTAAAGAAAAATAAATAAATCGACATGGCGGAGGAACGCCACTCCCACCTCGGCGTGGTCTCTTTAAAACGGGACCCCCTCGCCGTGTAATGCATTATTTATCTGAGGAGGGAGACGCTAGCTGACATGGCTACTTGTTTGTCTGTCAACTACAGTAGCCAGTGTGTTACCACGCTTGCTGCTGTGAGCACAGCGGAGGTGACATCACTCGTCTCCGGCGCTGACAACCAGGCAGCAACCGTGGCCCCCCACCCCGCCTCAATGGACAGAAGTGACAGCTACAGCACCGCAGCCATTAGCCAAACAGTGTCAGTGTTTTAGGACCGCCTAGCACACAGAGGATGCTGTGTAGTTACCTCTAATCCTGGTTTACAGCTGTGTACGGCACTTCGCCTCTCCTACGCTCATCCGACAAAAACAAGGCAGCCTGCGTCTTTATTCTGCAAATTCATGATGGTGCCGCTGCCGGACTACAGTGAAAAATGGCCCATAACACCCACCGTACACTTACAGTAAGTGCTGGAGTGGATAAATAAAACCACTGCAAGCCTGGCTTTATATGGAAAAGCAAAGAAGCAGCACAAAATGACACGGTTTAGAGTTGACGCTGCTATGTGTCGCCGCTACACGCCCTTATTTATTTATGGTCACTCCATGTTGTCCTCTTTATTTTACAGTAAAATGCAATAGGCTGCAACGCGCTCCTAAAAGCGACGAGGATGGGATGCATCGGGGCTTGTCTGAAGAAAATAAGACGCAGGATGAAGCTAGACCGGTTCAGAGAGCTGGGCCGACAGTATCCAGTCTTCTGCTTTCTGCTGCTGGTCCTGCTGCTCTCTACTGTGCTTTTAAACAGGTGAGTGCACAGTAGATCTTACTCCATCAATGCTTCTTTATATGTGGCATTCCTGACGCTCTCATCCAGTCCCTTTATATGCTGAAATGTTTTGTGTTCGGCTATTAATAGCGGCATGTTTCTTCTGTTTTGACAGATATATACACATTATAATGGTGTTTTGGTCCTTCCTGGCTGGAGTCGTCACTTTCTACTGCTCTTTGGGGCCCGAGTCTCTGCTTCCCAACATCTTCGCCTCCATCAAACCAAAGACCAAGGTATTAAAAAAAATGATCTAAATTACACATTTGTGACTTCTTTACAGCGTTTTCTGAAGAAAATATCAATATAAAATGTGTTGCTTGTACACACAATTCCCTATGATTAAAGCACTTTTGCAGTGAAGGATCCCACCTTAAAAGCTGTTATTTTACTATGTTAACTTTCTCTTGCAGTCATACCAACAGGAGTTGTTTCCACTTGGCCACAGCTGTGCCGTTTGTGGCAAAATCAAATGCAAAAGGCACAGGTGAGATACGGGGTTATGTTTTGGTGGAGTGGTAGTTGAGAAAGTGGCTGTATTGTGACCTTTTCACTTGTGTCAACAGTGCAGATGCTGCAGTCACAAGAGGGCACTCCAGGATATCCCATGTATATATTACCATGCTACTGCATATCCTGGGTTTGCTTGTGCAAGTAAAGAGAAAATTTAAAAAAGTGCTGAATTTGGAAGCAAACAGGAAGGTAAACTGGAAAAAGAGTCCTCTGGGTTAAATCAATAGAGACTCTTTATATGGTGCTGTGTTAATCTTATTGTATTTGGTTTGTCTTGAATTTCCCTCGGGATAA
>NW_023339873.1:11291128-11296312 GCF_004916995.1 Morone saxatilis
TATCTATCTATCTATCTTGTCAACATGCATTCATTGTGTTTGATAATTTAAAAAAGTTATGAAAGGTGTTACACTGCCCTCTAGTTGTCAGAAAGGATTCTTCTTTACTGTATGTGTAACTGATTTTCTTTTCAATTTATTGATAGACCAACTTTATTACTGGAAAACTATCAACCATGGCTTGACCTGAAAGTTCCCTCTAAGGTGGATGCTTCCCTTTCAGAGGTAATACATGCATTAAACATATCTTTTCTAAAATAAATAAATAGACTTTAAAATTATCTCACTCTCCTGTTCTGTTTTAATTTGTTTTAAAGATTCTGGAGCTGGTTCTGGAAAATTTTGTGTATCCTTGGTATAGGTAAGCATTTTTTCTGTATTTTTTGCATGTAATATAAAATGAGGTGGTATAATGTCTTGTATGCAGTGACAGATGTGACTGTTACCATGTTTCTTTTCAGAGACATCACGGATGATGAGGCATTTGTGGACGAGCTGAGGGTGACTTTGCGCTTCTTTTCAGCCGTGTTGGTCCGCAGAACCCAGAAGGTGACAAATTAGCTTGCGTAGAGTTAAAATCCTGATATGCTGATTGACTGAACATGAATTATTTTTTATTTAATCATCATTCTCTCTCAGGTGGATGTGGCATCCCTCATCACACGAAAACTTCTTAAAGTTTCCATGAAGCACATTGAAATAATCAGCAAAGCAAGACAGAAAGGTATCGCGCATATGCATCAACCACTTCTTAGTCTTTTCTTTGTGTTCACCATGAAGAGCAAAAAAATAAATAAAACGCTCTACTCTTCTCTGTAGTGAAGAACACAGAGTTTCTTCAACAAGCAGCACTGGAGGAATACGGTCCCGACCTCCATGTAGCCCTTCGCAGTCGCAGAGATGAGCTCCTCTACCTTAGGAAGCTGACTGAGATGCTCTTCCCCTACATCCTGCCACCCAAGGCTACAGACTGCAGGTAACCCAGTTCTGTTACTTTAAAAGCCACACAGTGCCTCTATATATATTCAAAGTTGGTGACAGAACATCACAGCATCAGAGTCCCCCAAGGAGAAAGCCTGACAGCATTGACACTTCTACAGAACTAGATAAGGATCACTCTTTACTCTCTCATTTTCTTATTTCCTGCTGCCTTATCTCTTCGCTCCTCTCAGATCTCTTACTCTCCTGATAAGAGAAGTCTTGGCTGGTTCTGTCTTCCTTCCTTCAATGGACTACTTGGCTGATCCTGTGAGTGTAGACACATTAAGGGCCAATTTTCTGAATCTAAAACTATTTTCACTTAAAGCCTTCTGCTGGCACAGCCTGAGACTGTATTTGATTTTGTGTTTAGAAAGCATGTCAATCATGCAAATGGGAGACAGAGATGTGTCTTTTTCAGAACATCCAAAGTACTTACAGTCTTCTGCTGTTTGTTTTTATTTCAGGACACAGTGAATCATTTGCTTTTGATATTCATCGACAACTCCCCTGTAAGTGTATGTTGAACTGTGAACTGATGTACACAGATAGTTCCATTTACATTCTATGCATTTAAACATATTGCTGCAGAGTGAATGTAATTTTTGGGTAAATAACATATACATGTTTTCTATCTACTTCCGTCCATCCAGCCTGAAGAAGCCACAGAGCCCGCTTCAACGTTGGTTCCTTTCCTGCAAAAGTACTCCGATACTCGCAACAAAAAGCCCTCTGTGAGTGTATCCACCAAGTTTCACTTCCCCAACAAGCCACCAGTTAATGTCATAATATCTAGTACATAATTACTGTACATACTGAAGTCTGCTATATCAGGCCTCATGAAACTGAAACAAGAAGTTGGAACGAGATATCTTTGAACAGTTTAAAGAGCACTGCCTTTGTTAACTGTGATTTCGGTTCTGTCTT
Source organism: Morone saxatilis (assembly GCF_004916995.1). Lineage (NCBI taxonomy): Eukaryota > Metazoa > Chordata > Actinopteri > Moronidae > Morone > Morone saxatilis. Next base: position 11,293,034 of record NW_023339873.1, read on the forward strand.
TCTCTCTCTCATCAAGGTGCTGAAGCTGGAGTTGAAAGAAATCAGAGAACAACAAGACCTTCTCTTCCGTTTCATGAACTTCCTGAAGCAAGAAGGGGCTGTCCATGTGCTCCAGTTCTGCCTTGCAGTAGGTAAGTGTGTGCCAATCCTTTCAGATGTCTTCAAAAAATACGTTTGCTGCTTTTACCTGCACAAAATCTAAGTTTGAAATATGTTATGTGACTTAGGTAAAGTAAGTGTCATATTTCTCTTGCTTTGGTTTAATTGCTTGTCACTTGTAGTAGCTGTAATGCCAACCATTTACTATTTAGCAGAGAAATTCAATATTAGACTACTCTAGCCCTTCTCTCAACTCCCAGCCACACACAGTCAATCATCAGCAAAACTCACTAAAGACTCCATAGTCTTGACACTCACAGACCACACTGATGCATTCCTAAAGGCCCTGACACAGTGAGACTGAGATGTCTGACTCTCTTAACTTCTCAGAGGAATTCAACGATAGGATACTGAGCCCTGAGCTGTCTGACTCAGAGAAGATGATGCTTCATGAGGAGGTGAAGAAGATCTATGAGACCTACTGTTTGGACGAGAGCGTTGACAAGATACGCTTCGACCCCTTTATAGTGGAAGAAATACGCAACAGTATGTGACAGGGATCTTCCTAGAATCATATAGTTACATACTGGAGCCACCTTAACAAATAGGCTATTAACATGTTTGTGGTTATTGTTTACTTTGCAGTCGCAGAGGGTCCGTATCCAGAGGTGGTGAAACTGCAGACCATGAGGTGTTTGTTTGAAGCCTATGAGCACGTCCTGTCCCTCCTGGAGAATGTTTTCACCCCCATGTTTTGTCACAGTGACGAGGTTAGCAAGAAATAAATCCCTCAACAAACTCTCTGTCACGCTGCTTGACAACACATGCCTGAGGCTCAACGCAATTTATGAATCACCTCTTTTATATCTGTATTGCATTCGTCTGTCATGCTCCGATTTCTAAACACATTTCTTTTTCTAAAATATGACCGCTTCAGCACAGGCTGAATGTTAATGATGATTTGTTTGTGTCAAAAGTAACAAAGCTGTATCTCCCAAATGCTGGAATTAGAGTTAGGTTGGAATTTATTGACTCCCTTGCGCTATCCTCTTCCGATCTCTCAGCCACCAACCACTACCAGCCATGTCATCAATACCAGACGCGCAACTGGCCAATGAGCCAACTCTGGCGTTATGCCAAGCTGCCAAGCCGAATTTCACCCCTCAGAGGCTGTTCCATTGAATACAGCTGGGTGGACCAGTGCTCAGCTATTGTCCACAGCAGGCCACTGCCCTGCATGAATAGTGTGTCTAGAAAATCAGGATATTATTTGATATTTTGTTGCCACTCCTGTTCCTGCTCCAAAATAAACAGTGCAGTTATGATTATTATTAAGATATAAAGAGTATACATACAGTAGTATACACTCTTTGGTGTCACATATATACTGGTTCAGAATTTTCACATGCTGTGTTTAATCGACTTAAAATTTATATACCGTAATTTGCTCTTCCAATGTCATTCTGCAGTACTTCCGCCAGCTTCTGAGAGGGGCAGAGTCCCCTGCCAGGAATTCCAGGATGAGCAGGTAGGTTTCACAATATTTGTGTGCAACAAAATAAAATCTTGACCTATAACTAGTATATTGATTCATCAGTTAGTATTTGAACTAATGTACAGTTAACTTTAGATAATGTAGCCACAGAAAGCAGGTAAACCACAGAATGCTTCACTGGTAGTTTATTGTTTTATGCTGAAAATTGATTGCTGTGTCTGCACCCACATGCAACCCAAGTTCCTTTAATCCTCTCACTTTTTTAATGTTCACAACTCCTTGTATCCCAATAGCCACTGCATTGTGAAGGCAGGATACAGTATGTGCAAGCTACATCACATAAAAATATGATTTCACTTTAACTTTTGTCTTAATACAGCCTAAAAGGAGCTATAAATTAGGAATAAAAATACGAGTTTTTTTAGTTTGCAGTATTATGAAACTTAAATTAGAAGTGAAGTGACCTGAGTCCAGGGATCGTCTGTCATGTTTCTATCACGGGGTGTGGTGTGTATGTGGCCACGGGGCCCTGCCACTAACTCCTTGTGCATATTGTTCCAGAAATAGCCTCAGTTTGGATGACATTCGGTGAGTATAAGGCATCAGTGTGCTGATCAAACCAGTGGCTGGCTGAGCAGTGCTGCTGCACGCAAGATACAAATGACATGTCATTCTTTCCTGACAGAGGAACATGTGCTGCCTTTTTTAACAAATTCATTGTGCTCTGGACCCGCTGCAATCAGGGCTTTAGTTCAACGAGCACTAGTTGATAATGTGATAATGATGTATAATTGTATTGCTAATCTAATTTCACCCCCAAATAGGTGTTTTATTTGGTGCCTGTGCTGTAAATGCAAATGAGAGAAGATTGAGAAAAGTGACCTTAATCAGCTAATCATGTTAATCATAGCATGAGTCATCATTAATCATATGTTAATCAAGCTAATCAGGAGTCATGCTGCTTAACACACGCAATATAAAATCTTAGTTTTGGAAGGTCTAAGCTTTATTTTTTGATGATTTTCTTGTTAAATTCTTCAAACTTAGATTTGCTCACTTCCAAAATTACAGAATTAGACATCAGGGAAACTTCAGGAAGGACGTTGGTTGTGTATGTTTCAGTCTCTTTATCTAGTTAAAAAAAACCTATCAAGGCAGTTTTCAGAGCAGCATGAATTATGCCACTTGAAGAAATAAAATATAAGGCTCTTAATGGTACTCCATTTCATAAACACTGACCCAACTACAAGCCTCAACTCCCTCCATGTCTGCAATTCAGTAACCCCCCCTTCCACTCTGCCTGTCTGTCCACCCTTTATTCCATCTATGTAATGCCACCACCGTGCTGTGTCTGTATGTCCACTCTGATTCTGTAACCACCATACTGCCTGCCCTGGTATGATCCACGTTCCTTTCCCTCCTCTTGCCCGTGGGGACGTGACCCTGTTCTGCTTATAGTTCCTGGGACTGGAGCCCTGAGTCCCCATCCTCAATGTTCACCGCCTCTGGCAGCTCTTCACCTGCATCTTTTAACTCCCTCCATGCCCAGTCCACGTTCACAACTTTCCCATACGGCTCGCTATCCCACCGCCACTCATCGCCCAAGTAAGTCAGGGTCCATCCGTGTGTCACAGGTCGCTCAGTGTGGTGTCATGCTGTCTACTGTCCCCCCCATGTGATCCCCC
>NW_023339873.1:11296412-11303558 GCF_004916995.1 Morone saxatilis
CCCCCCCCCCCCTCGTCCCAACCAGACGCCTGCATGGTGAGACCGATGCATGGGGTCCTGTTTTTATTTATCATGTGTCCTTCGTCCAACTTCGTTGTGGTAAGGCTAAAGACTGTTGTTTTTGACAATGCAGTGACTTTTCAATGTTCAGTTTCTTGTGTATTTAGTATTTAGTCACCATGTCCCATGGTAAATTTTATTTAACTTAATCTAACAGCTACTTACACAGAGCACCTGTGATGTCGTGTGCCTATCCTGGTTGGCTGGTAACTGATCATACAACATTGTTGCGATTATCACAATTTGTGATCCCCTCCAAACTAGACATCTGTTCATGAAATCACTGCTGTGTGCTGTGTTTGCTTTTGGCCTTTAAACAAGAAGCCAGGCATTTCATTGTGAGATGGCTGTGATGTGACATTTTGGCTTTGGGTTTGGCTACCTTAGCTTTTTTCTCCTCATTGTACTGTCATGATACCGACGCTCAGTACGCTGCTCCTTGCTTCCCCTCTCGTCCTCTATGGCTCCCTCCCTGTTACTTCTCTCAAGCTGCATGCGCTTTGCTGAAGCCATGCGCATCTTCTCCATCATGCATTGTCTAATAACCTCCCTGTTTGGGCCTGCAGGAACACGTCAAAGAGGGGCGAGTCCTTTGGGATCAGCCGCATTGGCAGTAAGATCAAAGGAGTGTTCAAGAGCACAACCATGGAGGGAGCCATGCTGCCATCCTATGGGCTGGTGGAGGGAGAAGATGATATGGTGAGGCTGATCTAAAAATATTCTCAAAAACACTCAATTTTAGATGTTTTAAAGTGTTTTTTATAATGCTAACAGGATGATTGTTTCCTGTAGAGTCTAGATTTAAACCCAAATCAAGCAGCCCTGTGTGTGTTCTTGATTCTGACAGATGTCTCTGATTTCTGTTACATGTAAACTTTAAGGCTACACTAAAGGCTATACAAAATGAGACAAAGTAATTACAAATATTTTTTTTTGTTTCTTTTTCTTAAGCAATTAAGCTACTGCAAAAAGTAGTATTCAAACTAAAGCACTCCTCTACACTGTCACTGTAGTTACCACTTGGAGGCATTGTTGAGTAAAGAATGGAAAGCCACACTGTTGACCAAATCTGCCTCCCATATGTTAAAACTGGCTTTGGTCTTGGATCACTGATGTTCTGGCAGGCAGCAGCGGTCGATTAATGTTCCCAGTTCTTCCCTGAATCTTGTTAGTCAAGTTTGACAAAACTTTTTTTGCACGCAGTTTTGACATAATCAGATACATAAAGTATGTCCAGTTCCCCAGTGGTCCATTGAAGCTTTATCAATTACATTCAGTTCAATATTAAAATTTTTTTTTTTATGGCTGTAAACATTACATCAAATGGAAAATCAATTATAGAAAAGTTCTGTTGGTTTTAGCAGGGCTTGTCTGCACAGCATGCTCAGTTGACAGAAGGTCTAATAGGTTCAAGGAGCAAGTATTTTCATGTAAAAACACATGTGAGACTTTTACCAAACTTCTGCTTTGATTGAGAGAACTGTAACTGGTGAGTTTTGTTAGTACACTTCTGACCTAATTACTTCTTCCTTTTTTATGTATGGAAGGTACCTAATTGTTTGGGATTATTTTACATATAGTGTGTATAGTAAAATCAGCTATAAATAGAGATGCAATGGTCTGTCATCCATAACTGATGCAGTAACACAGGACCTGATTGCTTACTGTAAATATGATTGCCCTTCCTGTACTTAGTGTAAGTGGATAGTGCTGTGTTTTCATCTGGCATTTCCTTTATTCCCAGACAACCTTTTTTTTTCTTTCACAGTAGATCTGAAAGGTGGACACTCTATGTTAAATACAGGTGAAAAAGATAAACGCACTTGAGTTTTAATTCAGTAAAAAATCAAGACATCAACTCAAAGAACAAAAGATATCCAAGAATTAAAAGACAACTCTCCAGTTGTAATCTTAAGATTGGAGACAGCACTGTTCACTCACTTGACCTTAACCTCTCTCACTTCCTTCCATTCAAGGTGGAGGAAGCTACGATGGTGCTGGAGGATGACTCCCCCTTGGAGGCAGCCTCCACCCCCAGCACCCCCCGAAACCTGTCGGCCTGGAGCATCACCATCCCGTACATTGATTTCTATGATGACGATGTGAAGAGGGAGAGGATTCCTGTGTTCTGTATCGATGTAGAGCGCAACGACCGGAAGGCAGGTTAGGCTTAGCAGACCTGTCCATCTGTCTCATTTACTGTCGTCTGAGAGAGGCCATTCTGCTTTGCTGCATGCCGTTTTAGAGTGAGATGTGGTGTCCTTTTCTGTAGTGTATAGTTTTGCATTCAGAGTAAAAATTCACCCAATAATGTGTGATATTACTGTTCTCGTTCACATAAATGTTTAAAGCCCTTAAAAACTTGGTTTCAAATCTTAGGAAGACTGTGAGTTAAAACGCATAGGCGATAAGCCCATTTATTAAAGGCCTTTTATGTTTTGCAAATCAGTGTGCCTTGCTATTTTTTGGTTATTATTTATTGATCACAAACAAGCACAAGTATAACCTCCCTTCTTTTTTGGTCTCATATCAAAATTAGAAGTAGTTTTTTTTTTACAGGGAAGTTGTAGGTTACAACCCCTGTGATTGCTTGTTAACCTCACAGACGGCTCAAGGAAGTCACTGCACCTAGTCAAAAAGTATTCCTGGACAACCACTTGTAAAACCACTACTTCTTCATGCTAACCTAAGCTAACCGGCTACTTGCAAGAGCTTAATTTTTACTGAACAGACATGTGGTGTCAATCGTCTCATATATCTCTCAGCAAGAAATGAGCAAATAAGTACATTTCCCAAAATGTCCAACTATTCCTGTAATGGAAAAAGTAGGGCTCTGGCAGACAAGAGCATTTTATTGCCAATAACTGAGACCTCACAGATTTGCCCCCAGTGACACTGTGCTAAATGCAGTCACTTTTGAAAAAAAATATAAATATAAGTGACTGCTGCAGAAAAAAGCTGTGAAAAAGAAAAGCAGTGTTTGATCTTTTTCTTTTGGTTTAACTATTCACAGACTAGCGGCAATAAGTTGGTTGATATGAGCATTGTGTCTGCAGCTTACTGACCATTATACAACATCAATATGGCGGTTGAACTTACCTCTCACTTCCTCTTCGAGCTGTCATGATGCATAGTTCCCTCTGATAGCAGTGATGCTAACTGAGAGTAGAGTTAACCTATTAACCTTACTGTTTGTGTTTATCTGCAGTGGGACATGAGACTGAGCACTGGTCTGTGTACAGAAGATATCTGGAGTTCTATGTCCTTGAATCAAAGCTCACTGAGTTTCATGGTAAGGTTTCTGCATGTTGTTGCTCTAGTTTGCTTTTTTAGCGCAGGTGCACTGTTGCTTTTTCATTCACTCAGTCAAAGTAAAAGAAAGCTTGTTTTTTGTATTAAAGCGCTACTTTCTGTGAAATCTTACATCCTCTGTAGGCTCATTTCCAGATGCGCAGCTGCCTTCAAAGAGAATCATCGGCCCCAAAAATTACGAATTCCTTACATCGAAGCGGGAGGAGTTCCAGGAGTACCTTCAGGTAGATGTCTGAGCAGATAGGACACCTAAATCCTTCCTCCTGAATGCCATTAGACATGTATACTCAATACAGATTGGTGGGTCTCAAGATGAACCAGGGTTTAACAAGAAATCTCTGATTATATAATGATCCTGTGCAGAGAGATGAAGATTATTGAGACACACACAGCTGTGACTGCAATCTCTGTGTGGTGAAAGTGGGCTCATAATTGTCAAACAATTGCATGAGTTGTATTTGAACATGCGCCAATTTCCCACTAAATAGTAGTCAGTTCAAAAGTGAAACAAGTCTCACGTCTTCTGCATATAATTCCGCTAATGACCTCTAAAACAAAGTAGGAACAAGCACCCTAGCCCAAGCATTTTGATGGGAGGGACATTTTGCCATTACTTGTTTGTGATGGTTAGGTGCGGATTCACTTCTTTAATTTTTCACTTTAATTCCACTTTCTCTCAGGCCCAGACCTCACACCCACTTACTCCCACACACAGACAAACACCACATTAAGATGAAACTGGAAAGGTCTCAACTGTCTGCATTTGTTCTAGAAACACACCATACCCAGTTTCAGAAAATAACCTTTGAAAAGTTATAGTTGTGAAATTGTGAGGAAAAAAGTGTACTGTATGGCAGAACCACCTATAGGTTAAAACACTATTCTAAGTACAGAAGGAATTCTCTCTTTCTCATCGCAAGGGCAGCTGCAGCTTTTCAAAACACAGTTTAGACTCTGAAGTCATAATTAGGGTCTGCTGTTTTTTGTAGTGGTGCATCCAAGGACCCTCTAACAGGCTTTGAGACTTCGCTGTCAAACATCTATGCAGAAAAAATTACCTATGTCATCCTTTTCACAGACTGCAGACTGAGATTTAGTTATTGAGACATCACTCATGAATTTGTGTAGTTAGTTTTCAGCAGCTTATCGCAAATCCCAGATGTGTTGCAACCAGAGTGTCCTTGACGCAACACAAGGGAAAGAATTTTAAATGGCCCTTGCTCACCGAAGTGCATCTCCAAAAGATAACTGATAAAACAACAATACAAAGAGTCTACATCTGTGTTAGCAGCTCCGTGAGGCTGTCCTTTGTTTAGCCGGTGTTTTTTTTAAATTATGTTTAGCATCTTAGTTTAGCATGTTAGCATGCTAACATTTACAGTTAGAGAAACACAATGTACAGCTGAGACTAATGGGAATGTTATTAATTTAGCAACAATTTGGTCATAAACCAGTATTACACAAATTGAAATTCTGACCTGATGATTATTACAATTCATCCTGAGGGGGGATTAGTGTCTACAAAATTCAATCCATCCATCCATCAATACAATTGTTGAGACAGACCGACATTGCCATCCCTAGTGCTATGCCGCTGGAACGGCAGTCCAAGAATTCACTGTGTCAAAATAAGTCTTCACATGTGAATTTTTATACTAATTTGAAGGCAGGTTATTAATTTTTAAAACTTGAAAAAAAAAAGAATGGTCCGCAGTAATATAAACTCTGTTGATAAGCTATAAAACATACAAAACTACAGGTATGGTCCTTGTCTGTGTCTTTACAAAATGAGTAAAACACATGTTATTTATGTCCATGTGGCAACCCGAATAATGTATTGTACCTGCTTCTACTCAGCTTTTCTTCTAATGTCTAATATATTTAAAAGCCAGCGATTCATGGTCCTCTGAATAATGCAAGTTAAATAAAAGCTACCTAATAAATGAACATGTGTTTTTCTTTGCAGAAACTTCTACAGCACCCAGAGCTGAGCAACAGTCAGCTCCTAGCCGACTTCCTGTCCCCTCATAGTATGGAGTCTCAGTTCCTTGACAAGATGTTACCCGACGTGAACCTGGGTACAGTATGAGATATAACAAAGACCAGTGAGATTGATTATGTTTGAACTGCAGACCATGTCAAACACACTGTGGAAATGTTGACCTTGGGTGGCAGTGATGTTTGTGTTTCAGACAGAAGCAAAATGTGACCACCACCATACATCACTGAGATAAAATAATAATAATAATAATAATTTGTTTCACAGGGAAAATCATTAAGTCAGTTCCCAGCAAACTGATAAAAGAGGTAAGAAATGCACTCCTGTCTGGTGTGTGTGTGTGTGGTCTGGAAATGTTCTCTATTTCTTTCTATCTCATCTTTCCACAATACAAATGTTTCCCCATCATATCACTCCAAATTTTAGCTGCCACTTGTGTATGTCTTAGAACCTTAGTCCATTAAATATTTTATATGACAAATACGTCTGACAAGAGACATCATACTGTCATTGTAACTTGTACAGATTGTGTCCTGTGCTTTCTCTGTCAGAAAGGGCAGCATCTGGAGCCCTTCATCCAGTCCTTCTTCAACTCCTGTGAATCTCCCAAACCCAAACCCAGCCGCCCTGAGCTGACTATCCTGAGCCCCACCTCAGAAAATGATAAGAAGGTTGTGGATTCGAGTCTTTTTTGTTCTCTTTCTCCCTCTCTATCTCTTTTTGCACCCCTAGTCCCCATGAATGTAGTACTGTTGGATTCCCCCCTTTAAGCTCAAATTTAGTTTAACTGTTTTATACACTTGAGGGGCCAGCTGTCTTCAAATAAAGGGATCTTTAACTGAGCCTTAAAGAAATAAAGACAGACATTGCAAAGGCAACCTCACAGCCAGTGTTTGTGTTAGTTTTAGTTTTCTTGCCGTGGTATTCTGTCTTATTTACATTAGGTGGGAAAAATCATGTCAGTGCATACAGTTTTTGTAACAATTGGGCTCACCCCCTTTTTTTGGCCAAAAGCCTTTGAGCATTTAGCTTGCCAAATTGTTAGAGGGTGAATTGGTGAGAGTGTGAAAGGTTTCAAAGGTTTTGACCCGTTTAAATACTACGTAATTAATTTCTGACTGATTTAATAAAAATGTGTCATTGGTGGAAAATGTGCAGGGATGAACACAATTAACCATTTGTCATACAGATTAAAATGAAGAAAGTTACGTATTACGTATTTACCTCAGCAGGGTTCTGTCAGAAAAGGTTGTTGAAACAAAATAATCCAACTATATAACTAGAGCAGTATTGTGGTCTTAAATAGGCTTCAGTCTTAAAACATTATGTAAATCCTTCTCCTGTAGCTCTTCAATGACCTCTTCAAAAACAATGCAAACCGATCAGAGATGACTGAGAAGAGACACAATCAGAATTACTTCATGGAAATGATCACTGTTGAAGGGGTGTATGACTACTTAATGTTTGTGGGTAAGTAAGATCTTGTTTATTGTGATATCTTTACCTATTATTTATCATATCATTTTTTTTATTGAATGCAATTTGAAGGTTGTATTTGTTTTAGAGTGGTTTGATCCCCAGATCCTCCCATGGAATTAAAAAAAGATTGTATTTACTAAATACAAAAATATTAGCATTTCTCAAATGAAATATAAAATGATCAAAATCCAGATTTCATGTAGAAATGCTAATCATTTATATATCATAGCTGATTGTTAGAGCATCTGCATTATAGTTACGATGATTTGTTTGTTTGAAATATACATATATATATA
>NW_023339873.1:11303597-11305851 GCF_004916995.1 Morone saxatilis
ATATATATATATATATGTAATTATGAAACAATATGCAACAAAACATAAGGTATTTAAGAAGTACAGTAACGAGGCATTGCTGCTAAATTGTCTTAGCCCATCTTTCACTCGCACACTCTCTTCTCTCCTCTTTCTCTCCTCTCCGTGGTTGTCAGGCCGAGTCATCTTCCACATCCCTGACTGGCTGCATCACCTGCTAATGACCGGCAGGATCCTGTTCAAGAACACACTGGAGGCCTACACAGATTACTACCTTCAGTACAAACTGAACCAGGTGGTCCAGGAGCACCGGCTAGTGTCACTCATCACCCTGCTTAGAGGTACGCTGCGGTTAGTTCAGAGATATTCACATGAATGTGATAGTAAATAGAGTGGTATTGGTCTTCTCTTTTAATTCTTGAGAAAAAATGTAAGTGTATTTCACAAACATGCTAGTTTAATTATAGCATGAGTTGAAATCATGTACGTAATCTTTTACCTTCTAGACACAGTCTTCTGTGAAAGCAGTCTGCCCCGCTCGACTCAAGACAAGCAGAAGAGGGCGAAGAAGACATTTGAGGAGATGATGACCTATATTCCAGGTATTCATTTTACTTCTTCCAGGTGGTGTTTTGTAATTTATAGACCCCCTTACTGCAGACATTTCCACTTTCCACAAAGACAGATGTACTGACGTGAAAACAAGTGGTCAGTTTTTTGTGCCAGGTGGGAAATTCATATGCTATTTATCTTTAGACTTCCTGGGGAAATGCATCGGAGAAGAGGCCAAGTATGAAGGAGTGCGTCTCCTCTTCGATGGACTACAACAGCCAGTTCTCAACAAACAGGTACACAAGCACAAGGACACTCACTCACACACACACACTCCCACACAGCATGTAGAACACATTCCTCATTTTCCCACACTGTTTGTACTTCACTGCTGGGAAATGTATCTCATCAAGACAAAAAAAATGTATCTAAGGGAAGATGTGATAGGCAATGAATAAGTGGAAATGAATTTGAGTCTGTGTGGGCTCTGCATGCCTGTGTAATATTGGATGTGAAAAAACACAATCAAAATTCACCTGTTTGTTTATCTAAAGATCACTTATATTTTTTCTTTGCTTTTTTGCTTCTTGCCTTCCTCAGCTGACATATGTGCTGTTGGACATTGCCATTCAAGAACTTTTCCCTGAGCTAAACAAGGTAAACAGATGCTAGCCTTGGTTTCCAAAGAGATATGGTCTCTTCACATCCATCCGTCCATTATTTGGACCAACTATAAATGTGTTTATTAAGCTATATAATATCTGTAAAGGCCATTATTGCACCTGGTATAAATGAACAAATGACCGAATTAATGACTGTATGATAGTGTCTGTTATATGAGAGATCACAGATACCCCTTTCCTAGCATTAAGCATAAAGATTTAAAGTTCAATCTTTAAATCACTCTATTTTCTTTAGTTTAATATAATGATAATACTAATATGCTTAATAATAGGTATGCCAAACTCTTTATGACTCCATTTAAGTTATTGGAACTCTACACTGATTGATTTAATTTATATAGTTAATTATATATAGTTACTCACTTTTATCATACAATGTCAAACAACCTGTTATGTAATGAAATGTAATGTCTTAAATTGATATTTCATTGTGGATAAATCACCTGTTGTCCAGTCGAGATTGGTTGTAGTGATACAATCTTGAAGATTGTGAGAAAAATTCAGATTTCTGCTCCATAGATAGAAACCATATCTTCTATATTTTTATTTTCTCTGTGCATATGTGATATTAAAGCTGTTTTTGAGTGTATGGTGTAAATGTATGGTAAATACATCACTACAATATCCCATAATGATGTATTTTGGGCTGTTGAAATGTACTACTTTTGGACTTTGGACGGTATAAATATTTTTATTGATAAGATAATACATATTTCCACTGATCAATATACAACAACAAACATATACTAAAGCAGCAAGCAGCGTTGGGCGGGATAGGCGAAATTTGACACGTCGTCACGGGCACGCGGTTCGACGTACAGTCACAAATAGCACAACTTTTCATCTACAGTTTGTTTTGATTGTACTGACCAATTTTGAAATAAAACCCAAAAACCCGCCTCGGACACGCCTTTGGCCCACAGTAAATATTTGATTAACTTGTGATCACCAATGTGTCTAGATTGCAGTGATCGAATTTGAAGTCAATCTGATAAAATCTGTAGGAGGAGTTAGTTAAAACAGAAGCCCTTAAATGCCGG
>NW_023339873.1:11305951-11324920 GCF_004916995.1 Morone saxatilis
GGGTTTGAGGTATGGGTCCAAGAGGCTTTTCTGCTTCTTTTATCACGATACACATGCGTACCGATTTTCGTACATGTCGGCCTTACGCGTCTTGAGGGCTGATGGCGGAGCCCGTGCACGGGGACAATTGCATACGTGAGTTTTTGCCACGTTTGAATTTTGTGCAAATTTCCATGAGTTTTTGAGCAAATATGCAGTCAAACAGGCAGCAAAAAATAATAATTCCTTCAATTACAATAGGGCCTCCCAGAGGTCGCTGGCTCGGTCCCTAATTACATATATTTTTGTGCTTACTTTATGTTTTTGTTTCCTCAGCAGGTACAGAAGGAGACCTCTGTGATGGCTCCATGGATGTAAAATAAACAGTTCAGAGGACATGAGCTGATGGGAGGAATTAAACTAAGCCTACATTACTGCAGAGACCTTTGTTGGTCTGGTTGGCCTGAAACTAACATGTAGCTCACATGTAGTCACATGTGCAGCATCTGATCTGCATACCCGCCACAGCAAGAAGAGGAAACACGAGGCTTTTCATGCTGTATGTGTCATTAACTTTGTAAAATAAATTATATAAATAAATGATAAAACAGTGGTCCTTGTGTAATTATTCTTAACTATAAAAGCAAACGGTGTAAAAGCATGCATCTGTTTGACAGCTGAAGTCAACTGTAGCTGTTGTAAAACTTTAAATTAAATTACCTTTTTACACTGTTTTACACTGTGGTGTTGTAAATACCTCAACTGCTATATCCTCATATACTATAGCCTGTCACACCTGCTGGTAAAGTGGGAACCAAACACCTCTGACAATGTTTCAGCTAAAAAAATTTGAGTTTGTCTTGTTGATTTTAGACTTGTTTGGTATTTGTGAGAATGCAGACATCCAAATCCAACTGGTTTCTGAATGTAGAGAAAGTTTTTTTATCAGTATTTTAGAATAGCTAAGAAAGCCTAACCAGCTAAAACATCGCACTTCCTCTTAGCATCTGTTTGGTGTGTTGCTACCTGTTGTTGCCTAGCAAGACAAGTAGTTGGAATTTTAAGCTAAAGGTGCTATTTTTCACGTAAAATGGAAAAGCGAGATAAAATATAGGTTACAGTATATGAGCAAATAAATGACTGAATGAGACTGACAATGTTGCTAGTGGCCATCGCATAAGCTCACCTTTTAGGAGTAGTTCAGAACATTTGTGAATGGTTCTGAAACGATTACTAACAAACTTAAGATATTCGTTAGTTAAGTTCTCAAAATTGGAAGTTTGCTTTCTTCCTTCTGTGTTATATGTTTGTAAATCAAATACAATGGGATACAGTTCAGTATGACAATTTTATAGTTTTATAAACTAAACAAAGAACTGTACTGCACACACAGTTCCTACAGGACTCCTCCACAGCTGACTTCTTTGTAAAATTATTAAATGTATTGTAAATTATGAATTGAAACAATCAAAAAACATAATTCAATTCATAATAATTAAAATTAATCATAATAAAAACTAAAGTTAAATGAATAATACATACAAATTCACAGTGTTGAATGATGCCATTTATTTTTCAATACTTAGAAAAAGTACCTGAGAAAATGCCTTCCATTTCCTTTTACACTTTATTCTAACAAGCTTACAGGATACTTCATAAGTACTTCATAAAGGTGACTCTGGAGTAAACAAAGGCAGCAAGCATATGTGATGACAAAAACAGAAGAACTTCTGCAAGTGTTTTATTTATCAGCTCTAGCTGCTTTTTCTCTGCATAGATGAATATGCCTACTGAGGTATTCAGGAGAGGCTCAGAAAGGTAGAGGTCATGAGACAAAACGAAACACTGGCAGAACTGGCATCATATCTATACAATATATTGATGTGGCAATACATTTCTTTCTGTATCTTGATTTACTTCATGAACATACACAAATAGATAGATAATAGATAATAATAATAATAAATGATATGATATCTTTATCTGAATAAGTGCCAAATGAAATGTGTTTGAGTTTAAGATGAAAGACGGTCTACAAAATTGCAATCAAACAGTATATATAGGCATGTTCAGGTGCATAAATGCTTTTTTCCATTCATTGCTACTCAGTGATGGAAGGAAGAGATATAGAAGCTTCCCTCTGTTCATTATGTCACTGAGAAACTCTTTATACACATATAATGAAACATTGTGTGTTTGAGACATTTTTAGACATTCATACATTCATTTTAAAAAATACTTACATGCACTTTTAAGCATTGGTAAATTTGAAAATACATATTTACTGTTTTCATATTTAAGTTCTTGCAAAGTTGAGTGTAAAAGCTTGTTATATAGAACTTGTCCCCAGTCCTTATAATCAGCGGATTTTTGGGATAAAATAAATTCCTGCCTGGATACTGATTATACACTGAGGCTGAATCTGGCATCATGTTGTCTTTATGTTATCGTCAAAGGCAGCGAGATTGAAAGGCAGTTAACCAGGTCCCAGAGGAGTTTCCAAGCAGCCAAACTTTCCCTTCAGTTTATCACATCGACCCAGAGTGCACTAAGCCAATCAAAGGGTTAGGGACAGCATTAAACTCAGCAGCAACAAGCCAAGGCTGTGGGCAGTAAAGACAGCTGAGTTCCTGAACGTGATCCGGCCTTCCACTGCGGGGTACACTCGCTTCATGTCCATGATGTATTTGGAAAAAACAGATATGTCCATATCACCTGCAATAGACAATGGGAAATAATAACTTGGTTAGTATTTGGCTGGTATTTTCTGATATTATCCAAATAAAGGTGTATCTCCTTGCTATCCATGCTCAGAGCCACCTGTTGTCTTTCCTCACAGTGTTATAAGCTCTGTGAGCATTAGAGACAGCTGCAGAGCCATATTAAAACTATACATCTGCTTACGATAAATCATTCTCACCAGAGAGAGTTTACATAAGTTCCCCAAGAGTCCCAAAAGTATACTAACAGTATGTATTACTTAGGTGCCCCTCTTATATGAGTGGACAGTGACTCTTTCCTCAGCGATCACTGCTGGATAAACGGCACCCCTCAGTGTCTTGCTTGTAGCACAGCTTCAGTCATAATGTCCTTGTATTCATTTCAAGTGAGTGAAACGTGACTTTTAAATATATCGATGAGTGAGGGGAAGCCAATGCATAAAAAAAGAATTATTAAATTCTTAATATCAGTTATTGCACAGAAGGAAAAAACCCACAAAAACACCAGTAAACAACCACGCTAATGGACTGTATTAGGCACAGCGGTGCTTTGAGCTAATGCTAACATCCGCATGCTAAAATGTTGACATACTGATGATTTCTGTTTTGAGGCCTTTCCATCTGGAGCAAAGTAGAATCAACAACCATCATCACAATCCACTGAACTGTGGAAACTTCTTGGGTGCAACACAACATCCTG
The DNA here is from genome assembly GCF_004916995.1 of Morone saxatilis. Classification (NCBI taxonomy): domain Eukaryota; kingdom Metazoa; phylum Chordata; class Actinopteri; family Moronidae; genus Morone; species Morone saxatilis. Next base: position 11,309,351 of record NW_023339873.1, read on the forward strand.
CCTTTCATCAGTTATTGTGCTGTGTGGCAACCCCTCTTTCCTCTGCGGGCTCTTACGGAACTGTTTTTGAAACACTTTTCCATTGTTTTTGCATTGACATTTCAATGTCACACGAGGTGCCTGGTTTCAGAAATCTGAGCTAGAAAACAGCTTATTGTTGTAAAACAGTGTAAGATCAGAGGTTAAATAGGCCTGACAGCCCTTTTTTTAACACAGTCTTTTTTTCCATAATGTTTCACAGCATACTGAAAGTGGGAGGAGTTCATTCTAGATTCACATGGCACTCATGGCTCCCCTAAACCGTTTCCCACTTGTGATAAAAGGTCCATACATAATCTATGAATTTGACTTCATGTTCCAAATATTCTTTCAGAGAGTCCATTCAGAGACATTTAAAGGTTGCTAGTGAGCGCCACCCTGAATAACTAAACACATGTAATCAATGAAAAACCCTGACCAGCCCCTTCAAATGATTTATCATTAAAACAACATTAAAGTTCAGGGCTTGGAGTCCAGTCCAACAGGAAGGAAAAGCAGGGGAGGGGAGACATTAAAGACTGCCAGCTCTATTATTCTATTATTCTAATCAGAAGCACTGGTCGGTAATTGCCATCTCTTTGCTTAGCTATATACATCAAACAGAACACCACATTGGCAATATAAATGATATTAATATTAATTTCAATAAATACTCATTTCATCTCACAATTGCTGCTTACCTGTGTTATGCTTCATTAACCCGTCCTTAATCATGGTAAAGCCATCGCCTCCGCTCACCATGTATGAAGGCATGACCACTGTGTACGTCTTCTCCGGTTCCAGCGGTTCATACTTGGGAACGCGGCACTGAGTGCAGAGCATGGACAGAGACACTACACGCTGGTTCACTGGTTTGGAGACGTCATACTTAACACGAATGCCTAAAAATGTCGGAGAGAAAATTAAGAAATGTTATCTTTTGCTTATGTAAGGGTTGTTCCCCGTGGATAACACTAACAATAGAAACAGGAACAGTGTGACATTTTGGGACATGTGAATTCTTTTTGAAAGCTAGATGGGAAGATTTAAAAAAGGCCTTGGAAAGTCTTCTCGTTGAAAGTGAAGCTACCACCAGCAGCCAGTTTGCTTGCCATAAAGACTGGAAAAAGGGGAAACAGGTAGTCTGGCTCTGTCAGGATTTGACAGCCAGTATAACCACAGGTCGATGTTTTTACCCTGTTTTTACACAGATTAACTCAACAAGATGTAGCATGTCAATTTGCAGTTTTTGGGCAGTAAGGCATTACTCAGAGGACAGACTGCTGTGGTATGCATTAGCTTGGCACAGGGGTAGGAGGCAGTTAGCCTCTTCAAAAATAGATGAAATGCACCTTCCGATCCTGGTATCTCAAAAGTTGAGGATGACACTTCTCTGGAGCGCGGTCAGTCTCCAGGGTTAAGCTTCGCTGCTGTCATTCAGTATATCTTAACTGCTGTTACATTAAACTGCTTGCTTAATGTCTTGTTTTGTATTTTTATACGTGTTACATTCAAAATATGTGACACGTGGTTATGTGGGGTCTTTGGAGGTGTTTAAAGGCACCTTTAATGGTGCTGGAAAGAATAAAAGTAAATTAATGAGTGACTAATAACAAGTAATTAGTAGAGTAATATAAACGTTTAAATGAGTGGTAATGAGTCCCAGTTAATTGATTGCATTTTTCAATGAACTTTCCCAACACTGTTATTTGTTTGTCAGATTTTGATGCCTTTGGACAGAGCCAGACTAGCTGTTTCGTCGTTTCAAGTCTTTATCCAATGCTAAGCTAACCAGGTGCTGATGGTAGCTTCATATTTACAAGACAGACAAGGAAGTGGTATTGATCTTCTCATGCAACTCCTGGTAAGAAAGTGAATAAGCATATTTAACTAAATGTTGAATTCCTTTAATACAAAACCCGAGCAGAGAAGATAACAGTTAATATTATTCTAGGAGACCATGGATGAAACAGTGTTGGTGGAGGAGCAAACGGGGCAGAAGACACACCTGAGACTTGAAGAAATTCTCCAGACATGCTTCCATATCTGTGAATGGAGTGTTCAAATGCCTTTTTCACCGTTGATCCTTTTATCTGGACCAAGTCAAAGGTTCCTCCAAATGGTAAGACAGTGAGGATCTCCTCCATAGTAATGGAACCTAAGGGCAAACACCATTAGGTTATGAAAAGAAACTACAAATGCAGCCAGTGGAAAGTGATATAATGTAATAAAGCACTCAGTAATTCTGTAGAAAAAACACTCAAGTACCATTTTTGTAGCGTTCGTCTATAGCTGTCCGTATGGCCCCGCTGTTCAGCATACATACGCCCACATGATTCCACTGCAGGTCACTTGAATACTTTATATTGTGATAAATCTGGCAAAGCAAATGTGTTGTACAGCAGTTAAACTCGACTTCTTGGAAAACGTTGCTCTCGTGTCCTTGTGGTGATTGACCCTTTATCACTGAGGACTTCCTAAAGTGGCATTTATGTCAGCCTCCAAACCCCTGCAGGCCCTTCAATTCCACAAATTCCCACATAATGCTGAACATGTACAGGCAGGATCTGAGTTTAGTTTTCTTAGTGGTTAATAAACCGAACAACAAAGTGACGGCGTAAAATATACTGGATATTTTGTCAATGAATGAATGAGTGTACTAAATGTTGACTGTAATTATTACCATGGCATCACAGATCAGGTTTCCAAGATTACACTCCCGAAATCGACACTCTTCAAACGTCCCATTGAGGTAGACTAAGGTTTGTCCCACATACTGGGAGGAGTACTGAGCCAAATCTTTCTTCCATTCCCTGATGTCAGCGAGGATTTTTGGGTCTGAAAGAGTTACAGAGTACTTGTAAAGAAAGGAGCTTGTTGAATAAACCATTGGGAATGACGAATAGATTTTGTGTTTTTAGAGTTTGGCTATAATTTGAACACACAGAGCATGAATTAAACTGATCAAATATAATCTAGATGCATTTGGATTTTTTTATGAGTAATCTGAAAGTAGCAATCCAAGCATTTGTTTCGACATCATTTGATTCAAACACCACTTATTACTCAAATTATTCCAAGATGTGCAGTAATAATGTGTTTATTGGAACACTGCACACAGCAATGGTTTAATTCACTTAACGTCACATCAACATGATACAGTCTCAACTAGCTCAACTAATTGTTTCAACCTTTCAAGCAGTTGAACAACAACTGTAAAGTCAAACATGGATCTTGTGTAATAACTGACGTCTACCTTGAAGTATGCTGCTGTCCATTAGGATGGGGTTTCCAACAGCTTTTATCACATTCCCCGCCTTATCAAAGGTAACTTTCAGATATCCGAGGTACTTCCCAAAGGCATAAGCCTGGACCACTGGCACATCTCTCCCGTCATCAGACCTCACCATAAAAGGGTACGGACCTGCTGGTATTTCAGTGGATGGGGGGTCTCCTGCAGAGAAACAGTGCACTGTTTACCACTTCCTGTTACAGTGAAGGTAAAAAACCCATGGCTTTGCTCTTGCACTTCTGAACTCATTTGTTGTATCTAGAGCACAGTTTAAGAAGAAGAGTGTAGTGTGAATGCTAAAAAAAGACTGTAGCCAAACATCAGCCACTAGAATAGAGCTTAATGGATGGAAATACCAGTATAGAGGAATGTGTTGGTGTGTCCTCCAATAACGACGTCAACCCCTCTCACATTCTTGGCGATTTTTTTATCCACGTCAAAGCCGGAGTGGCCCAGGGCAATGATCTTATTGTAGCCCAAAGTTTTCAGTTTATCAACCTCAATCTGAAGTGCCTTCACCTCGTCCTCAAACTTTAGATGTGGACCTAACGGGTGGGGGAAATTGGGTTATTTTACATGGTCATAAACTTCCAGTAGTAGCTCTCATACTAGTGAATAAAACTGGAGAAAAGGAAGAGACACAATATACAGTATAAACCAATCTGGAAAAAAGCTTTAGAGAGTGTTTCATTAAGTGATTGGTCTGTATACTCGCTGTACACATGAACTGCTGCATGCAACAATGTGCAAGGACATTAAAACCTTCATTAATCAAATAACAGAGTGTGCCTTTACCTGGCATGGATAAGAAGGGGGTCTCTGCGGTGGTGTAGCCGACCACAGCTACGCTCTCTGAGCCCACTTTTATGACTGTGTAAGGCTGGTAGTAAGAACTGAGATTTGCAGCCATAGTCTGGTCAGGCTTTATGTTAGCACTCACCACAGTGCAATTAACATTCTGGAGGAAGGGCTGGATCAGACCCTCCACCCCATTGTCAAACTCATGGTTTCCAAAAGCCTTAAATATAAAAGAATTGTATTAACTGATGGACTCACATAATGAAAATAAAAAATAACTAGATATTTTCTGCAATTAAAGCAATTTCTTTAAAAAAAAAAAATATATATATATTCAGCTGTGTGGTCGCACATTTAGAAAATCACAATTAAAAGAGTACTTACCATAACATCATAACCAAGTTTGTTCATGAAGTATGCTGCTTCGGCGCCTTTGTAGTAGTTGAACCAGACAGTTCCCTGAAACTGGTCTCCAGCATCCAGCAACAACACATTCTTCTCCTTTTTCCGGATCTCCGTTACTTTAGTGAACCTCCTGGCGACCCCAGCGAAGCAAGGATCCCCGGATGAACACTTTCCCGAGTCCTTGCTGGTCTCCTCGATCCGTGCATGGTTGTCGTTGGTGTGAAGCAGTGTCACCTCGAAAGTCGACACTGTGCCGGAACACTTTAAAAGCAGAAAGAGGCAGAGAGAGGAGGTGAAGAGAGCGCACCGAGACGTCCGGACCCTCATCGTGGCGCTGTGCGTAAAAACGCACCAGGGACTAGTATGTATAACACATGGAAAAGGCGTGGTACGCTTTTCCTGTAGGATGTGTTAAAGCAGAGCAAGATACCGGGGTCTCAGTAGGTTAGATCATTCTCACCTGAAAAATTAGAAAAATAGATGAAAAGTAAGAGCACACATTATAAAGGGTTTATATGCTGCAATTAATGAGTTTATAAATGGTTAATAATTGTTTTAAATGTCCCTTTTAAGCAGGTAATAAAAACGAGTTGTCAGGTTGTGAAAAAACCTTTGACTTATGGTTGGACACTTGGACACACAAAGTGCTGCAGGAGGATCCCGACCAAACTTAATTTATTAATAAAATATTTATATGGTACAACAGCATCTGAGATGAATGTCTTTATACAGTCCCTGACCAATACATTTAATTAACTATAAGTATCTCATAATTTCAAATTAAATCAAAATGTGAATGTTCTCTCAAGTATGTGACAATTCTAACTTTGCAGCTCATAATTTAGACTTTTAGTATTTAAAAAAAAAGTAAAATAGTATTTTCTTTTTAAAATGTTTCAACCATCCACAATTTTTCTTTTTAATTTCTTTCCTGGAATATGCTTCCAGACCTTCCCTTTCCAGTGAAAAGGTTATTTTTAGAAACATACTTTAAATACATACCACAAAATCATAATAATAGCTCAAGTACAAAATATTGGCTATTTACACAACTGAATGAACTGCTGCACTCTACAATCTGTATGAAGTAAAATGTGCTGCACTGATCTGTCTGTTTTGCAGTGCTCCTCACCCAGCAGCACCTCTTAGTGGAGAGACTAGGACTGAAACACTTTTGAGAGAGACTCCCAAATATTGCTAAAAAATGAAACACCTTAAAAAGGTATTTAATCTAATAGTATAGACCACTAACTCACTAATGTTTAAAATATCCTGAGCAATACCAACACTGTGAACCAAACATCATAATAAAGAAAGTTAAGAAAACCTAGTAAACAACAAGGATGTAACATCACTGAAGATACATATTAATAATTCATCTGTAATAATGGGAATATTTTTTTATTTTTTTATACTGCTGTAGTGCAGATTTTTATTTGAGTGTCCACAGATATGCCTGCAAGGAGAGGCTGCTCAACATGTCTTTATGTGTTCTGAAAAGAATGACAGAGACAGATCTCAGCTATCATGGAGTGAAATCAACATCAATAAAACTTGACACAACAATGAAAGAACCCAATGAGCGATGAAAACTGACAATAACTCAATAATAAAAAGACCGGAGCGTGACTGAAATTGAAATTGCTTGCATCACTGCAAAATGGTTTGTGCTTTAATTAATTAATAAATCTCATTATTTACAGGAACGCTACACTGCTTTGAAGTAAGTATCCTCTAGTGTTCAATGAGAGGCTGCACACCAGCAATATACCAGCAAAAACCAGGTTTTCTAGTTTTTAAACTTTACCAGCAGAGGAACGGCTCTTGTCAAAGGTGCCCTGTGGAGTTTTCACTTGAATGAACTTACCTTAGAATTTACGCTTAGTTAATGAAATGCATTACAAACACTGATTTGTGTGTGTTATTGAGATGTAACAAACATACTGAATGTATAAAGCATTTAAAAAGACGATTTTCAACTTTGAACTTTATTATTATCCTAAAGGAGATTTATTTGGCAGCCAGGTCTTGAATGCAATCATAACTGGAATACAATGATGTAAATAAGCAACAACAATCTACAGTCAAAAACAAAAAGGCAATGTAAAATATATATTTTTAAAGACTTAGGAATATAAAGAAAGCCAACCTGGTCCAACTCCTTCCTCTCCTGTTCAACCTGGAACCCGCACTGAATCAGCACTACACAACTACTCTGGATTCCCTCTGCCTGCCATATTCCTCCTGCCCGAACTCCTGCCCTTGCCCTGTTCAGCTCCTTGGTTCTCCCTGGACACAAAGACTGCTGCTCTATCTCAACCAGTCAGTACAGTTTGCTCATGAATCCCTCCTTGCACCAGTTCCTCGTCTCTGCTTCTGTGTTGTGCATTTGGGTTCACACGACTAGCCTCTTCAACACATACATAACAGAGAAATATGTAGGATTTAAAGCCAGGTTTTCAGGGGCTTTAATGTTTTGACATCTCCATTGTTCATAAAGATTTATTTATTTACGTATGTACAGGCAGTCAGTTGAGGTAGTGGCAAAATACCTGCAGTACCCAGGTATAGTTTTGGATCAGTGCCTGAAATTTGACAGTAATACAGTAACATATTTCAACAGTGTCTCCAGTGCCAGTACTTTCTGAAGAAGCTTCACTCATTTGGGGTTAGTCCCCACATCATGTTAACTTTTTACAACTGCTTTATAGAGAGTCTTCAATGATCTGCTGGTACCAGTCTCTTACCATCTAGGACATAATTATTTTCCAAGGTCATGTGTCTTCCTTCAAAGTCTCTGGGCACTTTACAAGCAACACAGTCTTCAGAAGGCCCGTTAAATCCTTTATGACCACACACATATTCTTCCTGGCTCCCCTCTGGCCAACATCTGCGCTGCCCCAGTTGCAGAGCAAATAGGAGAACAGAAACCTCCACAACAGAGGTCATTTGTCTATTGAACTCGGACACCTACCCTCAGGGAATCTAACCCTCCCCACCTCCCACAGACTGACTGATGTGCCTAGCATGTTGTTAGCATTCTATTTATTGTGCTATTTAATCATGTGTATTTATCAGGATGTGTGTGCATGCTCTGCTGCATATAATTTTTAATTGCCACTCTAGGGATAAATACAAGTTCTTTGAATTGAATTAAATATCCATGTTTGCTGTATCACTGTTTTGCAAGCACATATTTATGCTTCCTGGCATGTTACCACCAGTAACTGTTGGAATTTGGAATAGTTGGAATAGCGTGACATGCATGCACATGTCCATCATTATACACATGCCTGTAGAGCATGACTCACAAGAAACAAACACATTTGGGCCCGTTCATTAAAGTGCAGGCAGTGATACGTTAATCTATGTTAACACATCATCATTTATTTGTTGACTCTATTTTGTATTGAATATGTAACTTAAGCTGTCAAATTAATATAGTGGAGTTCCATAGCACAAAATGGAAGCACTCAAGTAAAGTACAAGTAATTCAAAATTTCACATAAGTACTTGAGTAAATCTACTTAGTTGCTTTCCACTGCTATGTACAGGTCAGCTAGATCAAACAGCTCTCTGAATCACCTTTACAGTCTTTCATGTGAACACAGGCAGGACTCTCTACAGCGCTAAATGCAGTTTGGTCTGTGCCACCATCAGGAAACCAGCAGCTCACCAAGTGGGTAGTCTTAACATGCACTTGCAGTGTTTGGTGTAAAACAGTCCACAAAACTGCTAAAGGTTGCATCTATTACAGTCTGACACAGGAGTTGACACAGTTAGACAGATGGTGTTGTACTTGTGAAGCTAAAGCGTAAACACACTTCACACACACAGTGATATTGGGTTTCTCCAGCCATTGAGGAACACTGAATCCCTGTGTCCTTTGCTTCTGGTCCTCTAGGGGGGATAAAAGCACTTTTTTCTACAGACGCCTGCTGTGACTACATAATATTTAATGTTGAGGAAACTTGAGCAAAATGTAGATGTGATAAAGCAGGTTAACTTTCTGCCATCCTTGATTGAAGCGAGTCTTCGTGGGCATTGAGACGAGAAGTGTTTACGCAATAAATCATCTGCTCTTGGCCTCTCTTGAAATGAAGCAGCAGCTGCAAATGCAACCCTACATTTCTGACATTTACATTACATATGTAACAACATAATGTCTCTCCAGGATCATCCACAGCCTTGATTTTCAGATATTGCTGACAGGGTTGATGAATATCAGTGATGCTTGTTCCTAACATGAACCCCTGTGCCCGTCCTGTTCAATAACCTCTCATTTTCACACTCCATGAGCCATCACACACCAGCACTGATGTGTGCCATTAGCACTTGTCTGCTCACTGAAGATTAGGCCGGTCACCTCCGTTCACTATCACCCTCTTTGAGCACACAAACCTCTCACATACAGTATGTAAACAAACACACACACACACAAAATCAGACAGCTTATACCTCCTGGAGGCAGGAAATCAAGTCTCATCTCACACACTCACATAATCAAGCCCTCTTCTTTTCCTCATATCTCAGAGCAGCATGTCAATTACAATGTTTGCCATCTTTACCGCCGGGTAATCTTCCTTTAATTGTTAAAATGAGGCCATCTGTGATACTGTAGTTGCACGCTGTGAATATTTAGAGAGAGAATGATATGCATTATGCAACAAAACCTTAGTGACTGACACAATGGTATCACTGCAACATCATGGCCTGAGCTTAATTAATCAGTTCTATACGCTAGATTTTTCCTTTCTCAAAGTGTGGACCGATTCCAGCTCGGAAAAGTGCTGATAACTGCAGTAAGTTTACCATCTGACCATTCAGCCTCTAAATGGAGCCGGCCACTTCCACTCAAGCCAAAATGAGTCCGACCACATTAACGCAGAGCCTGCTATCAATCAGTACCATCACCACTTAGCTCATTTCCTGTCACATGTTTTCCTTTAGGGAATAAAATTCAGCCCTATACACACTGCATTTAGTCTAAACTTCCTGCCCTCTTCTTCCTTGTAGCTGTCTGCTGAAATGCTCTACAAGTAAACAGCCTTTTAATTGAGTGACCCGCATGATATTCACAGCGAGGGTCTCCCAAAAATGGGACACAAGACCTCCAAAAACTGGCACAGCCCCCTACATGGTGGCACCAGCGCCTTCATATGATCACCCTCCAGTTGTTAATAGAAGCCCATATCTCTCCCGATGCATTTTTAGCCAGAGGCCTTCGAGAGCTGACTGGCAGAGCAGGAGGCACCATATGCCGTCAGACCAGACTGGGGACGGGTTCTGCAACTCAACAAGTGTCCTATATTTGATTCTCTCATTGTACTTTATTGCAGCCTTCGGTTTATACAGCGGTGGAGGATGAATTCAGATCCTGTTCTGAAGTAAAAGTACAGCTCCCTCTGGAGCCGCAAAGGGCTTTATACAGTTTTTTTAGCTGTGACCAGTAGCTCTGTAGCTCGCTCTTCCTAGGAGGCTGAAATTGTGGTGTTTGTGAGGTTGTGTGTGTGAATGCATGAACATGTGGATACATGCGCGTACGTGGTCGTAGTTACTGGGAAATTGCACTTGTTTCACATGCAGTAGCACTCCCCAAGACCTGGGGTGATGTATAAAATTTGTGCACTTCCCCTTTAAATAATGTATCTGGTTGTGGTGGATCTAAATTTACCTACTTTCTATACTGCTGAGTAGTTTAATGTATAATACTGTATTTTATAAAATCATTATATGTTCTGGATGCATTTGGATTATTATACAATGAGTAAATATTTTATAAGGAAGTATATTGTAAGTGTTCTGAGACGAACTCAAACTAAATGCATTCAGTTGCATGACAGCTCTTACTATGACAAACAAGAACTGATTCTGTATATACAAACTCAATGTATCCTCAGTGTTTAAATGCAGACTTCCTACAATTGTATTCATAAGATACTGTTAGGATCCAGCTTCCAAACATGGGTGACCTAGCTGCTGAGCTTGGTCATTTCTCCCATGTCTCATATCATAAACACTTGGATAAGAAGGAGTTTTGGGAAGGTGGAGGGGGAGGGTTTAATCTCATAACAACAAGGGATCTGCCCTGATTTAGGTTTGCCCTATTTGGTCTCAGTCTCTACAGCTGTCATTTATAGAAATACATGACCACAATAACTTAAAGGTCACCCCAAAAAAATTGTTAAAGGTGCTTTTAATTAACTTCACTCGGAGAAAGTGTAACTGTGTAAAGGTGTAAATTAAATTTAAGTTTTTCTTAATTTCTTGCTAATGTAACTCACCTTTGTGATTTGTTAGTCACTTTAAAGCTGCACTAATCAGTTTTAGATATGAACCAAGTGTCAGTCAGAGTTAGCTGCTAGCTGGGAAATATAGTGGAGCATATAGCAGTTTAAGAGGCAGATATTCAGAGTTATATTATATTAAAGTTGTTTTATCTGTACATCATTGGGTTGAAAATTAGATTTTAGATCTGTTTTGTATGTATGTGTATTTGTATTTTACAAATCTCAGACATCTGGTACTGTAGAGTCGTACTACAGCTGATATTCTATGCCAACTACTGTATTCTCCTGTGGAATCTTCTTGGCAAGACCTCCATCCGTTTACTAATTGACCTACTCTTGTTTTGCCACAATACAGTTTTCCAAAAACACAGTTGCTGAACAATGATGTACTCACGCCAGAATCCTTGAGGCCTTTTCCCCGCTAGACATTCAGTATTTAAGATAAGAACGGTACAGAGACAACAAAGTTATAAGTTTTAATATAATGAATTATTTAAATCAGCTCAAGAGGTAGAATTAAAATACAGTACGTGCCCAAAAACTTTAATTATCATTTCTTTTTTATGTCAGGTTACTGCAAGATTTTATTGTAAAACAAAAATTATTTTTCTTATTATCTGGGGAGCAGTTTGGTTGCCCCGTTTAATATTCATGTAACATTCCTCACATTGTAAAGAAAAAGGTTTAAAAAAAACAACTAAAAATCCTCATCATCCTGTGCTTGTATGTGGTGTAATGTATCGACTTTAAGGCATGTTGGATGCCTTATTACCTGACTAAAAATAGGAGTTTCAAGGCCAGTGTGAGATTGGATGTAGCAGCTACTGTGCTGTGCTGCAATGTGTTTGGAGATGAGGGGAGATAACAGAGACAGTCACAGAAATTGCCCTGTGCGGCTGTAGCTGCCACTGAACTGGGTCACTCACACTAAAGCCTTTTCACACAGAAAACTACAACTAGGCAACAAACATTTTGCCACACTCTTCCAACTTCTTTCAGCTTGCAAGTTTCCCTGCATCTCTCAAAGTCTGCGCTTTCAACCATTGCTCACAGCACGTCATAAAAGACAGAATCTAGGGCAAAATGGGTGATGATGTTGTGTATTTCTGCATGTTTGTGAGTGAAAGAAAGGGTGCGAAAACAGGAAAGAACATGTGTTTTGGTGTAAATGGTGAGAATGGTGCCTGTGTTGTGCCCACTGCTTGTGCATTAGTAGTGCCAGACAGTCATGGTCAGTCAAGGCATGCTATCATAAACTCACAGGAGGGTCTGTTTCACTGAACCACTGCCTGACGATACTTTCTGCTGAGCTTGGATACAGAGGAATGACTGAGGAATTCGAGTGTAAAACAACAGTCATAACAAGTCACCAAAGACATAGAGTGACTTTAACAACTTATATATTGACTTTTTGACAATCTGGGATGCCCAACAAGAGGAAAATGTACAGTATAACCAAGTTTTATAACAAAGTTAATAATAGCTTTCTAGCAGTCTCCCCAGAAATAATGCATTAACCCCAAAAGCAATTACCTTGCTTTATGGATTATTTTGGTGTTTAAGTAAATAAAAGAGACAGTACCACACTCTGTAATAATCACTCTCCCCAGAAAAGTATAGCGACATGCATCTCTTGCTCATTATGTGGAAGGTTTTTTTTTTACCTAATGTCTATCTGTATGCACAACTGCTGGTATAAACTGAAGATTATATGTAGAAAAAAACAGAATTTTATCAATTGAAATTCAACTTAATGCGCTGACACAGGAAAAAAACAACACAATCTGTATTCACTGAAAAAAACATTGACAATGTTATTCTCAGGGGGACTGCAAGCATATTCACCCTCTGTGGAAACACTCCACCCTGGAGCAAATGTCTTTGAGAGACTTTGATGGTCTGCTCTCTTTTTTCCTGCCATAGATTATTTATTTAAACTCCAGTGAGTTCAGATGAATGCATCGTTAATTTGCACCTCAGTGAGATACCTTCATGCTACATCAAACTCTAAATGAGGCTCAACTGTTTGACACCATCGCTCTTGCTAGCTTTTTAATCAGCTTGTCTGAAGTTTTTTCATGAACATCACAAAGGTCAATTTAACTGATGACCAGCACGCAGGGCTGAGGTGATCATATGGACACTGAGCTCATGTCTTCAGTGTCTTTCCTATGATTCTGAGGGATTTATAACATGCAGGAAGAAATGTTCTTTGAAAAACACACTTTGAATACTTTGAATATTTTTTACGGGATAATTCCAGTGTTTTTACTCTATGTATTTAAATTTTACAACTATTAGCCCCCCCCCCAAAAAAAACATATTTCTTCACCAGAATTACCATAAATTCCTGGTAGTGTGTAGAAGGATTTAAAATACATCTAGATGTTTATGTTGAAAATAAAAGTTACCATCTATGACCAATTGTACTGGCCAGTACTGGCTTGTTATTTTCAGTTCATGTGGTGTAAAAATTTAAAACAATTTAGACACTGTATTATAGCAATTATTTAGAGTAGAAAATGATTAGAAGAGTATTTCCCTGCATTTTCAATTGTTCATTGTTGGTACCAGAGATCACAATCTCTTATAAAATCAACTGAAAGTAGGATTAGAACAGACAACTACACTGACATATCCCCATGTGAAAAACAACATTATATAACCTTGTCAATTAGCATATAATATCCTCATAATGTGCAATTGCTTTAGACAATGCATCATCATAAGATGACAATCACCGGACTACTGACCTAAAGGTGAATGACAAATACCTTCTGTATGTTCAAATACATCCACATGACTACACAAGACTCATGTGGCTATGGCATATGAGTGGTCATGAGTCTTTTTGATGTTTCTGCTGGAAGTCTCCAAAGATATATATTTTTAAAACAACACATTTTCTCATTAGGCAACCAAAACATTAGAGGTTTTACAAATCAAAGAGTCAACAGTATCATAAATAGTTTGAGTGGCCTTAAATTCAGAATACAGGTGAGGGAAGAAAAGGAGGAGCTGTCCGTGGTGCTAATTAAGGAGTAGTAACTGTCCTCATAAACTGTATGCTGTTGTTCTCAAATTCGTCACTTTATGGGGTAAACTGCTTTCAAAAGATATATAACATTTGGACTCAGTTGCCGAAGCAAAACAGCCCACAACTAGTAAAAAAAAGTATGTGTGAAAAGGGTGTTTTCTGAAACTTCTACAATTTCAGCTGTAAAAAAAACAAGCTGAGCACCACAGATGTGGAAAATAGTTTTAAAAAAAAGTATGATTCTGAAGAATACTGAGCTCAATATATGTGACAAGTCAATTTCAATTAAAAGTTTCTGATGAGGAAATGAACAAAAATAGAAAGGGAGATATGATTGCTACACCCGCTTGAGATGAGAAAAGAATATATAACAGCAGATATATTACTCGGAGTAATTTCAGTCCCTCAGTTTGGAAAATGGACATTGTTCTGGTGTGTGTGTGTGTGTGTGTGTGTGTGTGTGTGCATATGTGTTGGGGCTATTCAGAGTCTGATTGCATAATTTATATATTTCCTGACCAGACTAAAAATTCATTTCAGAAATATCATCAGGCTCTTGACTATATTATTGGCCCATTGCAGCCTTAGTGAAAGCAATAGACCTTTTTCACAGCTATTTTTACATGAAATAGTAGGGTAAACTCAGGTGTTACCAGTGATACTAATTAAGGTTCCTTTCCACTCAGGGCAAACAGAGCAGGGTGCTGCTATTGTGTATGTTTGCTCACTGGAAAAGCTCTGCTACACTAAATGTAACAGAACCTTAATTAGTGTCATTGGTAATACCTCACCTTACTATTTAATGCCATAATGGCTGCAGTGAAAAGGGTCTATGGGTGAACTTGAGAACTGACATTCATACACTGAATGAGTGAGAGATTCACAGCCTCATGTGTAACTGTCTGCCACTGACCCAATGTCAATATCAATGACAGCAGTTTTCACACATCAGAAGTGTCAGAAATGGCAGGATTCAATGTGTGTGAAGTCCTATGCTATGATGTTAAGGTGTAAGATATAGTAGTACCACTTTCTAATAATGCACCCATCATAGAGGGTCCATAAGTTATATGCAATTGCTTTATTAATAATTTACAAATGCTTCATAGTGCAGATATAAACCATTAATAGGAAAAAATATCCTTTATCCTCAACTATTTGGCTTTTTAGACCATTATGCCGACCCCTCCAAACAACAATGTGGCCTAAAATAATTTTTATAACAACTTATTGACATTTACAGCTGCAGCCTTAGATTATTATAAGAACCATTTATCAATGACTTGTTAGCATTTATAAATGCATACGACTTACTAACATTTGTTACTGGCTTATTAAAAATGGGAAACATTTCACCCTTTATTGATGACTTAATTAACATTTGTAAATCAGAATCATAAATACTTTATTGATCCCTGGAGGGGAAATTTGTTAAAGGTTAGAGATTTGTTAAGGTAAATGAAACCTTGAACTGCAGTGTGTACCTAACAATGATGATTGTTCATTCTGTATGACATGATAACAGCTTTTATTACAACACCAACATCACCTTCAGCTTTGCTCTGAAGGACAAACCTGAGAAAAAGTTGATATCAAGAAGTCTTAAAACGCTCTTAGAAGATCAGTAAGGCCCTGTTTCTTCTGATTTTCTGTTTGAAGACTCTTCACTATGTTAAAGATGTGTTCTTGTGGGCACATTGTGTTCTGCATTCCGTTCTACTGATTTTATT
>NW_023339873.1:11325020-11342046 GCF_004916995.1 Morone saxatilis
GGATTCGAACCCTGGGCCGCTGCAGCAAGGACTCAGCCTCGGTACATGGGTCGCCAGCTCTACCCACTGAGCTATCCGGGCGCCCAAACACTGTGTAAATTTCAATAAAAATACAGCAACAATTTACCTCAAGTCCCCCTAGAATCCATTAGCAGCATGTAAACATGTAATAAACTGAATAAATGGCAATAAAACACCCTATAATGTGGTATTAAGCATATGTGTTGATTAATGTGTTTGTCAGCAAATGTAACTCATGATGTGGGTGCTCATGAGTGAAGACTGGTGTATTAAGTTATAACTGTTGACAAATATTGTATATTTTTTTATTTTCCTAACGTTTATAACCTCAGACACTGTGGCTTATTAGAAAGGTATACACTTTTGATGCTTTACTGATGACTTATCAATGTCTCAACAATCAATAAAGTTGTTACAACCTTTTTAAATGGTGTCATATTAGAAAGTTGTACTAGTATGGCAAAATGAGTGACAGATGCTAATTTTGCATTCTGTGATATAAAAGCTGGTATTATTTCCTACTCAAATCAGAATTTTAAGGTGCACAGTATGTAACAAATAAGAAATACTGGGCACTATGACCCAGCAGATAGCCTACTCTTCATCGAGAGAGAAAAAAAAACAAGGCTGTGATCAGTGGTGCTTGTTTGATGTCAGAGTCTGTATAAAACTGAGACTTTGGGCTGGCTCACCATTCAACCACAGGGGGCCTGAGGAGACACAGCTCTGGAGAACCTCTGCCCTACATGCGGATTATCTGTGACATCTTTCCAGATGTTGGGACATCAGGACGCGCTGTTCGTCAGTTACAGACAAGCCTCTTCTGTCTTTTATGTTGTGCACAACAGTTGAGAAGTTTTTCTTTTATGGCTACAAAACGGAAATGTTTGACCGGCGTGGTATGGATATTCGCTTCCATAATTTGGCATATGGACATTAAAACCTGATACAGGCGAAAATGAAGAAGGAAGGAAGGAATCAGTGTTTATATTTCAGACTGATTGTGCCATTTATCTGACCGGATGGCACGTGTAAAGGCGGCGTTCGTCAAGAGAAAGGGCACCTTAAATGTCAGACATCTCAGAGGGTGACATAAAAATATGACAAAAAAGTAACTAAAAGTTATGGAGCGCTCCGGTCAAGTCGAGCCAACTCAGCCGGTGAACAGCACAAACGACAGTTTTATTACAGATGCATCCACTGTGGATGTCAGCGCAGAGAGTCTCGTCTATCAAATCAGCCTGGCTGTGATTCTCTCCATTATCACACTCGCCACCACTTTATCCAACGCGTTCGTCATCGCAACAATCTCCCAGTCGAAGAAACTGCAAACTCCTGCGAACTTTCTGATCGCCTCTCTGGCCATCACCGACCTGCTGGTGTCCATTCTGGTGATGCCCATCTGCGTCCTGTACACGGTCATCCACACCTGGACGCTGGGGCAAATCGTGTGCGACATCTGGCTCTCCTCGGACATAACGTGTTGCACCGCGTCCATCCTCCACCTGTGCGTAATCGCCTTGGATAGGTACTGGGCCATCACGGACGCGGTGGAGTACTCCAAAAAGCGCACGCCGGGGCGCGCAGCCGGGATGGTGGCCACAGCCTGGGTCATCGCCATCTCCATCTCCCTGCCGCCCCTCTTCTGGAGGCAGGTGAAGGCGGAGGAGCTGACCAGCTGCAGCGTCAACACGGATCATATTTTCTACACCATCTACTCCACCTTTGGGGCTTTCTACATTCCCACCTTGCTGCTTATTGTCCTCTACGGACGGATTTACGTGGAGGCTCGGAAACGGATCCTGAAGCAGTCCCCCAAGAAGGTGGGGAAGAGACTCACCTCGGCGCACCTGGTCACCAACTCCCCTGGGTCCGTGGCGTCCACAACCTCTCTGCAATGCGGGAGGCACGACACTCCTTCCAGCGACACTGGGTCTTCAACAAGCGAGAACCAGGTGAAAGTGACGGTGTCGGACGCGCTTTTGGAGAAAAAGCGCATTTCAGCAGCCAGAGAGAGAAAAGCGACAAAGACTTTGGGGATAATCCTCGGCGCTTACATCGTTTGCTGGCTGCCGTTTTTCATTTACACATTGGTGGTGGCCACATGTGACACATGTTTTAATGCCGAGTTATTTGACTTTTTCACCTGGTTGGGATATCTGAACTCCCTCATCAACCCGATCATATACACAATGTCCAATGAGGACTTCAAGAAAGCTTTCCATAAACTTGTGCGCTTCAGATGCTGCAGGTCATGAACGAATGTTACTTCAATCTCCTTTTAGATTAATTTATGTATTTA
Source organism: Morone saxatilis (assembly GCF_004916995.1). Taxonomy (NCBI): domain Eukaryota; kingdom Metazoa; phylum Chordata; class Actinopteri; family Moronidae; genus Morone; species Morone saxatilis. Next base: position 11,327,344 of record NW_023339873.1, read on the forward strand.
TTTTTGGATATCAAAATCAAAAAATGTACGAGATAATAGAATAGTAAAAATGCCATAAACAATACAATTTTAGGGGGTCTGATTAAGACATTATAAGTTGTGCATGCAAAAGAAAAAAAATCTTAAGTCATTCGGTCCAACCCGGGCATAAATTCAGTTTTTATAAGCAAATAAAGAAAATCTAGAGCAAAATCGTTCCACATGCGAGGCAAAGTTCTTTAAAAGCTTGTTTTCATTAAAAAAACAAAAATTTAATATATAGAAAACAAAGCTAATGGTGAAGAAAACTAACTTTACGCACCAGACAAAGTCACTTAAACTTGTCATATCCTCCTCTTGATGGAGAAATGTGCTGTGTTGTCAGATTCAGTGATGGACTGTTAGTATTCTGTGTGGATTCCTTTTTTGGTGGTACAGTATATCAAAGCAATGCACAGCGCGTTGTTCTCATGCGACGACTGACCTATTAATGTGAATGAGCAGCAGAGATCAGGAACATCTGACATGTCAAAAATATAAAAATGTGACTATCCAGGATCCTTTTTGCATTATGTGTACAAATACAGGAGTTTTATTTTTAAAACTCAGAGATCGTCAAATGGCTATGTATCCTGAGAAATGATAACAGTGGGGTGTATTTTTTATTATGGTCACGGATTGCTTGCTGCTACCCTGTATGGTTATCTTTTTTATTTAGAAAGGTACACTCATGAAAAAAAAGAAAAGATTCATATCAGTGTCAAACAAAGAAACTGTAGCTGATATTTACCCAGCAGAGCTGAAAGCTGATCATAAGTTCAATCTTGCATAACAAACACCACCCTGTTTTACTGTGTGTGTGGGTCTGTTTGCTGCTACATTAAATCTGTATCTACAGTATGTTATATTCATGTGTGAATTGGTTTGCCATTTTATGGCTATAGAGACTGATTTGAATAATAGTCTGGCCTGCCGAGCTATAAAAATAATGCTGAGGATTTGTCAGCATTATGTGAAATAAAGGTATGTTGTTATAGGAATTCATCTGTTCACATTCAGAGAAGCTGTGCAATAAAAGCTTTAAAGTATTCGTTTGGCACAATTGTTCTGTGAGTGAGTTTTAATTCAGTTTTAAATGGGGTCGAAACTTCTTCCAGATCATAAATAAATACATTTAATTTATTATTTATTGTTGACATGAAGAAAGCAGCACAGATACTCTGACAGATCATTTAGTTTTATCACTTTTGTTACCTTGAAATGTAACAAGAGATTAGATTAATGGCCCTGGAGTATCACAGATATGTCAAAATAAAATCCAACAACCTATTGAAAGATGTGGCAGGGCATCAAACAAAATATAGTGGGTCATTTCACATGTGGGTGGCTGTTGCTCAGGACGTAGAAAGGCTCATTCACTAATCAGAAGAGGTTTAGCGGTTCGATCCCCGGCTCCTACCGTTGCGTGTCAAAGTGTCCTTGAGCAAGATACTGAACCCCAGATTGCTCCTGATGCTGTGCATCGGTGTGTGAATGTGAATGAATGAGTTACTGTTTGTAATGGGCCTCTGCCATCACCGTATGAATATGGGTGAATGTAGCATGTAGTGTAAAAAATGCTGTGAGTGGTCGGAAGACTATAAAGGCGACTACAAGTACAGTCCATTTACCATCCTGACGTTCCTCAGGATGAGATTCTGTTGTGGCTGGGATTCTCACTATGGTTTGAACTCTCCACCATCTTCCTGCCCTTTCCATCTTTCTGCTGTCATCCTGCAGGCACAGGAGGACACAATCTGTGTAGACAATGGCTGTCACAGTTCAATAAGTCATGAGGCTGACAGTGGGTGATGCTCTTCTTGTGTACTTCACACAGAACGGGCCACTCATTTTGTCAACGCACGCTCTAACACATACACATGCATGGACCCTTTGGCTTTCCATATATGCATTTCCATAATGGCTCATCATGCATGAAAGATAAGTGCACCTGAGCAGGAGTTTCTGCTGCAGCTACAGTATGTTGACTGAAAAAAGTGACTGCATGTGCATTCTATGTTAATATATACATAAATCTTCCCTCAGGAGTATTGGATATAAACAAAGAAGCCTCTGTTGGACAACAAGGAATAACAAGTCCTTTGGTTTTTATCAAAGTCAGTCACAGGTTTAAAAGCCATCAACTGTAAAGTATAGAAAAAAGAACACCCAGAAAGCGATGATTCAATTTGGTATTTCATGGTATAAACACATAAACAGAAAAAAACACAATTATGGTAATTTGAGGCTCAAAAGACAAAAGTGAATCAGCAGAACAAGAATGGTACCACGTTTACAGCTGTCGTTGACCTATTTTTTCCATTTAAACAAAACAAATCCAGGTGCAGGACAAAGAAAAGGTAGAGGTGGTATGCACACTGAAATTTAGGAGCAAAATGTTACTGCAGCATTTTTACATAGGTCTTTGTCAGGCATACATCCTTCTGAACAAAAAACAGGCTCACAATTTATAACGTCCTAAAGAATAGACATTGTTAGCGAGATCATTTTTAAAGAGGACAAAGAGTAGAAGGTAGAGACTAAACATGAAAAGACACAAAATCAGTAATGGGCTATTGATCTCCATTATATGCATTTTTGTCTTTTTATAAAATGTATAGTAACGCTTGACTTTACCTATGAGTGCTCACAGGCACAGTTGTTGACTGTCTATCTGCTCTTTTATAACATGTTATAAACCATTTAATAAAAGTTCATATAAATATATATAAATATATAAATATAAATGCTAAGTAGGGCAGGTTACCAACATAAAGTGTTACCAAATGTATATTGCAAAAAGAAATATAAAAATGGTAAACAAAGTATGTATCACATAAGTCCTGACTGGTCTACCGTCTTTTCTTTAGCACATTATATGTTTGTGCATAGTAATTTGTTTGGGGGAAATTGGCATTGTCAGATATTTGATGCCTTAATTGTTGGTGGAGCTGTCAATTTGTGTCTGTATGTACACCTCTTTTTTGTTTACATTGTTGTTTGCCTGACAATGAGCTCACAGGTCCAAACGTTGCATTTAAAGAGCACTCCCCAACATTTAACTCCAAAAACATTGCTGAATTCACAAAAAAAGATCAAAAGCGATACAGGAGAATGAGATATTTGTTATCTTTTTTATTCCAAGCATTCTTCTTCTTGGTCACAACAGGGCATTTCCCACAATGCAACTCAACTGCCAAAAGCTGGGTTGGAGATTCAGGTGTGTTATGCTAGTAGCAGCGAATGTACTGTAATGTACTAATGTGTAACTGTTGTGAACATCTTGGCATTCCTGACTTCACCAATTCGCTAAATAACTAGCTATAGAGATCAAAACAGTTTTTGTACCAGATTTTAAATTTGAGCATTTTAATATGGGGCCTGATGGAGAGAGTGATCATTTCTGCAGCCAGCCTCAAGTGGCCGTTAGAGGAACTGCAGTTTTTGTTACTGCCATGTTGGTTTCATTTGCCAGCCACAGAGGTTGCCCCTCGCCTCAAACAGAGATGAGGAGCGGTCTGCAGAGGTCTGGTAAGCTCACTTCTTTCTAACCATATTTGTTTCATTTTCAAACTTCAGCCTCAACTGACACTGACCCAAGTGACATCACTTGAGGCATTTTTTATGTGATTCTGTGCACCTAACTCTTGAGCCACAAAATGCTTCATATAACTTTTTCCACATATGCAGCAGTCCTCCTCAAGACCTTTAAACAGACCTTGATATGTTCCTCTTTAACATTTTGGGAGCTTACACATACAGGATAGCTCATACTGCAGATGTCACACAGTCCTTCTGAATGCATGCAGAGGATGATATAGAGCAGAGTTGATCCATAATGGACCAGATAAATTTTTCATACAGAGAGACTGTACAGAGATGTTTAACAAACAGGGTTTATGATTTTTTGTATCCAAAGCAGCATTGCATGTCTGCTGTAGGTTACACTGCTGTACCTTCAGCTGCAGAACAGTACACATTATAATTTTGTTGACACGGGATGATTGCGTCGTGCAAACACATACATTAATTATACAACCACTTTTTTCAGCTGAATATGCTGCATTACTGGTTTGCCACAGGCTGGCTGTGGAGTGAAGGACATTGCTGATGTAACAGCTAGTGAAGCTGAACACATGGATAATGAACCTATAAAATTTTCTTTGGCTCAATGTAGTTTGGGTTAACAGCTTTATTGTTTCACCCTTTCTGGTTGAAGACGGTTCGCAGCATTAATCACCTGAAAAATGGAGGCACAAGGTACCCGTATGCTACTAATAAATTACCTTACTTAGGAGATAACAATTGACCTTGACAGGAAGGAAACGAGTCAGCAAGTAATCTCTAAGCCAACATGGAAAGGTAAGGATATTGAGGGTGAATAACAATTAGAGGCGGGTCCTGGTATTAGTTTTCAGCAATCCTCATACTCATGACGTCCATAGCTACCATTTTGTGTTTTCTATACAGCACATGGGCTGATGGGACAAGAGCCTTACTATGGTTTACTTGTAAAAGTATACCTTTTGTGATTCATCTGCTTACATGTAGTTTTGTATATTATGTCTTATTCAAATGTTGACCACTTACCATTATTAATTGTTATGCTTTCCTGTATGGTTAAACCCATTTACTTGTTATATGCACAGACAGCCCAACCTAGACAGTCTGAAAATGCATCATATAAAAACAACTGTAATCAATACCTGGAAGAACAATAAACCCATTATATCCTTTTACCAACACCTGGTGATAAAAAGATGATGTGGCGTTAAAATTGGACAGTGGAGTCAATGGTCGAGCAATTCGCTGCCTTATTTGTGCCCAAAAACACTAAAGGCGCCTCAGCTCATGTGTGGATGAATGTTTCACACTCTATGTTATTGTGAATGTGTGTGTGTGTGTGTGTGTGTGTGGTGTGTGTGTGTGTGTGTGCGCGTGTGTTAAATCACAGCCTTCAGTCATGCGTGGTTCTTTCCGTGCTTCACAGCAGATCCACTACCACAAGCAGTTTCTCCGCGTTTCAACAAAGTGGGTTAGTTTAAAGGCTCACAGCACTTTGCATTATCTTCTCCTCCAGCTCACCTGTATGTCTAATAATATGCTTCTCTGCCATTCTCATAAAATGGGATTCTCCTGCAGACAAAGTTAGAAGACAGGCATGTATTTGGCTGTCTTTAGCTGGAAAATCATGATAATTGGGTAGAATAATTTCTGGTGATGGACTGGCTGTGTATACACATGTGAGAGACCGTCACTAGTGAAGCTTGCTGAATCTATCACACTTAACATCCACTCTGGCCTGACAAGCAATGTAACACCAAATTAGGCAGTTATATAGTGGTGGTACGGGAGGTGTGCATGCTGCTGAGGATTCAGTTGTTATATGATTCATCCATCTATACTATATGTGCAACACTGGTAATGGGTGCTCAATTACCAGTGAGGAAAATAAGGGTGTACTGAGGGTATCCCCTGTTTACCCGCATATTGGCCATGCAAAAACCTCATAACTCAGACTATAGGGTGTCTTTATTTAAATCATAAGTCGACCGATTTAATTGTCCTCTGTGGGCTGATAAATTTGGATTACTTAAATTTGTTAAACCCCATTAAAACAGATCTGGTCTGAGTTTCTTACAGTAGGTCCTAAACAGCTGACATTTGGCAATACCATTTGTTTTTAACTGGCAGACATGAGCATTGTCAGCTCCAGGAAATATCTATGTAATGGTGGAGAAGCTGAGGCATATGTGCCAAATGTGCTGTATAACATGGTAAAATATATACACACACATACTGTACCTTTGTTAGTCTGGGTTTAAGATATATGTATAATCCAGGGGATATCCAGGGGATTTCCAGTGATAGATACATTTAAATGCATACATTATTAATTGCTTTAAATGAACATACTTAAAGGAACAGTTTGACATTTTGGGGAAATACATTTGCTCGCTCTATTTCAGAATTAGTTGATCGATAGCTCTCTCAGATGGGAGGCGTTTAGCTTAGCTTCGCATTAATACTGGGAACCTGAGCAAACAACAAGCATGGCCTTCTTCAAAGTTCAAAAATACCTCTAAAGCTTACGAATGAACTGGATAATACAATTTATTAGTGAGCTCTAGTGCTCATAGATAGATTTTGTTACCTGTTGACAGAGCAAGCTAGCTAGTTTCCAGTCTTTACATTAAGCTAAGCTAACCAGGTGCTAGTTCAAATGTGGAGTGTGGGCAAAATGAGATGTAAATGTTGTCAAGTGAAAACAAAGCAGAAATCAAACAAAAGGTAAGAATTTGCTGCTGCTTGTGGGGATGGAGCCAAATGAGAGAGAACCAGAGCAAAGCTGGGACAGGGTTTTACCCTTTAGGAGCGCCTGAACCAGGTAATCCAAATTTGGTTCGCTGCTGATGGTACCTTCAAGGACACACAGGAAAAAAAACAACTTGTCCACCACATCAGCATGTTGGGCAGGGACACACCGAGTTTTGAAGGCCTACTGGAATTGGTAAAAAAAGAATTCCTTAAAGGTCCAGTATGTAAGTTTTATGAGGGTCTGTTGGCAGAAATGGAATAGGTATGTTTTCAGTAGTGTATAATCACCGGAAAATAATTGTTGTGTTTTTATTACCTAGGTCCTCTTGTACTGAGTCCACCATGTTGAACTTCCATGTTTCTACAGAAGCCCAGAATGGACAAACCAAACACTGGCTCTAGATAGGGCTTTTCACGTCATTCGCAGCCGTCGTAATTTCACAGTAGGGTGAGGCAGGGGGGTTGTAATTTGTAACTACAGATACCTCTAAATCCTACACACTGGGCCTTAAAAGCAGCAAAACTTAACTTAATCTTCACATCACTTGTGTACGGAGTTTAATTTGCTACCTTTAACAAATATCCTGCCTTTTCATTACTGAGACACAAGGCACACAGAGTAAGAGAGAAGAGTAAAATGTTGTTCAATAAGGAGCTGGTAGGAGTTGGATGTCATGTTATAGGCTGACATTTTGAACTTGAGATGCCCGTGCTCAGAGGTCAAGCACACTGAACTTTATTCAGTCCTTTAAAAGGCAGAGTGCAGAGACCGCTATAACAGAGAAGATGGCAGTTCAACATAAGAGGTCATATTATTTCTCTGTATATCTGTCTTTCCCCTTCTCTTTAAATGTATTTGCATCTAAAGATACATAAACTCACTATAAAAGGAGTTTTCTAAGTGATTGTTGTTGCAAACATTTAAAATACTAGCCATAATGCATACAGTCACACACAAATCCTTTTTTGTGTTATGACTATTTGGCTACACCAATGGGCCATTTTGTCAGAGGTACAATTCCTGCAATAATAAAGCAATATATTAGTGAATAAAAACATCACACATAGATGGATTTCTGTTTAATCAAGAGTCTTGAGGAATATAAATGAGGGTTTTCCAACACCTCGGGCATAATTTACATATTGTCTATTAACCTTTTCACATTAAGCATGAGAAGGAGCTTTGAGATGGAAACTTGAGTAGCATGTTTGTAATTTCCCATTTTCACAAGCAATAACAACACAAAATGTCACTGAAGCTATTAGCATGAAATTTGCCTGACACAACCTAATTCAGCCTTTTTTCCTCGTCTACAAACCCCCCAGCTTCTTGTCACTCTAATAAACAACTTCCTCCTCAAATACCCCCTCCCATTACCCCGGCCCCGCTTTAAAACAAGCTTCCTGCTCATGTCACACAGTTTAACACAGGTTTACCTTAACCTTAAACATCCACCACAGACATTTTAGTTTCTTTCTCAGATTCCCTTAAAGAACTAACCTAGGCAGCTGGACACAGCCTGAGCTACAGGTGAGGTTTGTGTGACTATGTGTGTGAAAAGTGACTGAAATCAACAATGGCAGCTGCTAAAAAGGTTAGCATAGATGCTGCTAGCATCAGTTATATTAGAACTGAGAGTATTTCTTAACTGAAAGAAGAGCAAAGTATGTCACCGAACGCTTTTCTCAATGGAAAAGATTTTCTTGCTCTTTTTCCGACTGGCTTCAGTAAGACATAACCTGATTGGTTGCAGTTTGCCCATGAAAGACGGTGATAGACGGTTCCAATCACCTGCCAAGAATGTTTTGAAAGTGCATGGCTTTTTCCAACCTATTTTCCAACGACAACTGCAATCTGCAATGTTTCTATTTAGTATGAAAAGTTGAGAAATGTTCCCATACTTCTGAAAACTAATCTTCAAGATGACCTTTGCCAAGCATATTCCCCTACAGGTAAATCTACATACGTAAGCCCATAAAATCTATGTCCATGAGCTATTAATATGTGAATGAACATGTGAATTTAAATCAATTAATTATATTAATTTCAAGGTAAGTAAAAAATAGGTGGACAGGTGAAAGAGCACATTTCGTTCGTCAAATTCCTGTCCCTGACCTGTTTCCAAAGGTCTCAATAATTGTCTGTCGTAAAATAATAAGCAGGCTACAAAAAGATGCATAATGAAGGAAGTTTACCACATGAGCCTAATTACCAAATCAACCTGAAGTCCGTCTGCCTTTGTAGGGCAGAACAGATTAACCTTTTTAAACCCATGAATCGTCCCTCCTAACCATTTTGACACTTTTCTGACAGATACAGTCTATTTCTTTAGCCTTGAAATAAAAACATATGAATTAAATTTAACTGGTTTTCTGCCATAAAACCAGAACTGGGAAATCCTTAAATGAAGCATGAATTATGTGTGTCAGTGTGAGATCATATGGAAAATACTGCGTCTCTTGAGGCAAGTGCAGCTGCATGGACTCACAGCCGCATTAAATCTGGAGTTCAAACAGTGGTTCATTGTAATAAAAAAAAAAAAAAGATCTCAGTGTCTTTAGAGAGTGTAGATAAAAAGCCCCTTGGTTTGTTTACCATCTATCCATCTATCCATCTGCAGCTGCAGCTGCTTATTCAGGTCAGCTTCCTCCCATTCCAAAGGTCCACACATCCATCTTTACCAGATGCCAAACCATTTTAAATTGTGTGTCTCAGTTTGGAGGTGCAGGTCCTGCCTGATTAGAGTGAGGCCAGTTCACCCTGTAGAGAAAACTAATTTCAGTCCAATTTACTTGCAGGGGTGGTGTCCTGGGGTTCGGAGTTGCTACCGGCCTCACTGGAATCTTAACTGGCCGACCCTGGTGCTCCTTCATTGTGCATTTTCTGGACTGGTAAGTATGTAACTGATTCATTACTCAAGATGGAAGGGGGAACTTAAAGGCCCATGAGAAATGAGAAAATTTGGAATTTAACTTGTTACTCCTTCTGTGACCCCTGATTGAATGGTTCTGGACGACATCTAAACCCTTATGACTGTCAGATCAGAGTAGTTACATAGATCGACCAGTAAAACCAATAGCTTTGACAACCAAAAATTAAAAAGCAAAAGGTCAACTTAATCCAAAGCTTATTCTAAAAAGGTCTGTGTCACATAGCTTAAGTCCCTTTGTGGATAATCAGTATTCTGTGTTATGTGGTGTAAATGTTGATTGAGAGGTTAAGATATAGAACAACCTTATTTTTGTATTGTGAAAGGTACATGTGTTTTCTTACTTAAAATATCCATAAATTTGGAATACCATATTGGCCATTTCACAATTTAGAATTCAAATGCAGTGAGAAAGCTGAGCATCTTCAGACAAAGCGAGAGCTCTCTACCCTCAGTAAAGCCACGCTGACATGATTAAAAATGTCTCATCTACTTAATCTCAAAGTAAACACACAAATAAGCAAATGCACACATGAACAAGAGCCTGTCTGGCATAACATCAGTCTCTAAATTTGTTTTATGTTTTCATGACTTTCATGGTTGCTGTAATCAAGCTCGTCAAAAACCACACCGTAATGCATGTGTAGGTCTGTAGCTGATGCAGTTTTGACGGGTTTAGGTTCTGCAGTGGATGTAGTCATGTTTTCTGTGCTGCCTCTGTCATGCTGCAGTGGGCTCTAAGCAGGTGTGGATTAATATGCCAGGACAGAAATGAATCCCCTAATGGGCTGTCAATTGACCTGACCTCCTTCTCCGCTTCTCATTCTTTCCCCCTCTTTGTTCCCCTGCCATACAGCACGGTTCTCCAGCCTCATCCCACTATTTTTCCATCTTCTCCTCCCTCCATGTCCTCTTCTGACTCTGCCTCGCCTCCATCATCCTGCGTTACTCTTCTCCTCGTCATCCTCTTTCCCCCTTGTGTCTTCCTCTTCTCTATTCCCCATTTTTCCTTCAATTTCTTTATGTCATCAGCCTCCCCATGCCTCCTTCCAACCCTCTCTCTATCAATTTCTATTCCCTTCCTACTACATAAAATGAAGCCTTCCATGGGGAACATGATAAACAGGCTCCATTTCACTGGATACCAGGAGTCACGGTTCCATCTTCCTTCTACCAGCATGGGAACACAGCCTTTTAACTCCTGTTCAGCTTGGACAGCTGGAGGAAACCCTCCTGGGCATCTGCACTGCACCTCTTATGGAGAACAAAGACATGAGCGATTAATCTCTAGACTTCCACCTGTCAACTACTGAGAGCTTTGAAAATAATTCCTCACAAAGTCATGAGCCTTTTTAAGCTCTTATTGCATGTGACATCTTTAATAGGTCATTTAAAACTGATCTCAATGCTTCCTCACTCTGATATTCCGTCACATGTTTTATATGCAGAAGACTCAATCATTTACTCGACAGGAGAGAGGATGTATAACTTGATGTCATCATTGTCTTCTACATATTTAATCTAATCAGTGATTGATATTCTCTACCTGCATGGTTGAAGTGTCTCCCTATATTGTTTGTCTTTGTGCAACATTATTATATGAGCGCTTATCTTGACATCCTGGGCGTCTGGAGGTTTGGTCTTCCCTGTTGTTTCGAACAGGCTTTGTATGTCTGTTTTGATGCTGTATGTCTCTTGATAAAGGTTTGATGTGGTTTTGAGGCCTGTAAGTGAGGGGTCAGCCAGTATTATAAAATGCACATGGAGCTTTGCACATGGCTTAATGAGACAAATCCAAACTGACTTGGAAACTGGGATAAAAACATTTGGGCAGGCTGATAAAGTTAATTATTTAGTTTGACTGTTTTCTCTGTTTTTCCTCCTCCCTGTGTTTTGTTGCTCCCTGAATAAAGAAGAAGTCTTTTATTTCCTGACTTTGTTTACTTGTCATTAGTTTATGGAGTAAAAAAGCACATCTCTGTGGATAACTATAAAATCTGAATAACTTATATCATTATTTATTGAACCCTGCTATATCAAATGCAAGTCTGTGATATGAAAATGCCTTACTGTGATTTGTCTTTTTCTATGAATTGGTGGCTTTAATAGAAAACTGTGGTTCATTACTACTTCAGTTTTAATTTTGTAGCTTGGGCCATTGGTTCTTTTAGTTATGAAACCATTACCAAAGTAATAGCAGAGATCTTGGGACACTGCAACAAAATTGGTCAAATGATCAACAACTACGAGAAGTCAGACAGCATGTAAACAAGCCAACAATTTAACCAGATTAGCCACAACGTTTCTTGGAGGTAATACTAAAAGTACATGTCGCCAATCCTAGTTTTATAGGAAAACTATGCACACTACTACAGTAAGTATTTCGAGTTAAATTAGAAAGTTCATCTGTAAACTGTAATTGATGTTTACAACAAACAGTTTGGGTAACATTTTTACCATTTGGCTTTTCTGGCCATATACATTGGACTAACCTGTTGGCTTATTACAAACATGTGTGACTGTCTAACTGCTTGTGTTTCTCAACCTATTGTTAGTGATGACACTGCTTTCTAATACCAGTACTTGACTACAGTTTAACTGACAGGACCAATAACCTGGGCAACGAACACTCAGCAGAACTTTAGTTCACTTGCATGTGCAAGTTTTAATAACAAGAAATCCTCCATTTAATGCCACGTAATACTTTAATGCACCAAAGACCAGTGTCTTTACGTTTAGTGGAGATCATCAATGGATAAATGTCTTCTATGTATATAATTTTCTAACTTGCTTCACAGTGGGTGTTGATTTCAAGTTTGAAATGGCAAGATAGCTGAACTGTATTTCATTTTATTGTTTTAACATTACAACATGTGAATATGTTTGTATATATTAGGGTTAAAGAGACATAACAAGTGTCCCCTACTGGAATCCAACTGGGGACATTGCAGTATGCATCTTAGACCATTAAACCACCAGGACACCCTATTCTATTCTATTCTTACATAAATATAACTCTGTATGTAACTAAATGTGAAAGACAAGTGATCATTGATGAGTGTTATGAATGGTAGGAGTCTCATAGTTGTCACAGTTTGAGGTTGTTAACGCTCCACAGGACAGAATAAATTGTGAGCATAATTTACACAGCAAGTAGCATCCAGAGTCATTTTAAGCTATTATCCTGAGTATTTAGAGTGCATTTTTGGAGGATTTGTTGATTGTTAACTAAGTCAGGCAGCCTAAAACGGTTTTTAGCATGTCTACTACAGATTAATATTCTTATGTTATTGCTGATCATCCTGCAAATCAAAGTGTGGTATGTTTAACATATCCTGGAGAACATTTGGTTTCCTTACATTTATGTTGTTATGTATTTATGTTATGGAAATCAAAGTTGCACACTTGGTAATCCATCACAATCACCATCGCGTCAGCATTTTCTTCATAGTCGTCATTGTGTGATATGGCAGTTGTTAGTGCAGATAAACTGAAAAGTCCACACTGCATTGCCTCCCAACAATAATGTAATGGACAACTGGTTTTTAATATCCAAATAAAATAGAAAAATAAACAGAGGCCAGTTTCTGCCTGCAGGGTGGGGAAAAAGACAGTGTGCCTTGCAAAATGGTGGTACTTTGAATTTGAATCAGATTGAATCATCAGAAATTGGCTTAAATCAACACCTTTGGTCATCATAAGATCTTCTGAATGGATGTGTTTTTGGGCATCCTGTCACCAAGGGGTTTAAGATACTGAACATGTAATCACAATATCCCCTGTTTGAGTGCAGCATGGATCTTTGTTGCATTTAATTCTCCAACACTCTCTAATTTTCTGTCAGCTCTTTATCACAAACCCTCTAAACACCAACCCATATGAGCGTCATTAACCACCCAATTTCCATAAGCAATCTTACGGTGACCGACAAGGGCAAACGCGCCGCAAACGGCAAAATGCTGTCTTATTTAATGTTCAGGGAAAATAAAATATCCACTCTCTCTGACGTAGCTCACCGATTAATAATCTCCTCTTTACCTCACAGGGAGTGGAGTGATTTGCAAGCATTTCTCTCTTGCAGTTATTTTGAGGTTTTGTGTGTTTTGAAGTATTTGCAGCATTTTCTTTGGCATTGTTTTGTGGGTTTGTAATTTTTGCTGTCTGCTTTCGTTTCTGTGATTGCAGCGATTTTTCTGTTGCTGCGTTTTTCTGTTGCATTTGTTTATGTGTTTGTGTGTCTTGGTTTTGCATCATTCTTGTGTTTGCAGCGTTTTTGCCGTTTGCAGCGCGTCTTGCCCTTGTCGACCACCGTACAATTCTACTGTATAGTGAGGAGAAAACACTGAGTGCATTGCTCTAGGTTCCTAACTCATCCTTTCAAGCAACTTATAGATTTTCTCTTTACATAATCCTCCGCTGAAACTTCTCTATATTAATTTATTCAACAGAAATAAAGTGACTCCACATTTTTCCTTAAAATATGTCCTTTATCGAGTGTGTTAGAAAAGAGAGTGGAGTTTTAAAACTTTTAGGCACAAGTAGCTTGAGAAATAACGATGGTTTATTTCTGAATGTGTTAATTTGTGCATCGCAGAGCATCTTCCTCCTCCTGCCAGGACAGTTCAACATGCTGGCCCCTGTTTGGTGATTTTTTTTACAAACTGGGACCACTGGTGTACAGCATCATGAATGGGAAGCAGTTGCAGAGAGTACTGACCAGTGGCGGCTCCAGAGATTTTCTGTTGGCAGGTGCTATTGGAGCTCAACACTTAAGAGAAGGTGCTTTGAATTTTGGGACGTTTTCATTATGAGGTCGCATCGGACCACCCTGGTATATATTCGAGCCCTGAATACAACGGAGCAGCAAACAGCAGCAACACAGGCAACAGACACTGTGCACGCTTCGGCCTCAAATGCTCAGATCACGAAATCACACAGCCAGTTACCAACCACTAGTCTGAATGATGAATCAGCAGTGTTCCTATTGTTCGAGCATCATAGATGTTACTATGAAGAGCCAAGATTGTGCTTCAACCACCAAATTAATTAAATTTGTAACAGCCAACAGAAGGGAAAATCATGCATTTACCATAGAAAACTTCACAGTCTCGTTTCCCTTCCTCAGGTTGTGACTCAGAACGTGGACGTTTAGGAGCAAAAACGATCCATTTTTGTGGATTTTACTCTGTAAATTTCCAAACTCGCTATCAAAAACAAGCTGCCATGCGGTTAAGGTCAAAGGTTAACCGGGCGCTGTTGCTCATTGGCCAAAGAAGATCATCTGTTTGCGCCTCATAATTTTTCAACTTTGATTAAAATATATTTTTTTAATTATTATTTTAATTCACATTTTTAAACAACGTGAAAACGACTATTCAAACATGACATTTAAATATAAACAATAAAAATCACAGACATTTCTTGGGGTGCTGGGCGG
>NW_023339873.1:11342071-11400852 GCF_004916995.1 Morone saxatilis
GTGCTGTGGCTATTATAGGGGGAGCTACAGCACCACCTAGCTCCTCCCTGGCGCCGCCACTGGTACTGACTTTTATGTTTGTGTATGTTTACAACAGCAATCTCTTTTTTTATTTTAGAAGTACTGAGGTCATGAATCCAAGTCACCCCAATACACCCTCAACGCCTTAAAATTTTTTATATTTCATATTTTATTTATTTGGTTAACTGTAAATCTAATTTATTTCCTGTAAATTTACAATCCACTTGCTTTGCTTGATGTTGACCTTGGAAGTTTTTCCTACCAATCTCACTTCCACTCTTTTAAGCCCTTAAATACAGAACAAAAGAGTATCTCAGCCTGTTACTACCACTGCACTAACTGTACATCTTGTACATTTTACCAGAACCGACCTTTAGGATGTGTCCACACAGCAGTTAATACATGTCTAAATAAGTGTTAATGGGTTCAAGGGTGCCAAAAGTTCAGCGGCATTAATCTCAAGGCTACTACACTTATGAACAGATCTTCATCACAGATTAAAGAAGACTAAGAACATCCTCACGTATGAACTCCAGTAGGTCACAGAGTTATTGTTGGCACAAGTACTTAGACTTCACACTGGCAATGGCACTTTCACTGCTGCAGGTCTAGTAGAGTGGATCACACTGATAATCAGCCCAGAGTGGATTTTCCCAAAGAGGAGCATTACGACAAACATGACTAATATTAGACTGTAGCCCTGAGGCACTCGTCTTTCTCAGCTCTCCAGGAAGGAAGGTTAAAAAGCTGAGACCTCACTGGAAATGAATCACACAAGTTTTTTTTATGTTGTATTGAAATATTTTCAGGTTTTATTTCACAAGCAGTAAAACTGAAAAAATAGATATTTTAAAGTTCGAAGCTATATAACTGCTATGGAACATATACATAAGGCCTAAACTATGCAAATACAGTACTCTGCCTTTGGACAATCTTTGGACAACAATGTTTTCTTTCACATTTTCCTTAAAGAAAATAAAGCAACAAAACTGAGCCTGACAGACGAACAAAACCTGAATGAAGCAACAAAGTCAGAATCTTCGGTCCATATGCACCAAGCAACATTGCACAAAATTACTGAATTCTTTAAAGTCCAGGTGAAATGAAAAATGGAATTTTAACCCTTTAAGATCTCATCTTCACGTATATTGTACACCTATTTAACAATGTATGCCAAAATAATGACTAACCCCCCATTCTTTGTATTTTTATATCAAAATCCAATAATTTATTGTTCCTGTAACACAAAATGTGACGCATGCTTACATAAGCTTGAACTAACCAGTTTCAACCACTAATATCATTACGTTCACCCATCAATCAATCTTTAATCTCTACCTTTTAGCGATACAGAGCGAAGATTCATTAGTTAGCTAGCTAGGATGGATGTGTAGGAAGTGTTTCTGACCTCACTGATAACTGTACAAAAACAACGTTATCACTAACTGCTGCTGAAGCTGCTGTTAGCACTTTAAAAGAGTGACAGGCATCAAGTTGCTGTCTGACACCTCACCACCAGAGCGCTGACACTGAGGGGGTACAGCACATCCAGACACACACTGCATGAACAGCAACAAGAGATGGAGGGCACCTAGATGGGATGCAGAAGGGACAGAGAACATTATTTGTGCCTGAAGCACAAATACAATGAAACACAGATGCAAAGTTAGACACAAATCTTTTGGCTTGGCACTCAACATTTTTTCTGCCTACGTTTTGGCTAAAACATGTTCCAGCAGGCAGCAGACCTGACACTTTCCACAGTTTGTTAACCTGACTGCACCTGGTGGTTTGTTACACAGAACCATCTGGAAAGTCGTCATTGGCACTTTAAAATAATTCCTGGCAGGAGACTGGATAAACCATCTGTCTATCACCGTCTATAATGTGCATACTTTGACCAGTCAGATCATTGAACCATTTAACGTTGTGAAGCTCTTACCGAAGCCAATCGGGAGGGGAGTGAAAGCATCTCTTCCATTGAGAAAAGGGCTTCAGTGCCGTTCTTTGCTCTTCTTTTAATGAAGAAATACTTCAGTACCAGTTAACTAACAGTGTCTTGATTGGTCTGGTACCACTGTGCAACATTTGTTTGTTCAGCCAATTTGGCAGCTGTTACATGAAGTGTTTAGGTTAAAATCACTGGTATGAAAATGGACAATTATGTGTAGAAAAATGTAAAGGATTAAAATATGACATAAAATAATGACAGTGTAACAGCGGCAACACATGCATGCACACATACAGGTATTCACATTCACATGCACAGATACATACTGTAATAGATACAGATGATGGATGTAACAGCAGAGGTGTCTTTTGCTGTGCCAAACCCTGCCAGCCAGAGACACCCTGGCTCTGTCCCTAATGAAATAACCCCTTCTGACAGATGGCAAGTACCACTTTCCCTCTGTTGCATAATTTAAACTGACCCCCTCTAATTGGACAATGATTCAAGTCATCAGCCAGTGAGAGAAGGTCAAGCTTGTCTGAATAAAATCCTGGTTAAGACTGACAAAGATTTGTTTATCTTTGGAAAAATAGCAAAGTGACTCATGAATATACAGTGAAACTAAAAATACATTATTAATCTACAAGACTCAGCTACAAGGTTAGGCTTCTTTTATGCATAAGTGATGCAAAAATTCAACAATAATGTTGCATTAATGTCAGCTTGTTTTAGACTTAAACTTGATAATAGCACTTAGGGCTGAATGTCAAATGTATCCTTAATCCTTACACTGAACCAAAAATCTTTGATTTAAGATTGACCACAACACCTGATCTGTGACCCTGACCCTAATCCTTCAGGATTAGGGTCAGGGTCACATGCTGGAATGGTCAGGTTTGATTTGCAAAATATGAAATAGGGGACTCAGAAGTCTAAACCTCTTTGATACATGTATAGTTATATGTACATTTTCATTTTCATTTACCTAGGGAGGCTATGTCTTAGAGGTTATGAAACGTAAAAATGGAAAGTGGCGATCAAGGAACATAACCTACCATCCTTTGCAGAGGGAAAGTCATTACTGTGCCTTAGCAAAGTACTTCTGATTGCTTTTGTAAAGTTTCAAAGTCTTGCAATAACTCCACAAACATATAGTGGGACAAAAAGATTTAATTTTTGCTTTTGCTGTCAGCCATTTTGCATCATGAATGCAAAGTTGGAGCTTTTGACATTGAGTGTTGCACTGTAATGCTATGATATAACTTATTCTACCACCTTCACAAGACAGTAAATACCCTCACCCTATAACCTCTGACCAAGGAGGTAAACAGAATATATCCCTCAATAATCATAGTAATCATAATCATCAAATTTAAATACAATTGAGATTTTTACAAGAAGAAATAAATTGTAATAGTAGGGTAAGTTCCAAGTTTCCCAATCAGGTCAGCAGAAACACACAGGAAAAGGGTAATTTGATCAGTTTAAAATAATGTGTATGTGTAATTCAGGCTGTTGTAGTGGTCTGCCCCCAAATGGCAAGAAACTGCTTTAATACTGTTTTGAGCCACAATCATTAGTTCAAAGTTCAGATTACTGTGTCAGAAAATTGCCTGGGTGGATTATGTTGCCCCTGAAGAGGCTTATTTACTGCAGCAAATTGTTAACAACCAAGAAGGGCGGCTAATCCTCTTCTCCTAAAGAGGTGAGGGTGGAGACTAACAACATGGAGACTCCCAACCCCCGATAACAGAGAGGCCACACATGCCTCCACTGTCTCTCTACTCACTTCTTTTACTGCAGCCATCACCTTCAGCACCCAGATGCACAGTGAACAGTGGACATGCAAAGGAACAGATCCTGACCCTGCTTTCTTTTTTTCCCTATGAAGCAATCTTTGGATGGGACATGAGAAGAAGAGAGTTCTTCAAGCTGAATATGGAATAAGAGAGCGAGAAAAAGACACCTCAGGAAGTGGAGTTTATTTGTCAGAGGTAACAGTACAGACAACGGAGCAGGAGGATCAAACAGGTGCATCCCCAACAGCCAGAACACAGGGTTAAATGAGGACACTGCACGTACAGTCAGAAAAGAGGCCTGAACTTGGCTGTGCAGCTAGAGTAAGAATGAGGCACATTGTTTGACTAGTAGCTGGGGGTACAGTACAGAACAAAACTTGGCACCCAAAATTAATCTAAACTGAAAGAGAAAAGAGAAAGAGCTTGGCAGTCGGACAAGGGCAATGGTTGAGGCGGACACGCAAAGAGTGTGGGTGTCGGTGACGAAACTTGGGGTGACTGTGGGAAGCAGTTAGGCTGCTTGGTAGATCCCCAAGTTTGTCCAGCCGACAGATGAGGGTCCAGAAGGCAGCTAACAGGATGAGGCTGGGCGGCCACGTGGCCCCACAGGGATTACAAGCAGCAAGAAGAAGGTAAAGAGATTAGACTCAAAAAGGAGCCTGCTTTTTTAACCTCGTCACTGTTGTCACACTGACAGCGCAGAAGGATACTCCTGAGCCAAAATTCCAATCAGTTCATCATCTCTCATTCCCATACCTCTCCTCCCTCCCTCGCTCCCTCTGCTCATCCATCCATGCAGCCACCTCTGTTGTCTACAGGGATCCAACAGCATCCAGGAACTAACTTGCTGCTGAAGAACTGAGCTGGAGCACAGATAGGAGTGGACCAGACTCCCTCCTAACAAGCTGAAGACTTTATCTGCACCGATGAGGAGACTTTTGAACTCTCAGCTAATGGACTCAAGATAAAAAGATTCTAGATTTGATTGTTGTTTGCAACAGTCTCTTTACAAATGACAACTTCAGGCTTGAAAACCACATAAATTAGCACATCATGCTTTTGAAGTCAGGACTACTCTTCACTTTGTGTCTGTTTACCCTCCAGGCAAGTCGAATCAAAGGTAAGATTCCTGTACACAGGCTGGTTACATATTTGAGATTTTTCTTGCCTTGGTAGTGTGATTGGAGAAAGAGATGCTGTTTGTTTTCACACAGCAGGATCCAGTAGTGCTGGACAACTCTCTTTATGAACAAACTTTCAACTCTTTAGGGCTGCACTTTTAGCAAATCCAGATGTAATCCTGTCAATAAAATACTACAGAAATAATATTTCTACATACCTCTTTAAGACAGTTGCCTCAAGAAGGACTAAAAGAGGTCACTCTCCACATTACTTTAAGTATCCTTTTTGTAAAGACCTTTCTGCAGGTTTTCTGTCATTGAGGTTTTTCTGCATGACAGGAGACTTAAAGTGGTGGAGATCCACTTCAAGGGCAACAGGGTTTTCTAGTTGGAAGTGTGTGTATGTGTGACTCTGCTATTTAAAGAACTCTCTGCAAACAGAACACATACAAAATGCTAGCTCATTCTCAAACTCATCCTCTTTGATTTTTAGAAAAATGTCAAGCAGCCAGCGAGCCACTTTGAAGGTCATGAATATTCACTATGAATTAAACGGGCCGAGACATATAATAGATGTTCACTGAGGAAGATAACATAATTTCACCAGTGATAACATTTGCGTCCGCACTGGTTGTCTCGTTCAGTGTGATGTGCCCGGGTGAGCTCATTATCCTGAAGGAAACAAAAGCCATTCTGTTCCCAGTGTCGCAGGACGCTAATCTTTTCTGGCTTGTAATTCTGCTGTAAGGCCTTTTTGCGGCTGCACTGGGCATTAAGGCCTATTCAAACACTCCCTCCTCTCACCCAGGTCCTCGTGTCCCTGCATGTGCAAGTCAGGCTTCAAGCTTACCGATTCCTAAAAACCCTTTCAAGTGTTGTCTCAGTGGTGTACTAATGAAAACACACATGATTTGGTTACATTTCAGGCCACTTTCTGACCTGCTGAGATGAATGACTGAATGGCTCTGCCTGGCAGTAACTATACTGTGGAGTAAGCCACAGGCTACAATGTCAATGACCACACATTCTTTGCATGTTCTTGGTGTGAGGCCAATCTTGGATTTGAGGAAAACAATATTGTTCATTGTAGAGGTTATTATTTACGTGTGGTACAGTGATTAACAAAGTGTTTCAAACATTTTTATGTTGTGTAAGTTTAATTCTAATTCCTAAATATTAACTGACCTTCTTACTTCACATATGCTATGGCAACATATAGGAGGTGGACACAATGTCAGTGACACATACTTACATAATGTTCTACAACAACAGCTCAGCCCATTTAAAGTTTCACAAAGGTGGTTTGTTTGTTTGTTTATTGCATCCCCAGCTACCCCATCACAACACATATTCTGTTTACATATATATAAGTTCATGTAATAATGTAACATTGTGACAATTCAATGTATATATAATATATAATAGAAAGAGCCCACTGTTAAAATTCAATACTACTCTTTCACTAATGTTTTACATGCAAACGCATTATTATCTGATGTAATACTGCATCTTGGGCTCATGTGTTGCATTGCATTAGCTAGTTTATGATATTGTGTCCACTCATGCAAATGAAAATACACACACTTGCAGCTTGCAACATGCACTCTCTGGACTCTTCCTGTGTTGTTCTTCTTGTGCTTGTGGTCCACTGTTGGTCCCCAATGCTGGACATGACTAAGTTTAATTAGCACAACTCTATGCAGCATTAATGCACAAAGATTTCCCCCGTCTTTTTGTATCTTCATAAAAATGTAGTATCTCCAGCTAAAAGCTGCCTCTGATGCCAATGTTACAGTGATTATATTTTTTACACTCACTTGCTCTTTTTATTATTCTGTTGTTGTTCTGTACCCTAATCTAGAGGAGGCGCAGTTTGTTATTTGGGTCCAATGACCTCAAGTCTGTGTTTTGGGGCTCATAAATCCTGGCTTATTGTCTTAAAAAGTCTTCTGAGGTTTGCCACCTGGCATCACAATGAGTGCCTTTCTTCTAAAATAGCTTTATTCAATGGGGTGACTGTGTTAGAGAGTGTTGACTGGCGCACTGGCTTGTGTAATGGTGTGGAATTACCTTCCTGTAATGCCTCACCAGGGTGGCTGAGCTTGTTTTCTTTACTAAGGTGATCAGGAAATTAGGGCAGTTCTCCTCATGATGTGTACAACGTCTCAGTGATATAATTTATGGAAATAAGCCTGTCAGTGTTATTACACTGAATGTTTTCAAGTGGTGGGATTGTTTTTGTTAATCACTCAAATCAGCTGGATATCCACCTGTACCTCATTTTAATCCCTTTAAGGTTTGCTGTGCACGCATGTCCCTTTTCAGCTGTAATCCACATGCATGCTTTTCTGCACATTCGCACCTGGATGCTGCCTAGAAAAAACTTACACTGTTGCAGCTTCAGTGATGCAACGTGTGTCAAGGGCATCTCAGGAAACCATTCCTTAGAGAGAAGCAAGAGTTACTCATTTGCTGCACATCTGGGCACTTACTCAGCATTCAAAATGGTATCCTTGCAGTCACAAATGAGCACCTCAAAGCTTTAGGCCCTGGACATTTTTACACTACAATGAATTTAAAGGCTCAAATAACTCGTTGCACCCCAAAGAGACACACGCTGCTAAATTGTCCAAAAATAGACTCTCAGGGACCCTCCGTGTATGATAAACCTTTCAGTGTAATGCCAGAATTAAACACTCAGAATCAGAATCAGAATCAGAATCAGAAATACTTTAATAATCCCAGGGGAAAATTATTTGGTGGTAGTTGGTGTTGTACTTCTTGATGATTGTGGATACTAGATAAGAGAAAAGAGAGAAAAAGATTGGTTTTTGACAGTTTTACAGTGGTGCACTGTAGCAGTGGGTCCTGCTCTAAGAGGATCCTACACTTCCCATAATGATACTCGGTAGTGTGTTTCATTAGACATTAGATAGTTAATGGAGTCTTTCAAATATCATTTTATGAAAGGCTTTCTGTTAAATTCTTAAATTTTCAATCTGAGATGACCTTGATGACATGACTATTGTCACTATCATTGTTGCTGAGTAGTACTCATTAGAATAAACTGATCTTTGTGTGTAGAATTGATGGAGTGCGCCTTTAAAACAACCCTTTGCTCTGATAATGCAAACTTAAAGAGTATTTTGTTGCCACTAAATACAATTTGCAATTGTGGTTTTGCTTTTATCCATGCTAGCAAAGGCTATATATTAAAGGGAAGCTTACATGCTATGCATCCTGGTGCATGTTGGCACTGCCAGCACAGCTCCACAAGCATAAAAACTCTGTGAAGCACACACTGAGGAATTTATTGTTTCAGTTGACTACATTTACCATCAACACTGATTGGACATCCATATAAAACTTTTTCCTTTAAAGCGGCAACATGAAACTTCCAATTTTTTGTTGATTCTGCTGGTAGTGTTTCCACCGCCTATGTTCATTGATTTCAAGGGGAATCTTACTGCGGGGGCTTGCATTAAGAATAACTATATAGAGATAACCAGTTTTCTCGCTGATGGTCTTGTTATCATATAGAGGCATTAGGTAAATTCAGACTGTTTCGCAACCAGTTAAAAACTCCTAGTAGGTTTGAATAAATGGCTACTTCATGAAAAATCACAGCATATATTATCAGGAATTTTTCTGTATCCAATATTTGTGTTTCCAACCATTTACATGACGAGTAATTAAATTGTGAAGCTGTTAATATTGCAGAAGAAACAAACTCCAAACCATTTAACTTACTTTAAGTACAATGTGTCACTAGCTACAGAGCAGGAGAAAAAAGGGCTTTGGCTTTGTGTTGAGTTGTTAATTGAAACAGTCATCCACAGAAACACTTTATATCACTGAGTGAGAAATCTCACACTTTCATGTGCTGAATTCTGTAAAAATCCTGCCACATTATTATATTTCTTTTTTAACTTATCACTTCACTGACTGCTTTTGCAGACCTTCATGACCACGGTTTTTCTGGACTCAGGGATGTGAAGTATCGACACTTTCTAGAAGCCTCCAGACCGATCAGACACACCACAAATGTCAGAGCGGAGCAGGATGGCCATCGGACGAAGAGGTCAGCACTCTTCACCACAGGTGTCAAAGTGTGTCCCCAGGAGACCATAAAAGCAGTCATCGGCAGCCATCGGAGCTATTACAAACTCAGAGGTAAAAGGAAGTGTCTGCTGTTAGACTTTGATGTGAGCTTATACTGTAAATGAACTTTAACTTTATCTATAATAATGACTTACAGTGAAATGAATAAGCTTTTCATAAAACACTGACCAAAACAATCAAACACAGATGTCTTAGCAGTTGGATAAATATCTGTCTGCTTTGATGTTTTTAGCAGTTGGAACTTTTTGGGAAAAAGATAAAAAAGATATTTTAATCCCCCCAAATGTGTACAATTCTCTAAATCTTGCCAATGAATGTACATACACATACAAGATGTTTGTTATCCGTCTTAATTGTTTAGAGCCTGGTGATGTTGACAGGATGCCACGGAATGATGTACTGAACCAGATTTACTGACTTTAGGGATACACATAGTGATGGACTTAATGAAGTTATATGCAAATATCCTTTGTTTAAGAGAGATGCATTGTGTATGAATTAAGAGGCAAAGGTTATCACCTTGGCTGTTACAATTGCTTAGTAATTCAACTTGTTCCACAACAGCTGCTGTGGCGTATGATTTTAAAGGGAGGCAGATTAATTTGGTGTACTGGAGGTAATCACATTGCTCCAGAAATGAGTTTGTCAAAAGATAAATTTCCCACAGGCATCAAGATATTGGACAATGTGGAGCTTGGTTCCCCCACAGAGGCAGATAAAACACACTGCAGCTTCAGGGGGTCTTTGTGCTCATGATTGTAATATTCACAAAAATGTCACGGACATGCAGCGACTTAAATATACAGTTTGACATTTACTGAAACAGGCATTAGTGCCTTTTTGTGCTGTCCCAGTATCTCATATCATGTTTAATATGTTTTGTGATTTATTGTAGCATGGTGGTACTGGTAATATTGCAGATAAATAGCTAAATCACAGCAAACTGCCCACATTCAGAGATGCAACAACCCCATTTATGTTTATGTTTTTTTATTTCTCCATTATATAATTTCCATCATGTTTGCCCTTGCTGTAAATATATGAAATGCCATGTTCAGTCATCCCTTATATATGTTTTTCTAAAGTAAGATAAGATGGTGGTGCATATTCATACTTATATGTGAGTTTGGTGTATTTTCTTCTGCATAAAGTCATAAGAAAACATCCATAAATTTGTATGATATCGCTTCAGTTTGTCAGGAAGCTATTTGGGAAGCGTTTCGGATCTTCTTGGACAGAGTCCCAAACTCAGAGGAGTACAGAGCTTGGGTTTACACCTGCCAGCATGAAAACCTCTGCATGGACGATCTGGCACAGAACTTCAGCAGCTCTCAGGAGCATCTGGACATGGTGGCCAGAGTGAGTCCAGCACCAACACGACAAAAATACTTCTGTCCACTTTTATAGCATTGTGTTCAGACTGCGTGGCTGTCAATCTTAAGTGTACATCAGTGATAGATAATATCTTGTTTCTTATATCCAGAGAGTAGCAGAGCAAGCTGAAAGTGAAGGGTATGTGCAAACTTCTTCTTATATTTTGTGTTCCTTGTTTGTGAATGTTCCTTTGGTGGTATGCTGTCATTTTGTTTAGAATACACTTTTAAACCAAACCATGTTCTGTTCACAATGTTCAAACCAGCTACACCTTTGCTACTTTAGCAAGATTAATATTTGGGAAATTAGGCAAACATGGATATTGGTTTTAAGCTTAAGATTCTCACAAATTTAGTGCAGCTAATATTCATTGTCATCAAACTAAATTCCTAAGAAATATGTTGTTTTATTTCCAGATTTGACTTGACCACGGAGCCAGGAAGGGAATGTGAGTTTGACACTAATGCATCACTACTGTTCAATGAAAACCACTGAATTACTGACTTTAACAGCTATCAATACATTTTCATAAAATCATAAATTAACTAATGTGTTGCTGTTTTGTCTCAGGCACCTGGACACCTCCAGTGATTCTGCTACCAACTGAAGCTGAGGCTGTAAGTAAATCCTAAAAATACCAGAACCATATTTGTTTTGAATGGCACTTCTCTAATAACAATGTCATTTGGCTTCTCTTTGTCAGATCCTAGAAGATCCAAACATGATAAAGGAGAACTATGAGGAGTATATTGTTGAGTTCAGGGTCACCATTGTGGACCCGACATACAGCAAGCTGCTCAGTGACCCAGAGGCTCCACAGTACAATGACATTACACGAGAGCTCACAGACAAGGTGAGAGACGGGTGTGCATTTACAGACCAAAAGCAAATGTTAGCAGTTGCCTTAGCTGTCTGCTTTACCTTTCCACAAACACGGGAAGCCGCTTGATAGCAGAACAGCATTTAAAAAGTCTTTTAGTCTAATGAAACTGTGAAATTCTGTAAGAAAAGTATCAATTGTGGCCATTGTGGTTTTGTCACCTAGAACATCTCCACAGACAAAATATCCTTCTTTGTCTTTGCCTATAATTCTTCCCTCAAAACCAAACCATTCAAACCTTTCATTATGCAAGATGTCAATAAGATTAACATGATTTTGAGCTTATATGGCAATGCACTATTAAGCGTAAAACTCACCCTGATTGATTTAACAGGTAGCAACCAAGGGACTTTAGCTAAGACTCCTAAATGACCACAAGCCTGAAATAGTAAGATCTAATCATATAGATTATCTCCGACTAAGAAGGCATCGACTGAGGCTCTAACCACAGCTCTTAAGAATCACTTCTACTGGTGTAAAACCATTAGTGTTTCATTTTCTTTTTTAGAGAACTAAATTTAAGAATGAGACAGTGCAGACGTTAAGGCTAAATAAACCACCACACTCAAATGTGTTTTTCCAGTATGTTCACAGTATAATCCTGCAGTGTTAAAAAACAAAAATAACCACATGTAGCTGTCATCAGTGCCGTAACACAACATTCTGAACCCTGTAGGCATGGGCACCTCCCCGCATCCATAGCTACCTTTATGTATACTCAGTACTCCCTCTCCCGTCGTACATTGTCTTACTTGTCAGTTTGCCAGACAGTAATTATTCCCTCTCTGCTCTGCAGTAGTCCTCAGTGTTTCCACATTTGGCTGTCACCTGACTGCCACACCCAAATGAACACGTGTTCCCAATCCCCTAATCAGCCCCCTGGCATATATATAGGCCACTTCGTGTCACTTTCTTTGTGTTCCTCACCAGTTTGACTATTAATGTTTAGTCTTTTCGTTACCTGCCATTGCTTGCTTGTTATGACCATGTGACTGCCTTTTTAGACTGTTGCCTGTCTGCCTTGTCCTCTTTTCTTAGTTCTCTAAGATTAACCACCTATTGGCAAACCTTTTTTTGAATTTCGTACGCAGTAATCCTTTTAATGTAACCTGTCTACTTCTAAGTTATGTGTTTAGGTCCATTTCCTGCAACACTGAGCCTTTACAGTCACGTGTCTGCAGTAGCTGATTATTAGATTAACGATTTGATTAATCTGACGATTATTTTCATGATGAATTGCTTTATGTGTTGCTATATGTTAGGAAATAGTGAAAAATACTTGTTTCAATACAGTTTCCCACAGTCTATGTTTGTTCAAAATAGTTTATAGCATATACCATTATAGATAGACTAATTGATTAGTTGACCAATTGTTGCAGCTCTAGTTTACAGTAAATAATGCAGCATATGCAAAAGTATTATGTTGTTTTTATTGGCTAGTCTGTTACTGGCCAATGAGAACATATCTCCAAGATGTCAACTTTCATGAAATAAGAAAAACAGCCCTGAAATTCGTGAAAATGCATTTCTTGGATAATCCAGTGGGTTTTTAGAGAGTTTTACAGTATAGGCCTAAGCTGTAGGAATGGTGTAGAAACATTACATACAACATAAACCAATAAAGGAGCATTAATTACTTAATATATTTCACATCTATGTCATTCTGTCTCTCTCTTTTTCTTCGTATAGATGCTTCATGTGCTTGAAAAAGTTCGAGGATTCAAAGAGATTCGAATTCTGGGATTTCGGTGAGTTGAATGAAGTTTTATTAAAGGTTTTCTTTAAGTTTTGGCACTATAATTGGGCTTGGTAATGATGATGGATTTTGACAAAACAACACCGTAAATAAGATTAGAGACTCAAAACATAAATTTCTTATACTTTTTCCCCTGAAATGGCTTTTATTGAAGCGTTTTATTGCTCAAGTCTCAAAGGAAAATATAACATCCCCAAAAATATCCTCTTTTGGGATACGACTTGCCTTAACAGACATCCATTACAAGCGAGGTCTGTCTATTATGAGGGTTTCTGACATGATTTGTTCTGTTGATCAGCTCACAGGATGTGTCTATGCATTACGCTGTGGTCTTTAATGGAGAAACAGAGCTCAGGGATGAACCTGAGGGTCTCGAGGAGCCTGACACAGAGACAAATGAGGATGTAAATGCTCCTAAACTGAAGCACATCATCACAAAGGCCTTAAAACAGGAACCCTTACTACCGCTGGACATACAGACACTCAGCTTTGAGGCTGGTAAGCATAATATCATACTCACATTTGACTAAATATTATATTAGGGCTCAGAATAGTATTTTAAAGCACTTTAACTCCTTCTCTTCAGTAACCACAGTTTATCCAGTTGCTGAGCTCGGCATGAACCCTGTTGAGAGCGGTGTACCCGAGGACGACACCACACAGGCACCCACAGAGGATTACACTCCCACCCAAAGTTTCTTCCCGAGTGTGGCAGTGATAGAAAACTCTTTGGAAGCTTCTACAATCAAACCAGAAACACACACCTTTGTGCCTTTCATCCCAAACATCGTCCCAGAATCCACGTCTGCCATCACAGATGAGACTCCTCTAATAGCAGCAGTAGAACAGGAATCCACAGAGGATTCTGCTGAGGAGCCTGGTGACATTATAACACCAGACACAAAACTGGAAACTATCACAGAGCAGGAAGAGGAAGCAGAGCCAGAGGTGGAGGAGATACCACCTACTGAGCCTGAGGACGGAGGTGAGGCTGAACCTGACGAGCAGGTCACAGAAGGTAAGGCCACTTCAGATTGTTTTAAAACCAGGATGTTGAAGTTTAATCAGAAGGGACACGTTTAAGAACTTCATGCTTTATTGATCAACCGAACATTAGATTGTGATCTGGACTCCATTTGGAGCTATTAACACATTGAACCTCAGGATCGAACTGCAACTTAACTCTCACTTTGCCATCGTGGTCTGGTTTTACATAGTCTTGATTCTGCTGATGGTGGGGAAGGGGTGGGGGTATGAGCTCATTGCCGTTATGGGCAAGAGACGCAAAATACAGGAGCAGCTTATTCGGGGGGGAACTCATTTTATAATATTACCATTAAACAACACTTTATATGATTAGTCTAGTATTGATCCACACTAACTGGGTGTTGAAAAAACATCTAGTTCCTTTTCTGTGTATATCTACACATTATTTAACAATAGCCCCATGCAAAAGTATTATGTTGTTTTTATTGGCTAGTCTGTTACTGGCCAATTAGAACATATCTCCAAGATGTCAACTTTCATGAAATAAGAAAAACAGCGAGATTCTCAGTCTGAGAGTAACTTTGGACTTTCCAAATAAACACTGACATATTTTTTTCCTTCCACCCACACATATCTGCACAGAACAATCACCTCTCATAGGAAATGGAAATGACAGTACAATCAGACTTGGTGGTTTGGTTTTGCGCAAGGAGATGCATCCTGCTGAGGCAATACATCATATTAAAACCCATTAACAAGCAGCAGCCTGTTGGTGGTTGAGTCATTACAAACTCATGCTGTGCAACCAAATTTTGTTCAAACTTGCAGGACTCATTTTAAATTCTAGTGGAGTTTCCAAAGATACAAATGTGTCGGGCTTGTCAAGCTGAATTTTCAGGGAAACATAGAATATTATAATTTGATGGATTGTTGCAGCCATAAAAAAACGTGTCCTTGAGTTTCAATATTATACTCAATGTAAAAACCATACAACCTGATACAGAATACATTATACTGTCAGACAGTAGGACGTGAGATTATTATAAGAAGCTTAAAGCAATCTAAAAGAATAGTTTGACAAATATGCTTTTTCTCTTTCTTTGTGAGAGTAGCATAAAGTTTTCAAAATTTTCAAATCCATCCAGTAGCATCACTAAAGCCCACCTATTGCATCTCATCTGTTTCATTTGAAGACATACAGTGAGGTAAAAAATGACAATTTGTGGGGAGTTACGTGGTGTCACTCTTTGTATAAGTATCTGGCAAACTCACTTTGATGACAAGAGAAAAGTAACTGCACTCGGCTGTTGTTTGACAAGAAATAGTGACAACATGTCTTTTTTTTCCTATTTGTTTGTGTGGATTTAACAAACAAGATTAAATTAATTATTGAGAACTTTTTGTCAAATCATGGTTTGAACATAGGTTCTGGTAGGCTAGTTATCAGATGAAGCAACATGATGGATGCAAAAAAAATACCTAAATTGCAATCATACCTATATACTATTATTACGTGTATATTTCTTTCATGCTCAAAATAAATGATAAAACCCCCTCTCTGATATATGTTTTACAAGAACCTGAACCTGCTGATGGGGTCCCTGATGAACAAAATGAAGACCTTCCCTTGTCAACCCCAGACACCGAACCAGAAGAAGAAATTACTGATACACCTGCTGAGGTTTACTATGACCTGCCTGAGTCCACAGACCCCACACTGACTGAAATATCTGTCATAGAAGCAGCAGTGCCAGTGTCCACACCATCATCTCACGAGGATGCTTTCCAAGGCAATGAACCAGAAAGAGATGCTGAGCCTTTGCCATCCCCTGTAGAGAGCGGCGAAGCCCCCGAGGAAAGGGATGAGTCTGGCGGAGGGCACAGTGGAGCGACCCCAGTCTCAACAGACCTTCCTCCAGAGAACTCAAACATTCAAGAGGATTTTGGGTCAAGTCAGAACAAGACGGAGGTAGAAGTGACCGAAACCCTGGAAGAAGAGAGTGGTAGTGGATTCCCCTCAGAGTCTGATGAACGTCCGTATGAATCCACAGCTGCACCAGCCATGAGACAAGCCAGCACCCCTCTGATGTCCATAATGGATAAGAACAAAGAGTTAGTGGTTTTCTTTAGCTTGAGGGTCACTAACATGATGTTTTCTGATGACCTGTTCAACAAGAACTCCCCAGAGTATAAATCACTGGAGAATACCTTTCTTGAGCTGGTAGGTACACAAGCTTTTGTGCTGGATATCATGTTGTTACATGCTTCATTATCATATTTGCTTTTGTAGACCAAGCTGAAATATGTGACAGAAGCACGTTTGTGCAATATATACTGTTGAACTTAGTTTCAGATGATATTTTAGTGAGTTAGTTGTTTAGTTGGGGCTTTATCCAAATCTTTTTGCCCTGCACAAGTGAGGATGCACTTTGCAGTAAGCCTTATCCTCACTTATCTTTTTGCTTTTTTAAACCTGACATTAACAGTAAATTATGATAAATTTGTATTTTTTCTTCAATAAATTATATTTTTTATAAAAATGTTACAAAATGTGATACGATTTTAAGCAATCGCCAAATTCTTGATCAAATCTGCAGTATGCTGATGCTTTAATTTTAAAGGAACCATTGTGTCAACAGTATGAAGAATTATTCTGTTTCACTCAGACACAGCACTCTGGGTCCAGAAACTCGCCAAACCCTGGAGCTTCCAGTAAATCTGGGCCTAGGAGACAGACGACTTTAGCCTCCATACCGGTATTTTTTTTTCTTCCATATTGGAACTACATCTCCAATGCCTCAGAGAGAGCATGACCTTTCTATTTCTTAACTAACCTTTCCGAAATGCAGTATCTAACAATCTGAAAGCACCTAACATTTCTGAAATACTCTAGCTTTTTTTTTTGTCCTTACATTAGACATTAGACCTTCCTGCTGCAGCTTGGTTTTATCTGTGAGTGTGGTTCTAACATTGCCTGTTGTTGTGTGATTTGCCTTAATTTTTTGAATTGTGCTAATGTTTTGGCTTTTGAAGGGACTGTTCAGATTCTGTTTGACTCATATTTCAACTAGTCGTTTTGAAAAAAATGTGTTTGCAAGGGAGTTCTGGGCTTCTGCTATTCAGTGGAAATTTTAAGGTTTTAGGAACCAACAAAGGTAAACTAGTAGAATGGTCTAAATAAATAATCCAACATTTTGGGAAATATGCATTAACTTAAACTGACAGAAAGTGGAGTAAAAATTCATCCCGTTAGTAGCTGGTCGCTGCAGTAGCAACCAAATTAGCATTAGATTCATCCTGGGACAACTTTCTCTCTATAGTTGAGACATTTTCAACTCAATTAAAGCATCTCCACCTCAGTTTGTGTCTATTTGTTCCTGCTTCCTACCAGCACTTCTAAAGCTCTTCGTGGTCTGATAGCATTGCCATTGATTGCCAGGAAATCTCACAATGATTAAGAAATAGTCCAATGTGTAAGTCCTTTTTACAGGTTAATCAAATGAGAATAACTTTAGTGAGCTTTAGAAGTGCTCGTAGGTGAATTTTGTTCCTTTTGGACAGAGCCAGGTGACTTATTTCCCTGTTGCCAATCTTTATGCTAAGCTAATATAACTGTAGCCTTATATTAAGTGGACAGAATCAGTATCAATACTCCCTTATAACTCTTGGCAAGAAGACTAATTAGATAATTTCCCAAAATGTTAAACCATTCCTTTAAAGAACAACATTGGAAGCAATACATCTGTTATCATTTCTTTGTAGAACAAGCTCTCTGCTCTGATAAACTCTAGAGATGTTTTGTATCATAATAGAGCATACACTGATGATTATCTATATGTTGTGGGACTAAATGTGTGTTTATGTGTTTAGTTAGACTAGTGAGTTTCTCACCAACAAACTCAAGAATGTTTTTGTACATTTGTTGCTGACATGTGTGTTACAACATTGACCAGTGTGTGTTTGTGCATGTTGGAAGCCTTAAAGATAAACTTGCAGAGTGAATAAATGACTTAATGTGGAGCAGAACAATGTGATAACAGGCATAGAGAGAACCTAATAGGAAAGCCATGCAGCTTTATGCATTTTGTGTTGCTAAAACTGTATCGCTTTGTACACGGTAGAGCACAAACTAGCCCAGGGTAGTCTGAATCATGAGACCTGGGTCTGCCTTAGTCATTGTAGGACTCAGAGGTTTGTGACTTGTGGTAAGAAGCTTTAAGTAATTCTGGTTGGTTCCAGCACCACACACGTTGTGCTATTAATGGTTCCAATCTGCTTAGTGCGACATCAGTCCGGTTTCTGTGGACATCTGTATGCATGTTGTAGTAACTGGTATTATAGACATACTTGTATTTCTGACAATGAAATAAAATAGATCACAGATTGGTCGAGGTCCTTTTTTGTTTTGGAGCACTTATATGTAAACCCAGTGCACATACTTGTAATCAATGGTGGAATTGGCGACATTACTCTTTTTGTCTAAATAATTTTTAAATAAGAATCGTGTCTCTTTAAACATGCACCTATTAGTGAACATCTAAGCAAGAAGCATCACTTGACATCCTTATTTAGTTTCAAGGCTTACCCCGAGGTTGACGGAAGGGACATATTTTTAGGCTGGCTCAGAGGTGCCCTGCGCTCTGTGTTACGTAAAGGTCTCAGCCTCAAACCGAGGAGGTGCATCGATACAAATTGGATTGTGTGTTTGCTGCAATGCCAAGGAGCAGAGGGAATGTGAGCTACTGGGCCATGTGGGCTTAGTTTTCTGATAGAACGCAACAAGCTTTCTGGGTTAAGATAAATAGTTAATAAGGTGTTATGTTTCTCAACAATTTTCAACCATTTATTATGTATTTTGAAAAAGATTTTTCCCAATCAAGTATTGGACTGTAATGTCTTCACTGGATCAGAGAATACAGTTTGAAGTAGTAGGGATACAAAGACACAAATTACATACGCTGATACATAATACAGACAAAAATCCAAAGCAACAATACAAATAACACTCCATCTCCAATCTTTAATGGTTGCCCAAACTGTGGTTTCTGCAGTTCTCCTCATTAATTGATGTATTAAGCTTCCCGGCAAAACTAATGTGGTCAGACGTTTGAACTGGTAAGTATTTACCGTCTACTGTCTATTGTCACTATTACATTAGGAATAGTCAACCTATCTTCCTTTAAATGGGCTATTGAGGTAGAGAAGGGAACACATATATATATATTTCAAACTGGTCCAACTTGATTTAGAAATCACTGACAAATAGCAGGAAATGTAATGAAGAAATGTCAAATAATATACATTCTGCAGCCCATATAAATGGACATAATGTAAAGCTTTTCTGGACCCCATTTGTGATAATGTACATTCACTGTCTTTCATATATATATAGACACACATATATATGAACCATTAGCCTCCAGAGGCGTGCAGTTCCCCGTGTTTGCCTTTGCCACACTCCCCCATTACTCCTGTACCTACTGGTTTGTGAAGCAACCAATAAAATTGGACATGGAGGTTGGAATGACTTTATTTTATTTAGCTTTCATGGCAGCATAATGTTCCTTGTGACTTTTTTTTTCGACATCAGAGAAGGGATGTTTTATCAGGTTTTCCAAAACAAGAACCAGTAGATACATGTGTAACCTCAGAGAAGCATGTGTGATTGTGTCAAAGACTGAAATTATGGTTGTGTTTGTGCCATGCTGTCGACATTTCTTTGCAGAAGGCGAGAAATAAATATGCAGTATCTCTATTGTTCGATAGTACACAATACATACTGCACTGAGCTTTGTTGTGTAAGAAGTCGGTTTTGACCTTGTGTAGAAGGCTACGAATTGCTATCTAATCTACAGTGTGGTTGCAATACTTGACATTCTGCATTGAGACAAATGGATGACCAAACGGCAAGCTGTGTGTCCAGTTGTACTGCCGGCCGTTGCCCATTTGTTCGGGATGTTGGAACCTCTCTTTTCTCAGAGACTATTAGCTATAGTAAACTAGCCCTCAGTAAACTGTCTGCCAGTGATAAGTGAAGTAACCTGATCAGAGCAGAGCTCCTTAAGGCCTCTTATCTCCCGCTCGACAGCCAGGCCAGCTAAAGCATTGCAATCTCTCCCTCTCACACTGTGGCCGTTTGGTGTTTGCCTCGTTATAGTGAACGTGAGGTGGCTGGAAGGAGAGCGGACATGTCGATGGACATTGATGCTGGTCCATTACTTGAGCTGGAGGACTTCCTCCTCGCCTAAATATCACCACCGTCATTAGTCCAAACCCATAGTCTTGATAAATTGGTTTCTGAGTTATCTGAGCTGCAGGTCTGCAGGAATATTTTTTAAATGCAACAATGTGGAAAACTGTAAGAATGAGTTTAAATGTGGCTGCACAGATTAGTTTCTACTGCACATTTTCAACCAGGTGTAGGTGGTGGTGTGTACTGTACTCCCTTAAAGAGAGGGAGAGAACAACTGTATGCTACAACTGATTGCTAATGGCTGTCACAGTCTACAGTATATATAAAACCCATTAATTATATTTAATTAATTAAGAATTTAGTGTTTGCTTAACCACGTCAAATCATGTTAATTCCATCGTTAGAGACTGCAGAGATGGCAGTTACTGCTATTTAGCTAAGGCTAGTTCACTCTTAGTGGGACTAGGTCTAGTGTACTTCATAATAATTAGATGTTGTTTCTGCCTTTTTTTAGTTACAGTAAAAGGGAAGGAAAAAGTGTCTAAATTAGTTAGCTAATGATAGCTCACCAGCTAGTGTCAGTTAGATTTTTACCTCTGTTCTTTTTCTCCACTTTTCTATGACATAATAACTGAAGATTAAACAGATGTCATAAAGTCAAAGGTGCTGGTCTTATCTCATTTTTGACCAACTGCTGTATGTAGTTATTGAGTTTCAGCTTTGTAGGGCAGTCCAGGGATAATGTAGAGATACTTGGCCTATGTTACTGTTAGGCACTTAAGATAAAAGCCTTCTCCAAACAGCATATATTATAGATTTCTTTTGGACTTGAGATAGCTTTGATGTCATGCAAAGGCCTAATCTTTTTATCATGTGTTCGCAGCCTCTTCAGTGACTAGAGCTAGTACATCCTGCGTCCTATGCTTAGAAACCTAACCCTAATTTTGTTCTGGATAATTACAGTCAAGCGCAATAATGGCAGGATTTCATGCTTGCATCAAAATTTAATTATTAACTATTCATAGCATTCACACTGTAAAATGTGACCTGAATAATTCAAAATCAGCCGTGCTACGACAACCTCAGTCCTGTCGTTGTGGAAGTAAAACCATAAGTAAATGGGGTCTCTGCTGCCCTGGTCTTCCTCTTAGGAGGACACGGGTCTTTACTGACACTTGACACTGACATCATTTCATTAACCTAAACATCCAAGTGGAAATGAATGATTCCCTTTTTACCCTTTAAGATGGAATCAATCTTGCTTGTGTGTTGTTTTCCAGGAACCCTGTATTCTTATGTTCCTGCTGTAAATAAGTTGTTTTTCTCACTGATCACTGACTGCACATAAAACTAACCCTTTTAATTGATATTCAGTATGATACATTTAAAGAGAATTCATATAAATTAATTTGCTTCCCTCTTCCTTCCTTACAGCTTCTGCCATATTTACAATCCAATTTGACGGGATTTAAGCAGCTGGAAATTCTCAACTTCAGGAACGGCAGCGTTGTTGTAAACAGCAGGATGAAATTGGACAAACCGGTCCCTTATAATGTCACAGAAGCTGTTCACTGTGTGCTTGAAGACTTCTGCAGTGCAGCATCTAAACGGCTTGACATCGAGATTGACAGTCGCTCCTTGGAAGTAGAACCAGGTGAAATGTCCTTAATTGTCCTAATTGTTCTATTTGTGTCGAACCTAACCCCCTCCACCTATAAAATTGTGTTTTAAAGCAAAAAAAAAAATTGCAGTGTGGTTACAGGATGCAGACACCTCATGCATACAAAAAAACAAAGATCCATAATCTGTTCTTGCAGTGACATGCTCATTCATGCTACAAGGTCAGAGTGCCTGTTCATAACACACACCCTCCCTCTGCTGTCTTTTACAGTCTGTAGGTGAGGTGCAGGATAAATCTGATGCATCTTTTTGCTTGGCAGAGTTCACGACTGTATGTGACCTCATTAAACACACCTTATTGAAAGCAGCCACCTTCATTCACATCAATCAGAATGCCCTTTAATTTCTCCTCTGACTGTAGACAGGTGGACACTGCATTAATGTTAATGAGCTATCACCTCTCTCGTCCGTATTTCTTCTACACCTCTCTCTCTCTCCCCCCTCTGCTTCTCCTCTCCTCCTCCTCTCTCCTCCTCCTGTTGGTTTCAGCTGACCAAGCAGACCCCTGTAAGTTCCTGGCCTGCAATGAGTTTTCACGCTGCGTGGTAAACAGTTGGACCGATGAGGCTGAGTGCCTGTGTGATCCGGGCTACAGCACCGTGGACGGCCTGCCATGTCAGAGCACCTGCGCTGTGCAGCCAGACTACTGTCTGAATGGAGGCCTGTGTGAAATAATCCCAGGTCATGGAGCCACCTGCAGGTACACAAAAACTGACGAATGAAAGAAAACATTGTGACCTCAGCTTTTTTTCAAAGGTTTTAGCATTTTGAATCAGAGAAGGTGGATATGCTCTAAATTCAGAAGGAGGTTTTTACAAATTCCTTTCTGTCTTTCTGTCTTACAGCCATTGTCTTCACCTCTGTAACTTGCAAAGGCTTCAAACTTGCTTGAGACTGGAAATCAGTGTTTTTTCATCTTTATTGTGCTGTAATACAGTTGCAAGCACAAGCAGGGACTGTACTGAAAGCCCTTTTTTGATAGTGTAATCAAGGACAATCAAGATTTGAGAGTTGGCTGCTGAGACGGAACATAACTATGTTATTACACCCAGAAGCAAATATCAGAGCAGAGGAGCAGATCATGCATATCTATTAGTTCTTTCAGTTATTATTGCTTTTTAGCAGCCAACTATTAAATATTGAATGTCAGCTAACTAATCTGGCAAATGTAGTGATTTAGCATACGTCAGTGAAAATAACAAATTAATCTAATAAGTCGAACAGCTTCTTATATACCGCTTCAGTGTTTTTCATGTCTGGTTTTTACAGTTGAAATCGAGAAGCGACCGGTACTGTTCGAAAACCAATCAAAACTCTAGTCTACTTGTCTGCATTAGGTCAGATTACCTGCAGTGTTTCTTTAAAGTCACAATGAAAAAGCATCTAAAGATCAATCTGCCTCTATTTTATATTCTCTTATTCAAACAGGATATTGCTTCAGTTCATTTAAAAAAAAAAAGTGTGTGAATTGGAAAACCTGGAATGTGAAAATATTTCTGTACATTTCTTAGCATTCCTTTTGTGCCTGTGCCAAAGTGAAAAAAAGCTTTCCTCTCTCTAACCTAGATATTTTTTCTCATCTCTTTCAGATGCCCTGGAGGTAAATACTGGCACTACCATGGAGAACGCTGCAACGAGCTGGTGTCAATGCCGGTAGATCCTCCGCTAATTGTAACCTGCCTCGTGGGAAGTCTCTGCCTTGTTTGTGCCGTCATTGGCATTTTGATTTTCATTAACAAGAAATGCGTAAATAACAGAAAGGCTGTCACTTTGGTGTAAGTACGAGCTCCTTTATTCATGAGAACCTCTTGTGTTTCGCTTTTGCAGTGATTTGTGACATGTGTCTTATCTTATTCACCACCTCGTCTCCTTTGCGTTGTAGGCACACCCTTGCTCCCTATGCCTTTGAAAATACTTTGAGGGTGAACCCAGTGTTTGAGAATGATGATGGTGTCTTAACTCAAGTATCTACATTGCCATATCCTTCAAGTTCTGCTTCTTCGCAATCCCAACAGTCTGAACAAGAACATTTTGCCTCAATTGAAAATATACATCTGAGTATTGAGGTACAACGTGCTGCACAGCACAAAAGACTTAACCGACTAAACTAACTAACCTCATACCTTCAACTACAGTAATATAAACTAATTCCATCTTACAAACTCAAATACTTGCTCACATTCTCCATAGGTTTTTTTTTTTCTTTGTTTTGTATTTAAAGATTTATATTCACCATCAAAGCTGACAAACTTTCTCATGGATCAGTATTACTTAAAGCAGCAATGAGGTTTTTGTTGATTCTGGCGTCCCCTGTGGACAAAAGCGGTAGTGTTTCCACCGCCTTGTTTCATTAACTTCAAGGGGAATCCGACTGAATCCGACATCGTGGAAGGCATTAAAAATAGTCTAACTAAAGGTCTTGTTTCTTTATGTAGGTCATATAGGGGCATCAGTATTAAACTGAGTCAAGTCATATCCAGTTAAAAATTATTTAAAAAATGTTTAAAACTGTTCAGTGTGGCTTTAATGGTAATGAAATGTAGATCATGGGCGTTGGGTACCTTGAGTATCCTCAGAATCAAACACAGTTCAGACCTTTTAAGGTACACACGATCCACAACTTTGAAGAGGCTTTGTGCCAAATCCAACAAAAGGTGTATAGTTTTAACCCTGAACTCTGCAGTAGCTGCTATAGGTATAACCTCCTATAGTTGTAGTAGTATCTTTCATCTTTCCAGCAGATCCTTGGATGTACTGCCTGCTTTCATTCACATTGCATCTGCTTATCTGGTTGATGTGCCTCTGGTTCTATATTATTAATGAAGCACACTGTAAATACTGAGCCTGTTTACTCTCTGTCTCCACAGATCCCCAGACAACTCTACACAACCAGATCAGAAAAGTTAGTCTCAGAAATGGTGGACTTCCATCACTGTATACCACACAATGAGGTGAGGATCATTTATGGGACTTTTTGGCACTATGATGGAACTTATTCAGAAACAATATGACAATGAAGCATGTTCAGGGACAGTTACAGTAGTTCAATAAGCATTTTATCTTACTGTATGGTAGTCTTGCTGATATTCAATAACAATAACCTTTACATAAAATATTTTACAGCTCTATGATGTGTGCAAAGGTAAAACATCCGTGCATGTATTGTACTATAGCCCTGGCTGATTTTTCACTTACAAACCAAATCACAGTTGACTTTTGCACATTTAAACAACAGCTTCTATCTAAAAATACATTTTGGGAAAATAATCAAATATTAACCTTGAAATAATCTCTGTGCTCAGTGTTGATCAGAGCTTCTGCAATGAAAAATAGTCCCTTTCTTGAGTTTAAGTAAATATTTGATAGATTTATTTAGAGCAAATGCCTTTTAGATTTAGTTACAAGGTTATTCTGTCATTTATTGTATAATTCCAACCCGAAGTTAGCTATTTTTCATTCTCCCTCTTGTCTCTTCCTAGACGTGGCGACGGCCAAATGAATACAGAACATGCTGTGTTTTAAGGGCATCAGATAACGAATGTTTTGAAGTAACAGTTCTTTGATGACACCCTGTTTATCCGAGGAGCAGAGACTGAAGTTGCTGCTTATGGATGCATGGTACAGTAGACCAGCGAAATGGTGTTAAAAGTGTTGAGATTAATTGTTCATAGTGGTTGTGTCTTGTTAGACAGAGGACTATGGATATTAAGGTGGACTTAGGTTAAGTGGAACCTAATATTTATTTCATATATTGAATGGTAGGAACATTTCCTGTATACCCTTGGCAAAGGTTGTTCTTTCCTCACAATGAGGTATTTATTATTTACAAACTGATACACATGGTGGTATCTTTAGCGTAGACTGTAAAATGTTGTTTATTTTAATGTTTAACCATTGTTGTGTCCCAAAAGGAGAATGAATGTATAAGCTGTTGACTTGGATCGTGACATATTGTTGTGCTGAGCTACATTTCCATCAGTCTGTCCTGTTCAATACATCTCTTCCCACTAATTATTTGTCTTTCGAGATTTGGACTTCTTGTTTTTTACACAGTTTT
Source organism: Morone saxatilis (assembly GCF_004916995.1). NCBI lineage: Eukaryota > Metazoa > Chordata > Actinopteri > Moronidae > Morone > Morone saxatilis. The sequence goes on from NW_023339873.1 coordinate 11,368,013, forward strand.
GCATTTAAAAGCAAAGAATAAAATGTTTTTTGCGTAAAAAATGTGATGTTTCGTTTGTTTTTGACTGTTCAAAGCTTGTTCAAGTACCAGTGTGTAGGATTTAGTAGCATCTAGCTACTGTAGAAACATGGCGGGTAAACATGGCGGCCTCCATGGAAGAGGACCTGCTCCCGCTGTAAAAAGGACTAATTCTAAAGTAACTTAAACCCCTTATTTTCAGGTGATTATACACTAATGAAAACATACCTATGAATATTATATTCAATTTCTCCCAATAGATCCTCTTAAATGTTACACCCTGGAACATTAAGTCCAGTGTTTTAATCCAGCTGATCACTTAATGGGAGCAAGCCTGGCTCTGTGATGACATCAGCAGTACATTAGCCTTTGTTGTTTAATTAATTACATGCTAATCTCGTTAGCTGCTGTTACCGTTAGGATGTCAGATCCATTTACACAGCAATACCCACTAATGGCTATCTTACTTAAGTTTTGTGAATTAACTAAATTTTTCCTACTTGTTAATTATCTACAGTATAGTAACAACAAAAATCAGTCAAGACCATAGGGGCACACATTTATTTTCTACAGTATTCCAGTGCAAAGGCCAACATACAAACAGATCAAAGAGGGGGCCTTTGAAAGTGAATCATTAGTTATAGTTACAGTACAGTTTCTGTATCTTTCAGTGAATAAGGGTGAGTCTAAATAAAACGTACTGCATGATTGTCCAATGAGATGACTGAAATATCCCCGGCCTAACCAACAGAGGAGTCAAGTAATCAGCTTAATAAAATATTACATGAACAAACGCACAACACACGCACGCACACAAATCACATAATTGTCTCTAAAACAACCCCAAACCCACAAAACTGCAAACATGAAACAAACTTCTACATTTCCCTCTTGCATAACAAATGAACAATACAAAAAAATGATAAATTTTTTTAAGGATTTCAACATTTCACAGGGTTGTATATACGCAGCAAAAAAAATAAGAGATAGATAGTAGACCCAGCACTTCTTCAAATTAATGAATCTTTCTTAAAAATACTGGGAGCAAAAATACATTCTATGACTATATGTAGTTGTTATTCTGTAGGGAGTGATAAAAAAGTTATTAAAATGTAGATTTTATTTCTCATGTGTCAAACCTGTAGTAGATGGAGCAGTGACATATATTAACTACAGTATTATATAACTATAGATCTGTCTCTGAGTTGTATTATATTATGATGAAAACCGAGGAAGAGAAGCATTTCTTATCGTCCCTTTTAATTCTTACTAATCAAATCCGATGTAGATGTTGAATTATGTTGAGCATTAATGACCAAAAGACCAGAAAACATGACTTAAAAGACTTAGAAGCATCTCTACATGTTTTTATCTCAAATGTATTGTCCTTATTGCAGACCATTAAAGTTTTAGGTTAATAGCTAAAGAGGCTACGCACCTATTAAGACTTCCTTGGTGTAGTGCAGTGATATTGCAATTAAAGGCCTCACAGTGGGATTTTCCATTCAAGCATAGATTGAGGAGAAGACTGAACATAAATGATACACCAGCAAGGTGTTACACAGCAAATAAAGATATAAAAAGTGAAAATAAACAACATATAGGTATTTGAAAAGGAGATGATTCAGTGAATGAAACAACCTACAGTGAGATTGTATGGGGAGCATCTCTCTCTGTGGTTATTTCTTTTCATCCCACAAACCACAGGAACACCGTGCTGCCCTTCAACGTGCATGTGTGTGAGTCTGTGTATCAGTGTCATGTTTCGGGACCGAACTAGAGGTTGTGTGCTTATCTTGCTGCTCTGGTTTCACTTGAGGAGACTCTGAAGCATAGCGGTGGCGTGTGTGGGGCGGGCCTGCTTGTTCTCAATGGCTTTCTTGAGGTACTGAATTCCATCACAGCGTTCCCAGATTTCCTCAAACTGCCTGGGCAGGATCTCAGCGCCCCTCTTCCTGGTCAGACCCGTCTCCTCCAGACTCAGCTCACACATCTCCATATCATCTTTCCCTGAGGGTTTAATGACAGAGGTTCACTGAAAGGACACGTACTTCTACATCCATTGCATCCATTAACTGTACATTCACTCCAATACAAAACCTGTATACCAAGTATATAAAGTAGCATAAGCAGTTTTAAGTTGTAAGAATGTATCTGCTTTCTTTTGATTCTTTGGTATATTTGGGTTTTGGACTGTTTGTTAGACAAAAGCGACTGGAAGACTTCACCTTTACAATTTTTTTACTCTTTTCTGACATTTTTAGTCTAACCCAACAGTGACTGAGGATTGTGATGAGAGAGATAAAAAGAAAAATATTTCAGTTACACAAAAGTATGTTTTATCAATTTATCTGACCTTTCTCTTATTTTGGCCTCTTTTCTTGTGAAATACTGAAATACTTTTATGTTCCAGGTCCCCGAAAAATACTTCAAATCAAACAGTGCAAGGAGGGAAAATACAGGATTTAATTGAACCGCTCACAACTCTTGTCCAAACAATAGAATAAACAATGACAGAGTGAACATTATCATGAACTGGAGTCATCCAGTTTATTCACCTACCTCACACCTGTACATTCAGAATACAATGGAGCTGAAACTATTTTACATAGATAGATACGCAAAACTTTAAGTTGTTACAATTTCTTAAAAGTGGGTGTTTTTCTGTTTCATCATCCATAAATTCATTGATATATTTGGATTGTGGACTGTATGTTAGACAAAACAAGTGATTAGATGACTTTATCCTGGGCCCTGAAAAACTGCCATATGGATTTCTTTTTTTCTAAACAGTTTTCTCAACCTGGGGGTTAGTGTTAAGGACCACATTCACATGAAGGGGATAACAAAAAGAAACAAATATTTCTGTCACACAAAAATATGTTTTATGTTACTTTTATGATTCAAGTCTTCAAAAATCATTCAAATTTAACAATCTAAAAACAAACAATTGTGTTTGTCCACATTAAGTCTGCAACATGAGATGAGGTAAGTAGATACTGCTTCGGTTTAAGGGGTCACAAGATGGGGTTGGGGTTGGGAACCACAGGACTTTATGATGAATAATGGACATTTTAATCAATAATAAATATAATAGCATAGTCATATCAAGTAACGCATATACAGGATTTTCTAGAAATCCTCTGTTTGTTCTAATACGACAAAAAGCAAAAGCTGTTGACTCACCTGCAACCAGCACAATAGGCCGTTTGTCTGGGTGAAGCTCCATCTGTCTGGCTATCCAGGGCCCATCAAAGTGAGCGTACCACCAGCCCTTCTTTTTATTCTGGGGATCTTTGTACTGGTCCGCAGGCCGGATAAAAGGAATGCGGAAATATCGTTGCTGGCGATTCATAGCCACTTCCTGATGCTGGGCTGTCATCGGAGGAGCCGGGTTCTGTTCAGCTGCAGTTTGATGATTGGAAAATTTGATTTGTATTCAACGTGAAGATTGTGGTTTAAAGAGTATTCACAACAAAGCATCTGTCATTTGGTCTTAAAGAAATGTAACCTTAATACACATGTTTTGTTAACAGCATCGAACACAATGAGTGTGGCAGAAAACAGTAATAAACCTTTCAAAACATACAAGATCAAAGAGGACCCAGGAAATATCACATGGAAAAGCCGGGTAAAGCAGCTTTTAGCCTCTTATGAAATGGCCTAGATAAGACCCCTGCTGCATCAGTACAGGCCAAGAACAGGATCCAAATATGAGGTAAATAAAGCACAGCCAGTATGGCTTTCAGTAACTATCATATCAAAAGAGAAAGGCGAATAAATATAGTGAAAGTAGAAGCAACAGTGAATCTAATGCTCCCATTCCCCATCAAATGTAATATTTGTTTTCAAGATGAAAAGATGGGAAAAGCAGAGCACTGGTGAGCTTTCCAGCAGCTAAATAACATTTGTGTGTGTGTGTGTGTGTTTGTTTGTGGCACAGCCTGTGCTTGGTTGAGAATGAACTGAGCAAAGCGGCGAGCTGTCACACTAGCAGCTACTGAGTCTGACAAGGCATGGCTGGCAGTTATTTGCTAATTAAAACAAATATTTCTGACAGAGCCAGACAGAAGGCGGCTGCATTTTTAGGCCCTGGCGTTTGTCGGCTAATTGAAAGTTAGGAAACACAGGGAGGTTATGTGCGTGCAGGTAATTCATTCCTGCCAATGACAGCGAGAGGCGAAAGTGGAGAGACTAAACACTTGTCACCTGCAGCCTAATGTGCTTGGGGTGATGTGTGCATGTGTGAAATGTACAGTATGTTTATTGTGCTGTATTTGTGAATATACAGAGCTGAGCAAATATCCACAGGTTAAGCATTAAATGTAATAATATTTGAAATAATCTTTCTACCAACCATAGTCAGTGACAGATTTAGGAGCCCTCTGATCACTTCCGTCATCATTGCGCTTCTTGTTCTTGGACTTCCACGCGTGATAGACCTTCAGACGACGGTGGAACTCCTCTCTGCAGGCCGCCAGCAGCTCAATGTCTGTCCACACAACATGACACCGGTGAGCACTCAAATAAATGAAACAAGCAAAGGCTGATGACAACAGGGTGAAACACTAAGATAGACATGGCTACCATCTTGTGTGGACTGGTCTCAAGAGATTTTCTCTACATCTCTCACTTGTTTTTCAGGACAAAATCCAGTTCTAGTAAAATGTGCCACTCCTATGTCTGCCTGTTCAATATGAATCTGGACTCTCTGCTGGTTTACTGGATACCAGGAGGTCACTGTGCCTAACCAAGAAATAGTCTGATTCAAAACAAGACATAACTTGTTAATTACTGAACTTTAGAAGTGATGGTAGGCAGATTTAGTTACCTTTGGAAAGAGCCTGGGTAGCTACTTTCCCCCTGTTTCCAGTCTTTATGCTAAGCTAAGTTAATTGGCTGCTGGCTGTAGCTTTACATTGAATGGACAGATAATGAGAGCTTTATCAATCTTCTCATCTAACTCTCTGTAAGACCTATTTTAAAAGGATTGTAATATTGTTTAACAAATGTGGCACTGTAGTGATTTGGTAGCCTGGCATCACTAGACCATCCATGAGCAATGCAAAATATATGAAAACATTTAGGGAATAAAGATAAATATATTGGAGGTAAGTTGTGCAACATGTACTTTTGATGAACTTGTACTTAAAATGTAATAATGAGAAGTTTAGGCGGCTCACACTGTGTTTTCTTCCTGATGATAAAATACAAAGAAAACAGTCACAACATGCAGTGCTTTTAACATAAGGCTATAATCAGTTACACTAAGAACACAGCTTTTTTGGTATCGCCACCAGCACCACCAAAGCAAATGGGTTCCACAAATTAGCCAGATGTCCTTGGAATCCCACAGGGGATATCAGAGTCCCTAACACTGATGAGAGTACTGTATACAGTGGCGATTATAAGTGTGCCAGCAGAAAGGCATCTGCTTTTCATGCTGACTGAGGAGAGGGTTGGCTGGGAATGACTAGGAAGGGCAGAAGTCTGCCTTCCTCCATAATGCTGATAATTTCCTCTCTCCACCACTAAAACGCATGCTGATGAGCCGTAGCAGCTGTGGGAACATCCTCAGATCGGTCTTTTGACTTTTCAGGCAAGACATCTTGTGTCCACACTCTGTACAGCTGCAGTCTCAGCCTTCTTAAACAGTCACTTTGGCTACTTAAAAGATTACAGAGAGAGAAATGACACTGAGTGCAAATGAAAAACCTGTATGGAGAAGGTGACGCACGTTAATACGTTTCCAAAAGTGCAAAAAACATCAACACGTTGATGAATTACTTAATATAGGGGGCTGAAAACTGTAAATACATTTTGAATGAAGGAGGGAAAAGAGCTGTATCATGCATTTCACCAAGAGCTCTACCACCTTGTTCTGTTTGTAAAGTCTGGATCTGGTAGAGTTAGTTGATAAAAGCGGCTGAACATCGTGCTGAACTTGGGGCGCGTTCGGGATTTCTCACCACAGGAAGTGTTGATGACATCTCGCAGCTCAGCATACTTCCACTTGCTGAGGTCATACTTTTTCACACCAGCAGCAGCCTTGGTTGCCTGCACCTGAGGACCCCTGTGGCAAGGACCAGATGAACGTGGGTGAAAGAAAAAACAAGGTGAGTGTGCAGACAGGTGAGAGTGTGACGAGGTGGGAGTAACAGAGATTAAGGGCTTGAAGACTTTTTGGATTTTCAACACTGAATATGATTTCAGTTTCACAATCAGGGAGGTGTGAATTTCTAAAAGAAAAGCAGAAACAGCTCCTCATAGATACAATACTATCAGCCTTTACTTTAAAACAAAATAAAGACCGTTCATAAAGCAACATTTGATGTGTATTATACAGGATCTAATAATTTTCAGGCATAGTGTGAAGTAGAATTTCATTGACAGATAAAATGCATGAATATTAAAAGGAAAAGGATTTATTAAGTATACTGCCCTCAGTGAGAATTAAAAACAGATGCCTCACTTCTTTCAAGCCCTCCTCATTGTCTCAGCCGATTAAATTCACATTAGAGGCCGGTCAGCAGGGGAGCTGAAGAGCAGAGTTTGTCCATATCCTTGCAGCCTAGTGTTTCAACTCCACTTAAAATTATGCGCAGCTCTTCTAATGTTACAACTTGCCAGATGCCAACATACATCTGCTGGCTTTGTGAGAGTTTTTTTTCAAGGATTATCTTAACAGGAATGAGAGATGAAGATAAAAAATAAAGGTGAAATGATGAGCAGCACTTTAGTATATGAATCAAACTGATGGCACAGAGCTTCAGCTACTTAAACGACTGCTGCAGGAAGTCTGAGCTCATGTCAGCCGTGTCTCCAGCTTCCCTGCTGAGTTGAGGCTGCTAATTCAATAATACGAAGGATTTAACTCCTCTATTTACAGTCAGCAGAGCTGCTAATGTCTCAGAGTGGAGGATTACCGATCTACGAATCATTAGCCAGATTACCATTACCATTTATAATTTATACTGACTGGAAAGATGAAACTGATTCAGGATCATCGATGTTGATGAACCAGTGCTGAGACTTTACTTTTGCTGCACCCAGGAAATAAAAAGAAGTGGAAGCGAAGCGATGGCCAGGGCTTTGATTTTGGCAGTAGGTGAACAGGAAATGGATTGTTGTAGAAAGAAGGAGATGGTCCTCTAGCTATTACGCCAGTGATTACAGCCAATGTGTATTCTTCTACTGCATGCATGCTTTCATGTGCTTAAGCCCTGTTGTGTGCACATGTAACACACGTGGCCTTTAGAGCTTTCTGTCTTGGCACCTGATCTGTTTGCTAGGAGACATGCAACTTGGCCCCTGGATGCCCGAGCCAACACTGACAGATTACAGGCTGTTGGATCAAATGCAGATAAGGCTTTGAGAGAACTTCTCCTGGCTTTAAACACAGAGTGGGGTTATGGATATTCAGTCTCACTTACACAGTGCAGTTCATATTTAGGGGCAGAAGTGGGTAGCTATGATATACTGTCTTTGGGTGACAATTCTCTGGCAGTTAACAGTTTTATCATTGTTCTGAAACAATAGCTGTGTCTGAAACTCCCTATTCACTACATAGAACACTACATCTGTGTCTCAGTTTACAGATCACTATAGAGTAAAGTACTCAAGGTTTATTATATAGGGAACAGTAAATGAGTAACAATCGAAGTAACAATAGCTTCACCCAAATGAATCTCAACATAATTGTGTTTCTAATGTGTTTACTAATGCTAATTTGCTTCCTTAATATGAAATATCTTCACCTCTTCAGGCCTATAATGCCCAGTTCAGATCCAAGATTCACGACGGGATGAAAACCGCTTCAGAACGTTGCAGGGAAATGTTTTAGTGTGAACGGGCCTGTCTGTCTTGTCAAATCTCTAGTGGCTGGTTTCAGAACATATGGCACGTCACCTTGTAGCAAAGTCTAGGTTTAATACTAGAAATGCAACTGTAGCAAGAAACTCACCATCACATTCATATTTTAAGAGACTACAAATTACATCAAGGTACAAAAAAGTCTGAAAAGCCAGCAGTTAGAACAGATGGTGACGATACACCATCTTGTCTCATCGGTTTTCAAAATGTTGCAGACGCATTGCAAGTAGTTGCAAGTTTCAGCTCATCTCCTCTGAAATCTTTGGCCTGAACTGCAAGTCAGTTAAATTTAAAACATTTAAAAAATGTAAATCGCTCTTTGGTTGAACTGCTCACAACTCCTGTCTGCACTGAGGCACGTATAACATGTGATAAGGGATCACAAGTGGACATTTGAAAACACTGGATTTTGGACAAATCAAAATTAATGGGTAACTGTGACTGTTATTTTTGTCTCTATTAGGACACCTTGTGTTGTATTCACTTGTATTCACACACAGTACAGTATGTCAACACCAGAGCAGAGCTCATTATCAGCACTACTTTCTACCATTATAAATATTGTACATTGAATATGTTATTGCAATGGTAAGAAAATGTTGAATATTGTGAGTTGTTGTCAGGGATTAAAGGTGTACAGGTATCTTCAGTAATAGCTAAGACTCTAAACAGCTGGTAAAAAAGCCAGTGATATTATAAATAAAATTTAAGCTAGAGGTTCAGTAGAGTGAGTGAGTTAAGAACATAATGTAATTATCAGACATTTATAAAGCAGTTATGAATTATACATCTGTACAGACGACATGAACACCTAACACATTTATAAAAACTCTATGTATGAGGAAGCAGATAGATAGTCAAGTTCTTGAGCTTGTGCTGTGCACCAGCACTGCAAGTGATACACACAAGCTTTAACAGACACATGCAGAGCCAATTAAGACACAAAAAGATCACATACTGAACATTCTGATCCAACTCTCATTTATGATTTGCCATCTTCATTTCAGCAAGCAATGATCACACATGATTATCCTCTAAATGGCTTATCTTGTGATTCATGCCACCTAAACAAACCATACATCTAAATATGATTTTCTTAAAATTAAAGGATTATGTTGGCTTTGCATTGCTGGTATAATCCTGCATGTATTTTAAGGAGCTGACTACGACAGAGATTAAGACAGACAGCGAGGGAGTGAGTGATTATTGTTGGCGTTAGGTACACTTGGACACGGGCAGTAATAGAAACCTGTGCTGATATCTTACATGGCTCTGGCTGAGGATGAAGAGATAGGAAGACCTGAAAAAGACTCATCACTGGGAGAAAGACACACCGACAGGAAAAAATGCAGTTACACATGCATGCTGAGGTCCAAATGACATTGTGTTTAACCTATTCACGCTGCTTGTTTACTGTGCACAGCGGTATATATCAAAGGTGTGTATCGTGTTCACATATACACTACCTGCGCAGGCCTGCATCCATCTGCCCCTCCTCAGTGATGAGCTCAGCCTCACTCTGAGCGATTCTCATGGCTAACTCTCTGTCTCTCTTCTCCTGCTCCAGTATGGTGGTGCGCTGGGCCTGCTCCTCACGCTCCAGAGCCAGCTGAATCTCCAACTCTGCCTGTAAACACACACACAAACACACAACACTTTTAATGTGACTACATAAAATCTACACGAACCTAGATCCTGTCTAAACACTAATGCTGCGTGCCAGACCCTTCACAACAATTAGAGCTCTGCTGTGCACCCAAGCCTGATTAGACCTATTTATTCAGGTTGTAGGATTGCTAATAAAGCTTTACTGGTCATTTGTCTAGACACAACAGGGCATACAACAATCAGTAGGAACATTAAGGGTTTGACCCAGATTCAAACTCCAGGTTTTTATTTTGTGCTTTAGTGAAAAGAAATACCTGCTAATAGCACAAACTTTAGTCTAACTAGTCCATAGGCACTTGCATATCAATTAAATAAATCAATACATATACATATCTATCTGTATCTGTGTATATCCATCTCCTTTCCTTAAAGAAAGTCACTAATGAAGTCCACAATGGATACTTTTCTCTGAGGAGCTTTAAATATGAATGCCTCTCCAGTTAAGAATTTATTATTCATACAGTAGGACGGTCCAATCAGCAGCTGTGATACGTGGCCAGGGTGAAGCATGAGAATCAAATCTCAAATTGTGATGGCTTCAGCATGAATGTTGAGCTACTTAATGCAGTAGCTAATGCAGACCCCCATGTACTTTGCTCAAAATAGCTATATTACACAGATTTACCAGTTCTGAAGCAGTACATTTTGACCATCTTTCCCAAAAAGTTGTTATAAGTTGAATAAGCCACAGGAGATGCATCGACTCCCTTACTCACATTTGACAAGAGGATCAAGTTGCAGAACAAATATTATATAATAGAAAATAAGCACTGCAGAGTTGAGGATGGTGTGCAATAAATAAGGTTAGGCTGAAAGACATAATGATACATAGTTTGAAGGGAGAAAGATACAGTGCGAGACTAACCTTTGACCCAGCAGAAAAATAGCAAAGAACACGGCATTGAAGTAACAGCAGACGCCCTTAGAAAGTTTACTGCTGCAGCTTTCAGCTTTAGTGCTGCGGATAAACAAACTTTGCAAAGAATCTCTTGAGACACGTAGCTTATGACAGCCTGGTGTCAACTGTCTCGCTACTAAAAAGAAAAGAAATGACAGCATGCAAATATCCAACTGGCCCTGGTTAAAAAAACAACGGTTCTAGATGTGCAGACGGTGTGATGCACATGAAACAGATGGATGAATGGAGGGCGAGAAAAGGTGAGATATAACAGCAAAATTAAGGAGGAGAAGGTGTGTGTAGTGATAAGGCAAAAGGAGAAAAATTGAGGAAAGAAATAGCAATGAAACAAAAAAGGTGAAAAATTAAATGTGAATGTGAGTGAAACAGGGAGGAGTGGATAAAGGTGACAAAGCGTAGATGATAATAAAACACAGTTGCACTGAAGGATAAAGTAGTTTAGTTAGGAGAAACTCAGCAGGAAGTGGAGTCATCAATCAAGACCCTGCAGGCACCCCTCTGGGAATCTGACCAAAGTCATGACCCAGCTGTTGCTGTGGGAGACCAAAGAGCGGACAAATGTTACACTCAGAGGGGAGAGCTGACGGGCCACTGAGACTACAGAACTTTAACCACAAAACGCCTAATTTATACTACGTCATTGAAAGCCACGGGATGGATTTGCACCCCAGGAGACATGAAATTTAAGTTCAGTTATTGGTATGCCGTTGTAAGTGGGGGTGTCTTTTGTGTTCAAATGCTTCTGGGAAACTTAGAGTCCATGTTTGCTCATTGTTTGACTTTGAGATCGATACTGTATTGAAGCTCCTAAATGCAATGCTTTTGTGTAAAGGATTCTGAAGTCTCAGGTGTTGGAGCTCCCTTTAAAGGTCAGAAAACAGTGAAAATACACATGAAAAGTTTTAAAAAAGGTAACGTTAATAATTTGTTGGACATACAGTACTGTCCAAAACGAAGAAGATATTCAGAGAAAACCAACAAATGTTCCAGAAGCTGTAACCAGGGATATTTTGGCATTTCTGTTTGAAAAATTATTCAAAGACATATTCCAGAAATTGATTGAACTCTGTTGATTTCCCAAACCCAATATCTGTTCCTATGAAATAGGTTTCTGTGGTAAATCTAGTATATCACTCAGTTTATTTTGTCTTTAACCTGAAAATACCATAAACCATAATCATAGTGCACATTATACTGTACAAAACTGACCCAATTAAGGTCCTGCTCAGTTTAGGATTAGGATTAAGTCTAGGAAACATCTTGCTTAGATGTGATTAATAATGGCAGAGTACCAGTAAGTCACTGCAGGGTGTAGGGGTCAGTTACCTCACTGGTGGTAAACAGAAAGCTTAGGAGAGACAGCAGGGATCCATTAAAAGCTAAAAAGATGTATACAGTAATTACAGCTTGATTACAACTAATATATGGTAGTTTTACTGGATTTTCACAATTTCACAACTTTTTAGCAAGAGAGTACAACAGTAAATAAAACAAATAACCTTTGACGGTGGTCCAAACCTGTATCACTTTCTCTTCCTCCTCCCTCTTTTTTCTATCCTCCTCCTCCTGCTTCCTCTTCAGCTCCATCTCTGCTTTCCTAAAGAAATTTGGAGAAATTAAATATTTATTATCACCGACAGACAATTTATAACTTCAAACCTTTTACACTCCATTTGCTAACATTTCTACTGACAATCCGCCACCACTTACAGCCTTCTGTCCTCTTCCTCCTGTTTGCGTCGCTGTTCTTCCTTCTCCCTCCTCTTCCTCTCCTTCTCCATCTCCTCCTCGATGTGTTTCAGCCTCTCTGTCTCTTCCTCCTCCTGCTTCTTCTTTTGCATTGAGGAGAGCAGCTGCTCTGAGCGTTTCACTAATCCCTGGTACTCTGTGTCAATGTCTTTCCTGGTCATCACGGTGGCCTAGGTGGTCAAGAGAATAAATCAGAAAGGCAAGTCATGGTCACAAAAAAAAGAAAAAATTCTTCATCCAACTGTTGCCTCAGTAGAGTTCAAGGCCATGAGTTGCTTTGAACACAATTACTACAAGGTGTTTATTAATAATAAAAACTGATAAGATGCCTTCAGGATGGTTAACATGCTATCCTCAATTTGCCTTAATGAAATTTTGCCGTTTGCCAACTTTCTACCATGACTCAGCACACACTCCACTGTTACCTTGTGTCATGGTAACAGTGGAACAACAAGGTAAAACACTGACTGACATTGTGCCTGTCACTTGCACACCACAGCCACAATGCTCAATTCCCCACTGTACTTGTCAGACAATCAGTGAGGGGAGAAGAGGTCACCATATTGTGAAGACTCATTAGAGGGAGTCTCTAACGGTGACACAGGGAGGGAAGATGACAAGGTCTTGTCCCACATGTATAGAGGTCTGAATGACAGCCATTGGCATCTCATGCATTATTCACTCAGAGACGCCATGCCAGGAGCACTTTCTTCAGAACACCATGAATGTCGACAGAGGGGCTGCTAATAGGCTAACAGAGTAACATCGGGATACCTCAAGGAACCTATGAGCACTCTAGTCATACCTGTTGATTGCATACACGTAACTACGGAGTACAACATTTCAACAAAATCACATCTTGCCCAGATGTCTGGATAGTATGTGAATGTGTTTGTGATGATTTCCTGTACCTACAGGGTCCAATAAGACGGTGCTTATTGTACAGGGAGAGCTGGGATTTCATTAACCAAGTCTGATAATTTAGCGAAACAGCCTCACTAAATTATATTATTGGAGAGGAGAGGATTTCTTCTTCACCTAGCTCTTCTTTTTATCCTGAGGTGATTGAAAATATTGATTCAGAGAGAAAGAATGAGAAAAGGGCACAGCACACTTAAGAAAGGGCATAGTAAACAACAGGAGACTGAGTGTGCTGGGGAGCTACAGGTGTGAATGTAAAGAACCATATAAATCTGAGGCAGTCATGCTGAAAGCTGAGTGCTGTAAAAAAAAAAAATCACAATCAAAGTAACTGAAAAACTGTTGACATGAGCAGACATTACCAGAGCAATAATCCTTATATGAAAGAGGTGAACACAGTCAGGCTTGCTTACAGACCTACCAATGACTCACCTTTATCTTTGTTAACAGAGCGTCTATGGAGGCGGCCAGCTCCTGAACCTGTTTGGCCATCTCTTGCTTGCCCTCCTTCAGCCCGTTCACCACCTTGTTGAAACGTTCCATGTGTTTCTTCAGGTTTCGAACCTTCACCATACCATCAATGCTATGAGAGAAGTGAAAAATGCAAACTCACACATGAATACAAATGACATCACATCGAGTGTTTAATTCAAAAATGGGACAAAGCTGAGGCATTAGTTTAGGACAAATACATTTTCGAAGTTGTACTCCTGTGTCCTTGTGGCAATTGTTTATTTAAGTCTTTATTATATGCTAAATACATGTCCTGGTTAAAAGCCCTCTCTTTCTCTTCCTGAAAATATTTTTCAGGACTTATCTTGAACTCAGGGGCATGAACATGAATTATTCCAATCAAATGTGATTTGGGACAACAAACCATAAAATCACACTTTGACTGTTTGATTGCGGCTAGCAGAGCAATATCATGGGTCAGAGGTTTGTGTTTCTCTGTGATCTCAGCTGGCAAAAACTTTGTTATATTTTCAAGACAGCATGGTTGTGTCATAATTCATGAATCCCCCCCCATCCTCCATCTTCAGACTATAATGTGGGTGAGAGAGGCGTGGGTGGCAGCCAACGGTCCTTTACAGCTTTCTATTACTCTGTATTTGCCTCTATTGAGCAATTTAAATCCCCCTGGTAACCACATATTCAGTTTGACTCAGAAATACATGGCATCACACTGCCATTTGACTGTGACTTTAAAAGAAATGTCACGTACATGTATTTTACACATTGCTCACTTTTTCCTTTTTTAGTTTTCACTGAAAGAGAGTACAGGGTGAAAGAGGGCGCATATACTGTTAGTGTTTTGAGTACAAGAACCAGGAGGAGACTTACCGTGGCTTATGCTTTCTCTTACACAACCACATGCGGACAGTCTTTTGAATCTTAATGCAGGCCAAAGCTCTGTAATTCATCTTGTTCCGTACTGTTAAAAAATGGGGAGGAAAAAAGAAAAGATTCAAACCAAGACATAAAATAATAGTATTAACCCGAGGAGTTAAGGTGCTGACCATTGTCACTCCCCATCTCTCTCTCTCTCTCTCTCTCTCTCTCCACTATGTCTCTCTAATGAATGAATGACTAAAAATACCCAAAATTCTACTTAAACATGTATGCATGTGGAATCATTTACATACTTATTTGTTCTTTCTATTCCACATAAATAGTTTAGCAATGCCAAGACAGAGAATAAAAAAGATAAATATCTGAAAGGCAAGACAAACCTGAAAAATCAAAGAATAAAATAAATGATAATAAAGATATGTATAAATTGCTATAATGGCTAATATTGATGCTGAAAACAAGTACTGGAGAATATTGTATATACATTCTCTCTCTCGACCACTCACACACACGTAAAACAAATGAAACTGCAATAATGATGTGAAGCATTGAAGGAAATAAATTACCAGGACCAGGGACATCAATTTCCTCAAGTCACTTATGCGAGAAATGTGTGGTCAAGCAGGGGCAGTGTTCTGTTATAACTCTAATGTAATTTCATTTGATGCTTTTACACAAATAAGCAGAAGCCAGCCTGCACTTTGTTATACGGTGGTAATCAATAACTTTGCACAAAGTGTAATGGTTCAAGGAACTGCTTTTAGAGTACTATTCCATACTGCTAGAGGCTGCTGCTTTCAATATTCAGAATGAACAAAAAAAGTGTGAAATATGATTTAGTATAGCTATCAGAGCTGTATAATAAACTGTGAGGAAATGACAAAGCATCTTATAGTCAACCACTGGAAGTTGAAAAAGCTTAACTAACAGAAATAAGTTTTGCCACCGGCATTTCGTCAATTATTCATTGTAAGTGTCATGTTGGGGGTAAATTGAAGATGTGGAGCCTTTTGACAAAATAATTCTCATAGGAGAAATGACAAAACAGAAGGACAATCTTAATAGTTCCTAATATACACTGCAGATACTTTTACTGAGGCTGCTTGACTAGTGTTGTGCAATGGATTCAACCTACGTTTGATGACAGACAGGCTGCACCACTGGATCTTCTTCCAGCAGCTGCACACCAACCACGTGTTGACTTTCCTCAGCAGCTCTGCGAGGTGGTCTGGATCAGACCTCATGATCTGGTCAAACTCAGCAAACTGATGCACACAGACACAAAAACACAAACTCAGCTATGATCCTCGTAGTTTAAGGCCTATCTGTGTTCTCTAGAGTTCTGCATGACGACCTGTAACATTAATGCGTGATCGGCTGACTTCTCTGTACCTTTCCAGGGCGGAAGAACACTCTCGTCAATCCAAACTTGAAGTCACTGTCATTTAGTCCCAGAGCTTTGAACAAAGCCTACAGAGGAACAAATTCACATTCAGTGACACAGCAACAGCAGGGCAATTAACTGTTTATTTTAGTTAATCATTTCCCAAATGGCTCAGTGTGGCTATAGGCTTTTTTACACAAGTAATTAGGTTTTATTTTAACAGATTAGCTAAATTTGTTAAACCAACAGCACACTTTCTATTTCGCCAGTGAAGGAGAAACCTATTCAATTTATGTTATCCCACCTTGCAGAAGAGTCGTGGATTCAGGCGTGTAAGCTTGTCAGGCATATACTGTTTATACATGTTGTAGAGCTCATGGAAGGAGGCTCTGGAGGGGAAGCCCCCCTGCATCAAATCCAACACAGACACCATTCCTGAAGAGAAACATACAAACAAAGATTAAAAAACAGAAAAAAACAGCAGTCTATTAGTATTTTGTTTAATCCCTGAGAAGTACCTTATCAATGCCCAATGTACTGTATGATTGCAAGTGAGAATATGTTTACATGCATGAAAAAACAATGTTACTTCAAGGTAATTACAATCACTAAGGCTGTTGCAGGATCATATTAACTGCATCAATTAGTTAGTTTGTTTTTAAAGCAACATGAAGCAAATAAGACTTCCATGAACATGCCCTAAGTACAGTTGCAACATTTACAAAAACATTAAAACTATTTAAAGTGACTAGGAAAGTTGGGTAAAAATTCATGGTAGTAAAAGTGTCAAACAAGGACAGACTGCAATGAAATATAGTATAATAAATAAAATAAAATAAAATTTGCCCCTTACCAAAAAAGGGGAGCGCTAATGTCGTTTCACAGCCTCACACACTCAGAACAACTTTATACTGGTTTGCAGTGACCCTTTTCTCTATGAATGTAACCATCGCTTTTTTCCACATCTCTGGAGACCAGAGCATATGGTTTTTGCACTACTGAATTCTCAAATATGCATTCATCTTTGTAATGCAGGGTTTATCCACTGAAACACTATTATAATATCCCTCTGACAAAATCGGAGTCAACTGCGCCTGCTCAGAATGTTTATACTCTGCAGAGCATAAATAGATGTTAATTGCTTAGTTGTACCATGCAGTGCACCTGTGTGGAAGCATCGGCATGTTTTTCAATTAATACCGGTCTGTGTATTTTATCACGAGGTTCTTGAGTCTGTCATATTCATATATTAAAAATATATAAGCTGTTTTGAAGTATTGTTGTCCATCTCCACCATGGTAGAACTACGTTAGGTAAAGCTATCCTTAGCATATTTACTTATTTTAAAGATTATACATTTGAACAACTTTTAAAACAGTACATATTGCAGTGTTTTTGGTCCTACCTGAGCACTGCAGCTGTGAGAGAATCAGAGCTCCTTCAAACTGGTGGCTGACCATCTTCAGGTTGGGTTTTACACAGCGGATGAAACTTGATCCCTATGCACACCAAGAATAATCAGGAAAAACAGACCATCTCAGCACTGTACTTTTCAGACTGTGCCTGCCATCTTTAGAACTGGCATGTATGTAATAGTAGTGCTGTTATAAGTTAATGCATTCTAGTACATACTGTATATTGTAAGAGGTGATTTATTTATTTCATATTTACAGGAAAAGAAAACAGATGCTGACATATAACTGACATATTACTCACAGTACTGCGAAGCTTTTCCAGCAGCAGGTTCAGCTGGGTCTGTGTATGCAAACAGACAAACAGGAAATGTTTAGTGATTTGTTTTTTTATGTTTGTAATGAATGCAGCACAGGCAGACATTTCAAATGAGGCAATTTATTTGTATAACACCTTTCCACAGCAGGGCAATGCAAAGTGCTTTACAGAAGACAAAAAAGGATTTAAGACAAGATATAAAGGAAATACAAGGCAATATAAAAATACACACTTAAATAGGATTTTCTATGTAAAATAGATTAAAATAAGATAAAATAGAAGACAATATAAAAGACAGATTAAACAGTAGAATAAAAATAACAAAAATGTGGTGGCAAACAGAAAAGCATTAAGCCCTGATTAAAAAGAACTGAAGCTGAAGCTGACTTCAAGTTTTGTGGTAGTTTGTTCCAGATACGCGGGGCATAAAAACTGAATACTGCTCCTGACTCTGGGGACAGTAAGCCGACGATCTGAGAGGTCTGGACGGTTCGTGGCGATACAGAAGATCTGAAATGTATTCTGGCCCTAAAGCTTTCAGTGTTTCATAAACAAAAAATAGAATTTTAAGTCCAGTATGTAATATATTCTACCTAGAAATGTATTTTTGAAACACACACATTGTGACTGACTCCAGGTCTGGTGCATTAGTGATGAAAGCAAAGAAGCTACATTAGCGATAAAGAAACCTCACCCAAAATAAGAGTCAAATTGGATTTTGTTGCTGCGGTTGAAACATAAGACATGCAGACTGAGTTTTTTATTCTTTCTGTCTCGTATTTTTTTTCCACTCCCCTTGTTTTCCTCTAACTCCTCTCCTCCTCTATTATACCTCAAGCTGACTTCATCCAGCTTTATCCACCAAGGAAGGTTTTCTCAGAGGAGAGAGGTAGGAGATTGGAGGAAATCTATGAGAGGGGAACCCTGAACACGGAGGAGAAAGAGGGATGGGAAGAAGAGTGGAAAGGTGAAAAGTTACAGAACAGGGATAGAGATTAGAGTTAGGAAAGTTGGAAAAGAAGCTAAAAAGATAAAGTAGCATTGCAAACTATTTTATAATAAAGAGGAAATTCAATAAAGAATAAAAGACATTAGAATCTACAATAACATCAACTATTGTAGCATCTAACTGTTACAATTTAGTGGATTCATCATTAGCATTTAATTGTTGTTATTTGTGATAGTGAAATTAATAAATAAATGAGTCAAACTAAAAATGAGAATGTTTCATTCAGTTCGGGGACTTTGTCTAACGATCGAAAATGACAATCTGACCTTGAACTTGTTGCCAACACTGATGAAGCCGAGTTTGCCCGCCTTCTGTTTGGAGTCCTTGGTGGTGTTGGAGTTCTCAAACAGCTCTCGAACAAATTTGTCTTTCGATTCACACACAAGGCTCTCCAGAGACATATGGAGGGCATCATTATTCTTCTCCACAAACCGACACTGTGTACAGACAAGCAAATGCATACATTTATGTAGTGGCAGCCTGTTGTCACTAAAGCAACGTTTTATACGTATAAGGGACATATTGTTAACAAGGTTGTACCAAGGCAAAAAATTTATTATAACTTTTTATTTTTGATAATTGATTAACATTTAAGGCATAAATTCTGCAGGCTTATGTGTGATTTGCTCCATTGACTGTTGAGATTTAGTTAGCTTTAACTGCTGGTAACTTCAATGTCTTATGTAACTGGCAACTATAAGGATACATTATAAATCCAGGATTTTGTAAATTCAACCCAGCCCCAATAGCCCTATATGATAAAATCTGCATTAAGAATTACTGTTTCATAGCAAACTGCTCCAGCAAAGTGCCTGATGATGAAGCCCTCGTCGTCCCGGAGATTCCTGTGAATGGTCAGCTTCGACTTCCTGGGAACCTAAGTGGGAGAGGAAAAAAGCAAATCAAATCTAATGACAGTGCTAAAACACATATATATTGATTTCACTCTAATCCCATCCATCACCATCCATCACCATGTCTACAGCAGAACCTTATTTACCCACACCACTATTGAATGAGGAGGGCTAGTTTGGAGATAATACATATGAATCAATTACATGCGGTAAAAAACAGCAAAAAAATACGTAATTAATCCAGGGTCATTTCTGGTCATTTAACATGTTTACTTGCATGGCAAGGAAATAACAACTGCCTGCAGTTCAGATATATTTCTTAAATGCCACATTCATCTTATCTGGCTCAAGTATGATAAAGGACCACAAAAAATGAATTATCAACAATATTCTTCAGGATAAAAAATAAAATGTAGTACCCAGCATTTTCAAGCCTCATTAACTTCATTAGCAAAGACAGCCATAATAAATTAAGTGGAAAAAAACTGGCAAAATATTCACAGCACATCCATGCACTGTAGATTAAGATTAATGTCTTTCAGCCTATTAAATGTACAGACTAGTCTTTACTTGAGCAACAACCCCTAGCTGCAGTAGAGTGTGGCGGTCGTCAGCCACCTCTAGTCTTAGGCTTGAATTGGTGTCAAGGCTACAGTTCTAAAGGGATTTCATGCTTGCAGAGATACAGGGTGACAAACAATGGGGACAATAACAAGAGACAGAGGGAGGGACTGTGCGTCATTCATAAAACTGCTGTTACAAACAGGCAGAGTAAAAATGATCACAATGACAAAACCATTGTGCAGTGACATTGCTGTCTGGTCCCACAAAAGAATACAAAGAAAGAGAATAATACAGGAAAGAAAGCAAAGGCAGAAGGAGAGGGAGAATAATAAACATAGTGAAAGAGGAGAGAAGGAGGGAGAGTGAAAGAGAGCACAGCTAAAGAGGTCTGACCGTCAGTCTGAAGTGGTCTTTATGCTTGTTGTGAACAGCCAGTGCAAAGTGTTGGTCGCTGGGCTGAGGAAGACGGTTCTCTTCATCCAAAATGTCCAAGACTCCCACCAGCTTTGCTTCCACTAGGTCTGGAAAAAACAATTATATTTGTATCAGCAACATTATTATGATTAAGTACAGTGAAGCACCAGTATTAAAAGTAATATCCTAATGCCTAAGATGCCACGTTAGTTGCCAAAAACCTGAAATAAATTCTCTTAACATGTACAAACTGATAATATTTCCAATCCGCAAGTGTCATCAAATGGTTCAAGACATTTTTAGGGACAACAACAGAACACAAGAATCCCTACTTAGGTATTTAGGAAGGGGTGATGTGGGAATCATAGTGGCTGTTATGATGAAGAAGTTACACTAACCATTCAATTTCTGAAATTTACATATATTGGAAATTTCCGCTGTTTACTGTTTCTGGATGTGAATATTCAAAGCACAAAACATGTTCATTAGGATGCTCATTTAGCCATATATCTGAATTATTCATACACCATGCTGTGTTTGGAATATATCTAATAGCCAAGGACCTCAGAAAAAAAATTAGCATGAACAAGCACCTGTGCATAAATCCTGGAGATTGATGAGTGAATTAATGGCCAACCCAAACGGTCATTTGCAAGTCATAAATGTTATTCACGGCTGTCAGTTAACCTCGCACCTGAATAATCACAGCCTTTGAAATACAAATCAAACTGCTTCACCTTGATACACTGACTACTTCATCGCATTAATTCGAGGATTCATTCGAGGACAGAGACAACAAAAACTAGGGGGCATTATTTCTCCAGCTTCCCATTGCACCAAAGGAGGCCATAAAACCCACAAATACTCATTACACTCGCTCCCTTCAGACACACGGATATGCCAGCTTCTTGGATAATGAGAAGTCGGTATTTTTGTCCCCCTGACAGGTGTACTCTCGCTGCTCTGACGTGTAGCCCAGAGCACAAGGAATGGCCCAAATGAATACCATGATGTGGGTTAGCTGATGTTACACTCGAACCAGCCTCAGTACGTTTGTGGTGTGTGGGCTCAACAGACATCTCTGTCAGTCATTTTGTGTTTTGCAGCACAAGCCCTCAAAGGGAGCACTTCATCTTAATGATGTCCCTGAGTGTCACTCGATGGTCCTGATTTCACTTCCAAGGATCACGCAATGTAGATGCTTGTAGATGTCAATACACATACTCCTACACACGTTTTACAACCAGCTCAAGTCAGACATCTTTTCAGCTTTAGAAGGAGATAAGGTCAAACTCCTACATTCAGTATTTTACTTTAATTTTGTAGAATGCAATCATATTCTTTATTTTCAACAGTGACATTTTTAAAGAAAATAGTGAATTTCTGAGACGTGACTGTGCACACAAGGAAGAATTGCATAGACCTTACCTATGCAGTCCTGGTTGTCAACATAATGCACCTCGTTCACTCCCAGCCCTTCCCTTTGATACAGCTCTTGCTCCTGCACAGACACAAACCAAACGTCAAAACTCAGAACAATATTCTAAAAAAATTCGTATTGTAAAACTAGTTTATATTTTTCTGGGTGGCTTCAGAAGATTATCAACCTCAAAGAAGCAAACAGAAAAACCCATCAACACTCGATTCGGATAATGAGAAAGAGGCCTAAACCAGAATTGTGGAGCCTTAATTGGAGACCTTGGAAGAGAATAACGTTAATAGATCACAGGAGAGAAACAAGCCTCATCATGTCCCTTGAGAAATTAGCATTCTAATGAGAGAGCGCAGGAGAGACGGAGGGAAAATATAAGTGAGAAAAACAGAGAAGGGAAAGACAGAGAAGCTTAGTGTGCCAACCACTTCCTCCTGGCTCATGAAAGAGTCAGTAAGTTTGGCCTGTGAGTGACTTGACATGGTAGGTTTCCCAGGATAAAGATGTAAAACCACACCGAATCACCTTAATCCACAAGCTGCTCACCCACCTCTTTCAGAATACGCTCATTGAAGAACTGCTGCAGTTTCTCATTGCAGTAATTGATACAGAACTGCTCGAAGCTGTTATGCTCAAAATATTCTAGGAGAAGGAAAAAACAGAAACAGAAAAAAACCTTTCAATTAATTTTCCAAAATTAAAATTTCTGCAAAGCCTGGGTTAATTATGGCAGTTGGGGGAAATTAATTCTCTAGCATGAGCTCTGGTAATGAAGTGTGTGTACGCATTAGAATACTTATATTAAGAAACAAGCTGCACAGACAAGCGTGTCTTTAGTAAACTGAATTCTAAAGCAGCAAAATGTAGTCGATCTGGGAAGCTGCAGAAACTCATACTCTGTTTGTCTGTTATGTTATCAGTGATGTAGGGCAAAATCTACACTGTATTAAGCTTAATTCAAACTTCTATACTGAACACTGACTGCATTTTATTACCAAACCCAGCGATGTCCAACACCCCGATGAAGTTGGAGGAAGTCTCGAAGGGGAAACACTGGTTTACTCGCTTGACCACATGATCGAAGAGGCGACTGTACACTGCCTTGGCCAGGGCATCGCGGGCATTGTTTGCTTGTTCCACCTTTAGAGGCACCCTGGAGGGAAACACAAAGTGGGACAGTGAGAGGTAGTCCGAAACTGGGACAGGCTAGTGTCTTATTAAGCCTCTTAAGCTCTTTTTTATTTTTTTTTCTAATCAACCCAATTTTCATATGGCAGCAAAAGTTTATCTTTATCTGTTGATATGACACTTTTTGCCGGATAGTGCTGTGCCTCCCTCTACAGCCAAGCTAGCTGATGGTTTTAGAATTAGGGTTTCTGAGCCAAAGACGAGGTATTAAAACTAAAATATTAACCTTGAACTCTACTAGACTCTCTAATGACACTTTAACACACAATTTATTTTTAAATTATTTAGCGGGGTTGACTGTATGGACAAAGTTCAGTTCCACAGTGACCCAGAGTTCAACTCACCTGTCCCAGCAGGGAATAAGGTGAATTTATAATGAAAAGGTCTGCCTTTTGCTATGATAGACCGTTACCCACTTTTTTCTTTTGATATTCCACTTGCCTAGTCTGCATTAGATAAAAGAAAAAACCCTCATCCATTTCACACATGAATAGTCCACCTATGCTAAGGCCAAGGTGGCCCATTCAGCCAGCGAATTGCAGTAAATCTTAGAAAACACCTGAGGTCCTCACAATTCATCTCAGTGACAGGTATTTTTATCCACTGAAATGTTTCCTATGCACACTAGTTAGAGACTCAGTCATCCCTGATACAATCACATCCACCACCCCCTCTGTTCCCCTTAACGTCTCAGGGGTAGGGTGGATCTGTCTGGGGCTTAATGACAAAGCCAGACCCCCTTCGCTCCACCTGCTCCCCAGACACCGGGCCTTTACTGTACTGAAGCCATGCTTGTCTGCCTCTTCAGATACGGGCTGCATTATTTATGTGGAGAAAACACTTCCAGGCCAGGCCGGCATCTGGCCCTGCTGAAATATTAATCTATCAAACCTGGCCCCGTCACTCAAACACCACATTACCACCAAAGTACACAGGAGCAGTGCCAATGCTGCACCACACGCAATCATGTAGAAATACAGTTTACCTAGGCAGAATAACCCCCAGATCCCTCTGCATTTGTGTTACTGTGTCCCTTTTTCTTCACTGGAGTTTGCTGCGGGTCATTTAGCAGTGGCGCTTGAGATGGAGTCACAGAGCACTTGCAAGGAATAATAAGACCAGAAAATGAAAGGCTTCATTCAGCGTCAGTATTTAATCTAATTGTCCTGCACAATTAAGACATCTTAATACTTTGCAGGATAGTACAGATAGGTAAAGCCACTGTATTATACTATATTCTAGTCGGTTAATCTCCGTCTCGGATTATTAGGTATTTTCAGACCATTATGAATTTCCTGCTTTCATTCAGTAAGTTCAGTTGTCAGTAAACATCAGTGACTTCTGAATTACCTAAAAGGGTCATTTGTTCTCAACAAAAACATTTTCAAAAGAATTTGCAAAGAGTCAAGAGTGCTGTTATTCTTACTTGATAACTGTTCCTTTGGCGCCCCCTGCTGTAGTGAGCATGATCCTGGTTGTGAGGCTGACACGCAAATCATCTTGGTCCAGACCCAGCAGATCAGCACAGTACTCCAGAGTCTGGCCAGACTGATTCTTCAGGACACAACCACCTGAAACATGCAGTAAGAAATCCTCCTACAGTAAGAAAGCATCCTACTGCAATCTGTGGTTCCAAAGACAATTTCTTTCCCTTTGTAATAATACATGTATTTAATCCCCAGAGCACAAATATTGTAGAGACAGAAAGGGACGGAATGAGCCAGAACAAAAACTGAGAAAGATGAATAATGGTTACCAGGGTAACAGAGGTTCTCTTTATCACTGTTTGAGACACAATGTGTGTGATATCCAAGGAAAGTAGATCTGTTATTCAATGTTTTATATTGATCTAATACTGTAACACATACCTGTGGAATTCTAGGTGATCCCAAAATTAAATTGAACTTGAATGTTACAACTAATGTTCCTAATCCCTGTTGCTGAGTAGGATTCATCAGGAAAAAATCTGGTATAGAGGAAGAAATCTTTTGAGAGTGCAGAGTTGTTCTTGTTTCTGGTAAAAGAAAAGCTGGAAAAAAGATAGAAGACCTTGGTGGGACAATATGCTAATCACTGGAAAGTGGACTAAAGGTTCCATTGCAATGACAAGTTCTCAATAAACATCTTGCCAGTATGAAAATATTGAGAATCTCACAGATTATTCTAAAAGTGTTTTAAATATGTGCAATAACAGCAGCTGTCTGACCTGAGGAGCTCCCTGTTTCTTCAAAGTCAATGTTGCCCAGATGCAGAACACCAGCAACCACCCTAAACAGGTCCAGCTTCTCAGTGTCGTCCAGACCAATCTTCTTCATGGCCACACACATCCTGTTGAAGTCACCCTGGTCGTCAAGAAGAAGGTCCTTCAGAGCACCAACCTTTAAATGCTACAAAACACACGAGTGAGTCAGAAAAAGTTGAGATCAGGTGAGAAATAGACAATGTGTGAGAATTCAATTTAAATCATGATTTACTCAAACAAGATGCAATTCACAATCTTCTTTATTTCAGCAATGTTATGAAATTGTCCTATATTGAGTAAATCTGATTATAAATTGAACTGGATGCCCACACTAAACAATAAAAGTCATGTTTAACTTGGACTTTAATATATAAACATAATATATAACATTATACATTAACGTCTTAAAAGAGCCTTCACTAGCAGCATGCAGGGAGCACACCATCCTATGAACTAAGGCTGCTCTGCTAGCCTTGTCTCCAAATGTCTTGACAAGTACTGTATTTAAACAATTAAAGAAAAAACAGAGCCAATGTAATATCTAGTAATAACTCAGGGAGGATGAAAGCAGAAAAAACAAGCATGTTGAGTGAAATGTTACTGGAAGAAAGCACTTCAAGATTCATTAGGAGTCAAGATCTCACATTAATCATACACAATGTCACAATTAACAAGGCTGCACAATTATTACTTCATCTATGGTTATATTGTAAGAAAAGCATTCACAGTTATTGTATGGAGGGGGACAACATGCTTTAATTGCACCTTCTTCATGTTTTATTTTCAAAAACAGAGAGCCTTAAAATAAAATGTCCATCTTTAACAAATATTGATTGTGAACTATGGGAAATATACAGTAATTGTGCAGCCCTGCATTGTATGAAAAAGCTGAATAAGCAAACACCTTTTGTATTTTAAAGCACCACACAGCCCCAACCAAACCTGGCAGACACATGCAAAGGAAGAGGAAGCACGCACTCTTATTTCCTGTTTGCACTACAAACAGCAGCATGTAAAACCTGAGAGTCTCAGTGTTTACTTTAGGAAAAATACAGGATAAAGAGCAGGGAGCACAAAGCCCTGATAAGAAAGGAAGCATCACCTTATTATCCTACACAGATACATGGAAGGGCAGACAAAGGCACAATGACTTCATTAGCAACAATAACACACAATGTACTTACAATCACACACAGCTTACAGTGCTTCATCAAAGTTATTGTTGTTGATTTTGCACATAATAAGCAAGTTAAATAAACACCATTTGAAATCTAACATATGATTGACATCTATAATAAAAGCCCTTTATTTACTTGAAACTCTAGTCTAAAATTATGTCTCTGAAAAGGTGGAATGGAACACAAGAAGATAAATTCAGTATGATTTAAACAATAATATTTTAGTGGAATAGAGTGACTTACATATTAAATAAAAAGAAACACAGGTCATAATTGGATTTAATTTTTAAAAAGTTTCAATCATTGCACTTCTCTTAACAAACTAGGCTAAATAAACCCATCATAAATGGGTAAATCCATTAAGAGAGTTAAAGGCACCTCCTTTGTTTACCACTATCTCACTCTGATTTTCCTGAAACTTTGATTAGCATAAAAGGAGATATTATTCTATCTTAAAAAAACAAGAAGTGAAATGAACATGTATAATTAGTCCCTGAGAGAGAAACATGTCACACTTATTCTTCTAATTGTTTCATGATATTAATTACACATCTCTTGCAGGCTTTGCAGCACAACTCAACAAGGCACTGGTTCTTTTTCATACATAATTCATCAAATACACAGACCTGAACTAATTTCTTAGTATGGAATATTCTTATTGACCAGGTCCTGAATATGATTTCACATTTGCAAGTTCATTTCCTTGAATGTTATCTGAGATTTGCTTTCAGTCCAGTGCTTACACATAATTCTTGGGAGCAGAATAATATACATATATCTAAATTATTTATTGCACAGGAAAGAAACCATGAATGTTGCATTACAATATATTATTTGCCTTTGCTTCTTGACACAAGATATATTTCCATGCAGAATGCAAATGTGACCAACATAGTGTTGGGTTAGAGTGATTTAGCCAGAACAGAACGTGACATTACCTCAGGACTCTTGCGGTTCTGCATGATTTGTTTATCAGAGTCCTTACTGGCAAAGTATCTGGTGCATCCTCTGTTCAGGTACTGAAATGGAGAAAAACATGAAACATTTAGGCATAATTAGTAGAAAAATTTAATCCAGACACCGAATAAATGCATTTCACTTGTGGTGGCAAGCCTACTGGGGATATTTGTATTGATTTTCATCATCTAAAAGATTTACTTTGCTGTCTTCCAATATCTTTCCATAGCTGCCTAGTAGTGAATTGCATGAAGTAATTGCCTCTGTTGATGTGGGTGTCACCTCAGGGAACTGATATAATGACACTATGATAAACATCTAAAGGAACAGCCTGAGCTGTTCTGTTAAGTGTTGTTTTGTAGAGCATGTAGAAGAAAATAAAGGCTGGGGTAAACACCTTTATGCTTTACCCTGCTGTTTATTGCATCCAAAAGGGAAAGGATTCAATTGTGAAATAACTTTGTTACTAAAGGGATTTTGATTTTACTTGGGAGGACCTCTTGACATCACTAAAAATAAGCTCATGTGACATCTAGTGGGCTTCCATAGAACTGCCAACCAACGTCTACTCCAAAATGCTAAGGAAAAAACATAATAAAGTCCATTTACTTACATAAAAAACATATTTCAAAACACTGACCTCAACTGGCTCACAATAAAGTATAATAAATGTTCTTCTGTCTGTCTAAACCCACTCACCCTGAAGCTGTCTGGAGAGTCCAGGTGCAGTTTTTTCTTTATATCCTCTGATGCCCCGGCACACAGCCTGTAGAAGATGTGGTAGTTCCTCTCGTCGTTACTTTGCATGCAAATCCTCGACTTCTCGAGCAAATAATGGGAGACGAATCCACCAACAACTGCATTCTGGTGACACAAAAGAAAAATCAGATCTTAAAATTCATGATCCACACACCTCAAATTATAGACAAACCTAAGGATGTAATCTTATACCTTCTCATCAAAGTGGATTTCCACGAACTTCCCAAAGCGACTACTGTTATTATTCCGTACTGTTTTCGCGTTACCAAAGGCCTCAAGAAGGGGATTTGCTGAGATTTGAAATGGGAAAAAGAGAATAATGTTCACACTGCCACCATACAGTACTGAATACTAGTAGTTGATTTGAGTCGATTTTTGGTTTGTTATTGTATTACCTTCTACAATTCTCTCGTCGATATCTTGACCACTTCCATATGTGGTGGTGAGGTATCTACAGGATGGGGAGGAAATTAGAATGACATTAACAATAATGAATATGTACTGTAAATACCGGAAAATAAAAACTGTTTAAAAGACAAAGAGACACTCATGCTGAAACCCAATGCCCAGCTTACACGGTTTAAAATTTGTACAATAGTTTTCCCTTGCAAAAGCAGCCACAGCTGCTAGACATACAGCTGCAGTAATGAAGTACTTATTGCCTTTTGACCAATTTCCCCATGGACTGTTCCCCTCATTTATGTGTTTTTCGGAGTGTTTTCGAAATAACAATGAAAAACATAACTGCAACAGCAAGGGTGTGGAGGAAATATTTTATTCTAGTTTTATTGGCAACTGCATCCAGTTTAATGCACCACCTTTACTGTTTATCTATATTTGCAAGCTACTATCAGTAACTTTCAATGCAGTGCAAGCCAGCGGTGAACTGTCTGATTTGCAACATCACTTTGTATCCTGTGAACACACAATCAGAAGGGAGGAGACCAAAGGTGAGTGCGGAGGAAAGATGAAGATGGGATGTAGGATGATTCATGTGGGCTCATACCTGAGAACAAACTTGGTGTTCACAGTCTTTCCAGCACCAGATTCTCCAGAAACTATGATGGACTGGCTCATCTTGAGTACTTTCATGTCCCTGTAGGCTTTGTCGGCTAAAACAACAAGAAAACAAAAATCACTGAACTCTCTTGAATTTGATCCTCGATTATTACACTTCCATGATCAATTTATGCCTAAGGCAATAATGCAATTTTACAATGTATAGCTGTTAAGTTGTGACAATGTGACACTGCACATTTAATATAAATTGTACATTGTCTTAAGTGTGCTATTTCCTTAAGGACTTTCCCAAGTAGGCTCACAAAACACCAAGTTGACTTTACTTATTTCTTTTTTGTACTGTATCATTTCCAGCTCTGACAAAATGAACCTCTTCTTTTAGATAATAAAGCTTAATTTGCATTGGGACGCCTGGCAATGAAATGATATATATTATATACATTAATAAACAAACAAAAAAAAGTTCTGATAAGATTAGCGAGGGTTAACACCAAAGCCTCAATAGAAAGTACCATTAAAGAATCTCAGTTTTAAATCTGTTTCAAATACACTGTTACTACTTTTAAGTATCAGTTCTTCAGATTGTAGCTGTGAGCTCTCACCTATAGCAAAGACGTGAGGTGGCAGAGTTCCCAGTGACTTCCCCCGGTACGACTTGATGGAGTCAGGCCCATACAGTTTGGGGATGTCATAGTAAGGATTCACAGCTATCAAGATATTGGCCACATAAGTCTGTAAGAGATATGAATACAGGTTTAATTAGTGTCACTGCATTTAGAGAAAGTTCATAAATAGCACAAACACATCTAAATAATTGAATGATGAGAGACAATAGAGGTGAAAACAAGCCCAGTGGAAGTTTCTGAGACACACCTTAACTTGTCTCCCTGTCTTGCTTGTCCCATCTACCAACTGTCCCTCATTTCCTAATTGATTGACTGGGATCAGGATTGGGTTTGCCAGTCTGACTTTGTGACCCTTTTCTAGCTTCCCTTCCCTCTTTACCACCTGGTACTTTTTCCCCAGGGAAACAAGGATAGGGATCTCTCTGTCCTCCAACCTGTTACTGCATCTCGTTATGATGGAACTGGATAGTATTGACTTAAATTGCAAGAGCACATATAAAGGATTTGTACTCATGCTAATGCCGACTACTATAGGAGAATAAAACGTACATAGATGTGGTCTTTACTGTACCGCACTCTGACATTGTTGAGAAGAGTGGCTTCATTCAAGTACATGAGGGAACCTGAGGAGAAAACAACAGCAAGATCAGAAAACAGACCTTGTTAAGAGTAAAACAATTAAGAAAATAAACATTTAATTAACAGTTAACTGCGTGTTGACTTACAGTTGTCATCTACATGTTTGTTGACATCATCCTCTGCTGGGAAGACTTGGTTCATCGGAGCAAGAAACGTCTGTAACACAAAGAGTTTTCCTTATATTTCCAGGACAGCTAGACATGCTAAAAGATGCACTGTCTCTTCTTATCATCGCCAAATTTATGTACAAGATTATTCATTGTTTACTTCTTGTTCTTTGAAAAGCTTATGACACCAAACAAATGTTTATTAGCATCCAAAAAAAAGGGAGACATATTAGACATCATGAAAAAGCTAAGCAAGCATGCATAAACATGAATCATTCATCATGCTTAAAGATCACAGTAATGATGTTTGCTGCGACATGTTCCCAGGCTAAATTAGTTACTGATATTCTCCCTCTATTGTTTAAGAGTCTGAGTTAATGGAAATAAACTCAATGGAACAAGCCGGCTGTGAGAGAAACAAGGGGAGACATGGCAGGGTATTGAATAATTTGGTGGTAGAGCAACCGGATCTGAGCACCTGAGTGAGGAAGGGAGTGTATGTGGTGCCTGTGTGTGTGGCAGAGAAGAGATGATGGTGGTGCTCTGTAAGAACCAATCAAGTCAATCAGACCATGTGACATTATTAAAGCAGAACAATGACAGCATCTGTTTATTCCTTAGAGTGAATATCAATATCCTATAGTCTTTTGCTCCCTTTACATGTTCATTCCACTCGCACGCTCCATATTTCCATACCACTGCTAATGTGTGTTTGTGAGTGGGACCCTGTCTGTGCTATGATGCATGGTTTATTACCACAAACAGGCTGTAAGCATAAACAGAATCTGCTTTGTGTGCCTGCTACAGCGGCTTGGCTCGATCTGGACATGCCCATCCACAATAATAACCATGTGAGAAATGTCTAACAATAAAATTGACAAAGAAGAAGAGACAGCCAGGCCGAGGGTCATATACTGAGCTCAGGCACTAATGAGCTCCACACTGCAGTAAAAACACTCAATAGGCCTTTCTTTCCCTGCTGAATGGGACAGAGTCTGAGTGAGCATGAGCATCAAAAGTTCAGACATATTCTAAATGAGATTCACTTCAAACTCATTCCGATTTTCTCCAGCTCAGTATAGTATAGTCATTTTTACGTTTCTTTATGAGTCATTTAGTGTGGTCCAGAGTCTTAATATTATGAGGTTATCTGTCAGAAAGAATAATTGGCTTTAGTTTAATAATTCTCAAACTGTGTGACTGTATTACAATGCAAACACAAGGTTTTCTGACTACATTGGAAAGTCTGGCAGTGCAAGCAATTCATACTTATGAACCTGACCCATTTTACCAGAGAAACATAAGCTATAAGCCACATTCTCGTAGTGGACATTTTGATTGATGAATCACAGGTGTAACAGTTAACCTTAGTAATGACTGCATTCAGTTTAGCTGTTTCAGTACCAGGGTTCTGATATTGTGCATGCTATGCTGACTCACTGGCACTTTTTCTTTCTGTGACATTTTGATTTGTTTTTGCTTCGTAAGGTGGGTCTCTGTATCGGTTTCATGTCTGAAGAAGGGCTTGGACATGAAACGTCACATGGTGGTATACAAATAAATGTTCCTGGGAGGATCTAGTGTGCGGATCTTTCTGTTTTTCACTGGTATATCGGCCCAGCACCTGGTATTTATGGCATTTGGATATGCATGCTAAAACCTTTCACCAGTGTGAACAATACAATGAATAATGGCTGAATACCATTTAGTTGCTTCAGTTTCAGGGTCGTGGTATTGCGCATGCTGTCTGACTACAACACTGCCATGTCTTACAGGGACACTTGAATAGAACTGAGCCATCATTATTGTTATTAGTAACAGTTATTAGTGCATATTTTGCTGTGAAAAGAGCTCTCATCAATGTCATCAGTCACACTTTTCTTTTTGCTACTATAACAATTTAAAATGTCTGAGGTGAGGAAGATCTACACATTAGCTGAGGTGAGAACACTTCAAGCAAAACAAATGCAGAGGCAACTGCCGGAGTACACGTCTGCTGTCTGCGCACACGTGACGGCTCAGGTGTAACAGGTGGCCTTTACCTCCTAATGAGCAGCTCTCCCTCTAGGCAACAGTATCAGCACACCTGCTGCTGCACTCTTTATTTATTCATGCCTCTGTACATGTGGTCTCTCATGTTTCTCACATTTTACACATTGTTGGGCTAACGCCTTTCTGCCTGAAATCGCCCTTTAGACTGACTACACAATTACAGAAAATCTAAATATTTTAAATGTAT
>NW_023339873.1:11400945-11405695 GCF_004916995.1 Morone saxatilis
TATGCGACCCACTCAGTCAATGTGCAATTCTCACATCATAATAAAGGAAAACAAGCATCAGCCCCTCACCCATTTTCCCAGCTGGCCTTACTTTGTCTGTAAATGGAAAGACATGCAATGGGGTGTGTGCATGTGCCTGTGTGTGCCTGTGTGTGCCTGTGTGTGTCTGTGTGTGATGACCCACCTTGCCCTTCTGGTTCAGTGGTTCTATGGTGAGCGCGTCGGCTCCTATGTCAACGATCATGCCCAGCTGGAACCCGTCGGTGGGGTGGGGCGCCCACACTGGCTTCCCATCCTCCATGGCTTACCTCCAGTCAGCACGACCACACAACTGGGAGAGGGACGACAGACAGAAAGGGGTAAGAGAGGCAACATGAATAAAAGAATGCACATATGTGACTTAAAATAGAAATGCAAAGTACAGTACACAGTTTTGCATTTTTTTCTTTTTTGCTTTTGCAGACTAACTGAATTTGCTTCTATGCCGGCCCACTGGCTGCTCCCAAAGGCTCGTGTAGCGACACAGTATGACTGGCACCTTTTCTTCACAGCTGATAAACACAGGTTGATGTTAGCAATGGGAATTTAACAACCGGGAAAACATTAAGCCCCTGTGAGGGTAATTTCTCAGTGTCACTGTTTTTTGTTTGTTTGTTGGGCACCTTATCCAGCGTTTTCCTGCATCCTACCATATCATCACAGACTCTTAACTAAACCCTGCAAGCCATGAAAACCCTTTAAACACAATATTTTGCCTGTAATCATCGTTTACATCTTTATATATGTGATGGAGACTAATATCAAAGTAGCTAGAACTGACTTACAGTCATTTACATGATTGGGTCCTGAGCCACTGATGCTGTCTGCTTCCCTTTCCATTAACCTGTTATTCCTCTTACTGATCCTGTAAGAGAGGATTTTCCACTGGAACATGACTGGAGTTGTCTCCTGAGGGATTCCTGCAATCTCTAGTGAGGACGACACCACCCCAAGTGACCTGATGTAAACTGCCGGGCCAAACAATCCAGTGTGGAGCTTCTTAAGTCTGGTGATGTTTGTTTGGACTGTGCAGTGTCCAGGCAGCTAATTCTGAGATATTGTTCTGTATTTGATTTGGGTTTTCTGGATACTGTCATGAAACTAAATCACAATTAGCCAGCTTTTAAGGCCTTTTAAGGGTAGATATTCTCAGTCACCAACCATCTGCGCATCATTTGGAAGTCTAACAAAGACGAGAGCTTTATGATTAAGACTTTATTCTGTAATTGACAGCAGTTGCACCCTGGCAGATTTAGAGTACAACCAAGTGGATCCTTTTCAGCCTTGAAACAATCTCAGAGCGGCTTCAGAGAAATGCGAACGCGCTGTGTTTTTGCATGCGTGTCAGTAACGTTTCTTGACAGTTCATCCTACAACCACAGAGTTCTTCGAAGCAAAAGTGCTGACGTTATGCTTTTGTATCCTATTAGCTTCAGGGATTGGGGTCAAGTGTCCCCAGAGGATAGGTGCTAGAAACTGCTGATGCAGCCTTGAACAAGGACCAAAAGTTCAACAGGTATATCCACTCAGCATAATGGTGGATCCAGCATAGAGAGAGGCTGGAGGTGACCGTCTGCGATTCCCCAAGTGCTCTCAAGGGTCTACTCTAACAGCTATCTGATTCCTCTGGGTCACATAAACACTTCTTTACAAGACGGGCTTTTCGTAATACGCCACTGCAATTTCCCTCCACTCCCTCGCTGTAAGGACTTTGTAACACAAGGATAGTAAACCCATTGAGATAAAAGAACAGTATAACCACGAGAATGTACTTTCTCACTAACATTTCATCCATTTTTTTTTTATTTATGAATATATTTTACAAGTTCGATCAACAGGTGCCTGTGCTAATGACATTCAGTGTTTAACAGCTTATTTAGACAAGCATGAACGAAGGAAAACTTGGTTTGCATCTAAAGTAAGATGCAAAGCCGGGCTGAGTATTATCGCTGCTTCCACTCAAAGTGAATGAAGATAAGACAAGCTGATGTCCTTTTATCTCATGTTATTGTGATATGGCCCATTTATTATTTGAGCAATAATCTTTGTTTACAATCGATGTCTTTTCCAATGTGGTTCAACAACCGAGCAAGAAGATGAAATCCCAATTCAAAGGGCCGACCCTAGGCCTAACCTGGCATAAACAACTCCAACAAATCCACCGAGAAGCAAACTCCATAATTATAGCAAAATGTGATCTGTAACTCGGATGCTCTATGCAAATTTACAGTGGTGGTCATTTGATTACCGAACCGTAGGCTTGTTGATGGTGTATTGACACAGCACCCCCCCCATTCAAACCATATTCAGAGTCATAATCGGAGTTTAAGAAATATGCCAGGAGGAGGCAGGGTGAGATTACTCTCCCGGTGTGTTATCTTCAACCTTCAAGTGTCATATCAAGGCTGGGGGGGGGGGGGCCCNNGGGGGGGGGGGGACCTCCAGACTGTCTTTGTTAGATGACTGATAACCAGAAAGCTTTCCCACAGTTCCCTACTTCAATCCAAGTTTAATTACAGTACGTCCACACAGGAAATACACTCAGTTCAAAACAACAGGACCACCACATTTCAAATGAGCTGTCTTCATGATATACAGCACTCCTCAGTGTACCAAGGGCTTTGAGATTGCCCCGCTACTTTCAAAGACCTCCAAACAGTCTGGTATATCACTTAGGGACATGGCCTTCAGCCTAAACGCCTGCATCGCAAAAAAAAGTCCTCCCTGAATCCTTTTAACAAAACACGAACCGGCCCCTCGTGAGTAACTTTGACTCTGCAGTCTTAAATCCTCTTAGTGTTTGACCCTAATCCAGACAGGGAGGTGAGACGCATCGAGTGAGGTCTAAGCCTAGCAAATAAAAGTCAGCGATCGGTTGCGAGATAATGCAAATCAGAAAGGTACCAGATGTCCCATGCAACAGAGACACACACAGCACAGCGTTACAGCAGGACACACACGCACGCCTCGTTTCCTGCCCCTTGTTTCCTGTTCTCTAGCAGGCAAAGGGACATGGGAAATGCATTGGACATCAACAGCAGGCCAACGTATGAAGAGACATGCACAGACAGGCAGGTTTCAGAGGTGTATCTTTTAAAAACATGGTGCGTTAAGATAAGAGTTTTGATTTTATAAAGGCTTGACTTGGCTGAGGGGGTCACAAACAATATACATAAGCACACAGAGGAGATTAGGCGGTCAAATGAATAAAACATAATGTTATCAGAATGTTAACTATTTCAGTGAAGACAGTACATTTGTGATCTCATGCTCGGCAGAAGAAAATAGGTAGACTATTTTACTGTGATCTTCTGAGTCATTTACAGTCAGCCACATAACTGAATAAACTTAAACATACCAACACCCTCTGTGCAAGAGACTAACAGTACTAAGCCCCTTATAAATAAGCCATTATAACTACTGTGGGAGCAAACTAACACTAACACTACACTAATGCAGGCAATGCTCGTCATTAATGAAAAAATAGTAAGCATACGATAATAACGCTATACACCACAGCACGTACGCCATCCGTGTCACTGGAAAGATAATACAAAGTACCTTCGAGCTGTTTCTGTGTCTGACTATTCGGCTGAAAAGTGCAAAAAGTTGGACAAAAGCGGGGACACTTACGACTCGTATCCTTCAGACACACCAACGTACGTTCAGGGTGACAGTAATGAGGTGTAAGTCCCTCATACGGATGCTCAGCGGCAGCGGCAGTCCAACTTCCTCCCGGAGCAGGAGAAGACGGACGGAGCCGCAGGCTGCTCGGCTGCTCTGGGTGACAGGCGGTGATCGCGCTCCGGTGAGCACGGGTGACGTCACTCCGACTGTACACAACAGAAGGTGCGTTGAAGTGCTGCTCGTAAGACTCTGTGTCGTGTAGTTTGTTTGTTTTTACTGGCTGTGTGTTAGTCTAAAAGAGGATACAAGGAAGCATTGGGAAAGTAGGAATCTTAGTTTTTAATATGACAGACATATTACGTCCGTCAGCACAACAGAGAACACAGTGTGCCGTGACATTTATAAAGCTCTTTACAAGTATTTACGTGACTTTAATGTAACACCCGATTTGAGTGAAATTGAGTAAAAAATAAAACATACAACACAGTATGTCAGTCTCTGATAACAACCCATATATTACCACATGCATTCTAAATACTTTTTACATACCAATGTAAGGACTATTCATATTACCACTCATAGTCATAGAATATACATATAACTGTAGGAGGATAAATTGAGCACACACCCAACGACTTCACTGGCTGCATTGAAAAGACAGCAAATGTTGCCTTGAGAGTCATGAATATTTGAGAAGCAGGTAATCTAAAACTTTTGGGGGGATTTTTGAAGGAGACACCTAATCCACCATTGAAAGCCACCACTGGGTCTGTAAATCTAATTAGGATATCTGATACTCCTGTATTGGACCATATCTGATTACTGACTCTAGATGACAGCATGTAAACATTAACATGACATTTTTTTGGTCACAAGTTGAAAGTCCTCCTAAATCCTGAATAATGCACAACTAAGACAAGCACCACTTGACCGCATCAAATGGTGACATATTTTATTTTTTCTGCATGCTAGTTTCCAAACAACAAACTATTTTACAAAATGAAAATCATTCAGCATTTTGTTTATTCATTTTCACTCTGGTAAAGATGAATAGCACATACATACATACATTTTACATATTTTA
>NW_023339873.1:11405725-11407135 GCF_004916995.1 Morone saxatilis
CAAAAATATATTTTTTTGTCATTTTTATCATGTATTTTGTTTGTCACAATAACTACAGTATAATTGTACATTTAAGATCCAGACCAGTAGTTTATTTGGAGGTCCACTACTGTATACTTTCATGGACAATGGCTCCCTCAGGTGGCCTTAAAGGGGACATGCAGATCTGCATATTTGAAGCCAAATCCCAAACCAATTAATTTGCTCACAGGGAGAGAATAGTAAAGAGAAGAGAGGAGATGCACTGGAGAGTTGATCACCAGAAGGGGCCAGCTCACTGGGGAAATACTACACAAACAAAGTACTGTATTCATGTAAAATCCTGAACTTGGATTGACTCTTGGACACAGAATTATGCAAAACAAGCTGTCATACCTTATAAAATATGACCGTAAAAAATAGATTTAACCCCTGTGGCATATTATAAGAAAAAACTACAGTACTTTTAAGATATGTATGTTTTAGCTTCAGTGTAGACTCGGTAGTACTGTATCTCCATTAGTGTTTAGAACACACACCTGACTGCGTTTTAGGAATAATAATAATCTTAAAATGAACTCTCTGAGTAGGCCTCAGTGAACAACCTCTTATATTCCCCTGTTAAGATCTACAAAGTAAAAATCAGGGTTTCCCTTTATATATTTAGGTCTGTGGTATCATTCATCTTGTTGCATTGTTTATTTGTATCCATTTAGACTATATCAATTTTTAATTTGAAATAAATCACATGACATGGTAGACATCGCAGGCACTTTATAAAATATAGTGCATTTTAAAAGAACACAGAGAGAGTAAAGTTGTAATCATATTACACAGACAATAAATTACATTAAGAACTGGTACTATCACATTATTTAGCATCTAAAGTGAAATGCATTACAACCCATTATAAAGTTTATTCTTATGAAAGAATTCAGGCAACAAAACAAACTGAAGTGCAGGTAAAGCACTACAGAGTGGGGTTCAGGTTGGCTATGTGACTTGTAAAGATAAATGCTTATAATAGCCTAATGTTATGATAAATGTTAGAATGATTCTGTAATTATTTAAAGGTTTTTGTTAACTTTTATAAATATCTGATAGAGTTTGAAGTTGAGTCAGGGTATGTATCAGGCTCCTCCACTGTCAATCACTCGACTACTTTCCCAGCCAATTATCTGTCGGGCCCCAGCTGCTTTGGACTTTATCTGTGAACTGTTTATGAAAGTCCTATCACACACATTCTGTGGTGCCTGTGGAGGAACATGAAATGTTTCTGTAGGACCACCAGTGTTCAAAGATCCTGCAAGTCTTTGCAAGCTGGTAATACTTCTCTACTTCGGTCTGGAAATACCTCTACAGGTAGGCCCTCTACATTTTGAAACACAGTATACTGTTAAACCCAAGGTGACTGTCCCCCCCCCCCCCCCC
>NW_023339873.1:11407235-11429703 GCF_004916995.1 Morone saxatilis
CCCCCCCCCCCCCAAGGGTTATATTTATTCCTGATATACGTCTTGCCAAATATCTAACAACAAAGCTGAATATGTATTGGGTTTAAGCAAATGTTGTTTCCATCTTTAGCTATTTATATCAAGCATTAATTAATCTGGATGATATGTACGGATTGATTTGAAACAATTATTTTCTTTCTTAGACTTGTATCTAGACTTGTATTCAAAAGTGTGGTGCATCAAATATTTCTCAGGATAAAGAAATTCTGGTTTTTGGGTATATATGTGTGAACCAGTGCTGATTGTATAGGTTCTTAAATTAAAATGTGATCTTCACTTATTGCAACAGGGCGTGTTCTCTACGGAATTCAGTATGTAAACTGGATGTATGGAATAATGGCTACTGTGGAATTAATTGCATTACTGTTTTACTGCTGAAACAAACTTTTACTTCAGGTTCCTGTAAATACAGTACTACTATGATTTTCATCATCACTCTAGTTATTTTTTTAATCTTTCTTGTTTCTCCAGTGAAGCCTACCAACCAGCC
Source organism: Morone saxatilis (assembly GCF_004916995.1). Classification (NCBI taxonomy): domain Eukaryota; kingdom Metazoa; phylum Chordata; class Actinopteri; family Moronidae; genus Morone; species Morone saxatilis. The sequence continues at coordinate 11,407,765 of NW_023339873.1, forward strand.
CATGTAAAGGATGAGAGGAGAGAAGCTGTTGTTGCCCATGATATTAATGTCTTTACAGACGTTATATGGACAGCACTTGGCAGAGGAGTCCTGCACTGTTCAGATCCTGGTTCCTGGACTCAAAGGCACACTGTTCTATATATATTTTATTACACACAGTATGCAAAAGAAAACAAAAAACATACTCTGTCTTAAAATATTTTTATTGCTTTTTCTCTGTCTTCTTCTGCAAAAGGAGAACCAGGAGAGAAAGGACAAAAAGGAGCACCAGGGAGACCAGGAAGAGTTGGCCCACCTGGAGAGATTGGTAAAATGCTAAATATTTTTGCTAAATATTTCTCCTTCTCCTTATTTAAGACTACCATGAAGCTGAAAAGAAAAAGAACTGGGGTAAAGATCACATTGCTTGGGCTGAGCTGATAATGTCCTGTTACATCACTGCCAGGCCATCCAGAGATGGCCAAGTGTTTACATTTGGGTGAGAGGTTGGAGGAGAAATGATTTGCAGAATCCACTGTGTGTGTTTACTGAAGACCTTAATGAGGAGTTCACATACTTTTCAAAAGAGATTACGCAGACTCAGCATTTTTAATTAATGCACCTTAGTAGAATCAAATAGCGGTTTTAGAATTTCTCCTATTACATTTTATGTATGGTCCTTTAAGGTGCAGAAACGTTATCTAACATGGGATGCATACAGTGACAGATATTTTTCTTTTTTAGGTCAACCTGGGCTGAAAGGTCAGAAAGGCATAATGGGACGTTATGGAAAAGTGGGCCCAAGTGGGATGAAAGGTAATTACAAAATGCCTAAATGTATTTCTCCACAATAAGTGTAGTGCTTTTCTTGTTTTACGAATAATTAAATTTCATATCTCAGGGGTAAAAGGAGACATGGGGGATCCAGGTCCGAGGGGCCCTAATGGAGATCCAGGTGAGATATTATACCCAATGATTCAGTTTGTCAAACAGATTATTCCAGGATTAGAAAGACACATTTGGTGAAATTTGAGAACTAATTAGGACAGCCCTGTGGTAATCCCCAACATTTTTGCCTTATCAGGTGTTCCATGTGAATGCATGCCAATGAGAAAGATGATTGGAGAAATGGACATTCTTGTGGCCCAGCTCTCCTCTGAGCTGAAATTCATTAAAAATGGTATGATTCATGCTATTTCTGTGTTTTGGAAACATTTTGACATTAAATGTTTATCGTCAGTTCGTGTATTCATTCTACTGCTTCACTTATTATCCTTCTAGAATTGCAAATGATGCGCATGTCAATGTGAAATTTATAGAAATACAAGTGCTCATTTTTCAGCACTGCCCTCCCCTGCAGCTGTTGCTGGCATAAAAGAGACAGACAGTAAGGTCTATCTGTTGGTGAAGGAGGAGAAGCGCTACTCCGACGCAGAGGTCTACTGTCAGACGAGGGGAGGGCACCTGGCCATGCCCAAGGATGAGGGAGCCAACGCGGCCATCGCAGGGTACATAACCGAAGCAGGCCTGAACAGAGTCTACATTGGCATTCATGACCTGCACCGTGAGGGCGTTTTCACCTACGTGGATCTCTCTCCCATGACCACTTTCAGCAAGTGGAGAAAAGGAGAGCCCAACAATGCCTACGATGATGAGGACTGTGCTGAGATGATGGCCTCTGGGGAGTGGACAGATGTGGCGTGTCACCCTACCATGTATTTTGTTTGTGAATTTGACAAGGACAGTGTCTAGGTTCAGCCTATGTTAGTCCTCCTCCACTCAAAAATATGTTTTTCTTCTTGTTCCTACAGTTGGATGTTTTAGATCCACTGTGCAGAATGATGTAGGTGCAGAGTTTGATACAACAATGATTCACATTCATCTGCTGAAAGTGGAAAGTTTCTCTGTGCTCATCAAAAATCAGATTTTTTAAGGGGCGGGACCTAAAAGCATGATTTGTTACATCACAAATCACCTGGAAGTTAGTCCTGGTCCAATTTGAGTGTAAGAAACTTGAAGCACAAACACTGTAAATTGACTTTACAGTGAAGTAGGAGACATCTTGCAGGAAATCTTTAGAAATTAACACAATTTGCATATTCATAAATTCAGGATTTTTTTATGAGGTAGAAGGAGTAGATGCCTTTTTAAGGAATACAGTGTGAAAATTAGACTTTTTTTAATGTGAAAAAGACATTCCAGACACACATTATTGTTCCAAGCACACTATTTGTATGTGGCTTAATACATGTCTGGAGGGGATCTTTAAAGAAAGGATAAATATAATGGAACAAAAGTTAGATATATTGTTTGTGTTATATCTTCTATCTGTAAATAGGATGACAAAATAACATGCAAGTTGTGCAAACTATTTTCCACTTTCCCTTTTTCTTGTAAGCTCATAAGCTATTTATTTTCTTATCTCACAAAAAATCCCAGAGTTTTTGTTCTTTTGTGAGATTTTTTTTTTTAACTACACCCTTAATCTCATACTCAGTGGTTCATTAGCGTTTCAAACAGCATGCAAGGCAATATATTTTTAATAGTTTTTATGTTATGCAAACTATCCACTGAACAATATTTGCAACAGTGCCATCAACAAACAAGACAAATAAGCAAATGTAGAAGGCTGTTTGTGCATAAAATATGAAATTAAAGAAAGATTTTGGTTTCAGTTGGGTGCTTTTAATCAGAGAAATTGAATACAATATTCATTCTATACTCATACAATAAGTTATGTGGCGGTTGCTGTCAGGTAAATTTTCACTGATAATTTTAAAAAGAGTCTGTGCATTATCTTCTGGCCCTGAGCTGATCTAGTGCAGCAGCTGAACAAAACCCAGCAGTGTAAGGCCGCCTCCACCCAGTGGATGGAAGTTGTACTGCACTGAGACAATTTATTACAGTGGGATGTAAAATTAGTGGCCTGATCTATGTAGGCCTATTGGAGACATATTGACTTGTCATAGAAGGAAAAGCCCAGGTAATAACATTAACAATAGCTGTTCCATTCAAGTGTCACCGTATGCTATGACAGTGTAACAGTGAGTCAGCATGCACAATACCAGGAACCTGAAATCAAAGTGGCAGAAAGCTCAACCATAATTTTATTTTTTACACCTGTGCTTTTCCTACTGTAAAATATAATCTGTGAAAACACCCTGTGTTTCAGTTTAAAAGGTCTACACATACTGTAGCTAAAGTCCATGGTATAAGAGTGAATGTTAAGCTTGGACCGTTGTGGGTTATTATTTTTTTATAGCTGTTGCAGTAGATGTGGTATTGCATAAATACTGTGTATGTATTTCTGCAATGAGGAAGGAAATGCATTCATTACACCCTAGACCTGAAGGATGCCTACATGCATTTTGGTACCACTCTGGATGCAGACATAACTTTGGTTTGTTTATAATAAAACTCCACAAGGAACCACCAGAGCACAGTGATTACATAATGTGACAAAGGAAACTCACCCACTGATTCTAAGCTTGACAAGACACTGGCATCTCTGTCACATTGTGTTACAGTGACACTGGAAGAACATCACTAAGAGAAAAAATGTTACCACTTGAGCAAAAAACACAGATTTTAAAGCTGCACAGCAGATTTAACTTATAAACATTAAGGGATATTTATTTTGACTTAATTGTTGGGCATTTATCTATATTAATATTGCTTTTGGTAAAATATTGAAATCTATCATACGAAGTTAATTAAATCTGGTTACTAAACTAAACACACTGGCAAATAGTGTTTATCTAAATTAACACAGACAATTTTGCTGTGACATGACGATTATTTAAAAATAATGTATTATCGAAACACAAGAGAGTTTGAAATAATAATAAATTAATCACACTTGGTAACAATACAGCAGCATAATGTTTGCTGAATGACAAAAACAAGACATTACATACTTTAGGTTACTATGACATTTTCATCTTTGTAAATCCTCTATGGTTTAGTTCTGTGATTAATAGAAGTTGTCTTACAGGCCTGGCTTCTATTGTTTTTTAGGATGGGCATCCCAGCTGAGATGATATCCTATTGAGCCCCTCTAAGACGAGGAATTTGAATATGCATGATGCAGTTCTCCTACTAAAGCACAGCACCAGTCCCTTAAGAAATGAATAATTAATGTTGAGATGAATTATGCATTTAATTGACCAGGAGTTGTCTGGCATAAACCAATTAGGTGCCATTGTTGGTGCAATCTCAAGTTACCTTTGTGGTAAACAATTTGGACAGCTTTGTCTAACAGTGGACAGGCCGATAATCTGTGGTGAAAAAATGGCCTGCAAATGAGAGATATGACTACAGTACATGGAAATGTAAAAAAACACAGCCTGACGTTATATACAGCAACTTTGGAAATATAATTTTCCTACTGTGGTTTTAGCTTGTGAAACAGATTAAAGTTTAACCTGTCAGAAATTTGGAAAGGCAAGCTCCAAGTTTTTGGTGACTGCACAAAGAAAAAACTAGTATTAAAAGTAAAATACATAAAAAATAAAAATAAATGCGTGCACTTTTTTTGGTCTCTCTCTACAGTGTTTCATATCCTTATTTCCAAATATACTTTGATAGATGTGATAGATCGGAGGGAATGGACAAAGACGTTGGGGAAAGGTGGTGTTGAGGTGTAAAGTAGGCCTACTCTAACCTTTAAACTTCTCTAAAAGGTTGTGTACCAATGGCTCTCATCGCCATCAACATATCGGTGGACAGCCTGTGGTGAAGAAAGATTAAATACCCATATATAAATGTGTAAAAGTTGCTGGAGACAATAGAGAATATAGGATAAGGCTTGATGCTGCAAATTTGTTTTTTTGTGTCTTTCTGTTCCCAAAAGGTCAAAGTTATTTATTATTTATTGCAACTTGCCCCATGCCCCAGCACCTGATACAAGTCAGTCTTCAAAATGCATCAGGGGCTGCAGCTGACTCTGTTTTATGTTATACAAGTGCAGTGGTTACCTAAATATGGGTAAAAAATAATATAAAATCACACCACCTATAACAACGTATGCAAAGAAATACTTAATATAGCCAAAGTCAAAATGTCAGCTCATTCTGAGGCACTATAACCCAATTTAATTAACGTTACACATGTCAAAGTCCAAGCATAGATTTATGACTACCAATAAACGCTGGTTGCCTTGGAAACGCTTCAGTTTTTGGAACCAAACACTAAATTCGCGTTACACACAAACAGAAGAAACCACCAAACAACAACAAGAGACGGTGGGATAGGTGTCCTGCAGCTACACCTCTCATGTGGGAGAATTGGTTTCCATATCAGATGTTATCTCCAGTTACGTCTGCGGAGGCTCAACACAGCTTCCAGTGACACATTTACTTTTGACACCAAGCGCCATTACTGTGTAAACTGCGCCTGTTGGCTACAGCTAAAGTATGCCGGCCACCACGGGAAGAGCTGACCCGCCGCCGACAAAAACTATAATTGTCTACAGGAACGGAGACGCTTTTTTCCCCGGAAGGAAAATAGTTGTGAACCCGCGGCAGGTGACGACCTTTGACCATTTTTTGACCTCTCTGACCCGAGGGCTTGAGGCTCCGTTTGGCGCCGTGAGGAAGCTGTACACTCCCAGAGAGGGCCACAAGGTTCAGCATTTAGACGACTTGAAACATGGGAGTGTGTATGTCGCAGCCGGAAATGAGCAGTTCAAAAAGCTGGCGTAGGTACCATACTGTAAAGTGTGTCTTGTTTCTGTGTGTGTGTGTGTGTGTGTGTGTGTGTGTTGTTTGGTGGGCATTTGACTGTGCTGGAACTATAGTCCTTAAAATATGTCAATACTTAATGAACTGAAGTGCTGAGTAACCTGAATAATCAATATTTATACATACAGTATCTTAAACAAACTCTAACTTGAATGTTTAATGTGCAGTCTTGTGGACCACTATTCTTATAAAGTCAGTCTAGTTTAAAAACATTTTCAAGTGGTTTTTTTAATTTTAGTTATATATATCAGGTCTAGAGATGTCTTTCTATATATGTAATAGACCAGTGACTTTATGGGTGTCACGTGTAGCACCTGAAGGCTGGGTTTGAGTCATGATTGACTGTCATGACTCAGAGAATAGTGGTCCACAAGACTGCACATTAAACATTTAAACTACTTTTAAACTATTCTGCTGTGAACAACAGTCAACATGATTTCTTAATGCCTTCCAGGTATTGTGAGATAGCAACCAAGAAGCCACAGAATAAGAAAAGGGAACAGGTAAGTGTTTGATGAATTATACTCAAAATGATTAAACTACATATAACCTTTATTTATTACTGATTATTTTACTATATATGTGTGAGCACGCTGTATAATATAGTGATCTTTAGTGGGAGGTTGAAACCCTAACCTCGGTGGTGTAATAATACTGCCTGCACAGTTGTCTGAATGACAATAATCAGAACTGAACAGTGATAATAAGTCCTATTATCCCTCATAGCATCAAAGTTTAAGGAAGACACCTAAAAATGCCTCATTCCTTATTTACCACTGCTCTGTATTCACTTTCTGACCCCTAGTTTTCAAAACTTTTCAGATCCGACCTGTTGTTCACAGCAGAATAGTAGTTTCTGCTCGCTGGGGAAGAACTACAGACGAGTCCTGCACAATAAAGTGAGTATTGATTTTAAGCTGGATACAAAGTTATCCTGAATGTAAAAAGGTTTATGTTCTTTGCTGTGTTGTGTAGTAAATAGATGATGTTTTTATCCCTGTGTCTTTTTCAACAATTGAATGATTATCTCTTCGTGTCTCTATTGTTTTTGTTCTGTTCTGTAGTGTCTTTACCAACGGAGAGCTCTTGGTTCCTCCAGTTCGAATACGCATCCCAAAGTATACTCTCAGAAGCTGGGAAAATGTTTTAGTCATGGTGACAGAGAAAGTGCGACTTCGCACTGGTGCTGTTTACAGGTAATGTCTGACATCAGTACATCATAAACCCTTGTAGTTTTGAATTAGTCATGTATCAGTGAGGACAACCAACCTGTAGTTTTCCTGGATTAAGTAAATAGGACCTTTATTCTCTGGAGGGTATCAAGTTCTTTAATATAGATATAGGTAGAGGGAAATATGATTAGTGGAGATTTAAATGAGTTTAAATGCAGCAAAAATAAGCAGTGGAAGGATTTCTTTAATGTATTAGTGATTGGGACCATGTCTGGTTGTGATGTGCTCACAGGGGCTAATGCAAAACTGATTGTCAGGCTTTGATGGATTTTTAAAACATGAAATTTATCCACTCAACCAATATTTGAGACATCTATGTCTCTTCTCTATCCAAAACACTGATAATTATAGGCACAGTTCAAACAGCCCCAAAACATTGCTTTAATTTGTGGTGTTTCTTTATTTGAGTTCTCAGGCTTTGCACATTAGATGGACATCCTGTCTGCGGTCCCGTTGAACTGGAGAACAACCAGCACTATGTTGCAGTCGGTGCAGAAAGGTTTAAAGCTCTCCCATATGAGCAGTGCATCCCCTGCAGGGATGGAATCAGGGAAAATCACATGTTGGAAGGGTACGAGACCTATGAGGTTGTTATCTACATAATTTAAATAAACGCTGGAGCCCTATTTTGGTGTCAAAATGAAAGAGAATATGTTTGCCAATTTTGTTTTCCCTTTTTTGTCCCTGCAGCCACTACATCCTGCCTGCTGTTAGAAAGACAAGACATGCAAAGGATGTGGTGAGTAGTATTGCTACAGAGTTAGGCGCAGTTTGCCATCTGGCCGTTCACTTGCTCACGACATGCTAAATTCCCTCCAGTTTATTGCTGTAACACCGTGGTAGCATCGCCGTTGAAAAGCGTATCTTTGCACATGCACACACAGCATTTCAATTAACATTTCCCATGTGCGAGACTTGTTGTGGGGGTGCAATTCGTTATGAAACGGCGCTATCATCAATCACTGTCTGCAGGAGGCATTGAGTTACCTTTGCTTTCCACTTTGATGGGTAATCCCCACAGAGACAGGCTGGCCCACTTGATCAAGTGCAGTGAGCCTCATAGACAGATCATATGCACCGGGGGGACTTCACTGACTGAAAACAAAAAAAAAAATCTTTATTCAAACCAGAACCAGGACAATTTGTATTGTGATTAAGTAGACAGTGAAGTGCTTTGAATCCATATGAGGATTGCGCTGCTGTGGGCCTGAGTTGCACACCAAATCACACGATGAAGATGAGAACATGCCCAGTCAGCAGGTTGAGGTGGAGATGAGGTGGAGATGGGGGGGGCCCCCTGTGAGAGATCTGTCTGACATCTGATTTTTTTAACCATGAAAGATGACAATGCTGTGGCAGATGCCAATTTTTTTTCAGATGGAGAAAAATGCCTCATGTCTTATCTGTAGCTGTATCTGTGGTTGACTACCTATTCAGAAATACAATGAATATTTATTAGCAATATATAAGAATCAGTCTGAATGCTGTAGCTTATTTGTATGATTTCTTCATCTTATTAAAAACTATCCAAGCATAAAACAATACTGTTGAAACACGAACTTTGCTGAACTGAGGTTTAGTCTTTAGGTAGGAACATCTGAATCAACACTGTTAAGACCACAGCCTTTGCCATTACATATAGTACCATGAGGTGGAGACAAAGACAGAGCTATGCCTGTGTTTTCCATCCACCAGCTTATTGTAATATGTTAGTCATTCAATGGACATGATGCTGCCGCATTTTACTCCCTTTGCCTCTACGTCTGATCCTCATGAATTTGTAAACATGATTTGGTTAATAAGCACCTTTTCAGAGGGGAAAGATACATGTGCCAAAAATTGCCCACTGTGTCTTGATCTGTCGGCTGTTTAGCTTACTGATTACACATGCATTTATAGGGTCATGTCCGTCATTAATTTCAGTTTGACCTCACAAAACAACAGCAGTCTGGTTTGAAATGCCTGTAAAAAGATCCTTTAAACATGCCCGCTCAGGCTGTGTAAAATGTAACCTTGCTCCTGCAACCTCGCTGCATGGGAAACGGTGTCTGTCCTGTCCTGTCCGCACCGGAGCGTTTCTGCGCTGCTGAATGGGACATCTGGTCTGGAGCAACCACTGAAGTCTAAACTGACGGCTCTGCAGAGTGTAATATTGAAGCTCTCCAGCACACCGTGTTCCCATCGGAAGCAAGCATATATGCTGACTTAGGTGTTCACAGACATGATGAGGTAGAAACTTTTGAGGTAGACATGGCATAAAGAGAAGATTAATAGTGGGGAGAGAAATGCAAAGAGATAAAGAGAAAAAGAGAATATTGATGTGCATCAAAGCAAAGAACTTTCATATTACAGTAATAATAATGTGCTGCACAATTGTGCTTCACATGTACTTCACACAAACAGCCCAGAAAGGCTGACTAAAGCTTTTAATAGCTGCTCTCCCTGACATCAGCGATGACTCGCTGCTGCTCCCCGTTTCTCCACTGTTTCTGGATGATCTCATTGGTGAGGGGAAGTAGCAATGCCCCGTGGAAAACTATACCCCCTTACTGCTGCCAGCATGTCTGCTCACTGAGGACCCGGCCCTGGGAGTGGCTCCTACTGATACCACAACCAGTATGGCTGGAGGCTGGCCGGTCCAATTGGTTGGGACCCCCGTTTTCCCCTGGCTATCATATCACGGTGTCCTCTTGTTGACTCCTGTTCTCTGCCACTTGAGAGGGCCAGAGATTACTTGCCGCTCTGTCCCCCTGAGCCCCTTTCACAGTAACTCTAGCGCTCTCTTTCTCTCTCATGGTCTCTCTCTCTCTGGGGCCTCCTGATACACACAGTTGTCTGCTCCCACAGGACACGGTACTGTAGATATGTAATGCAGAATGAGAGGCGAGATGACCTCAGCTTTTCCACTGCCTGTGTTTCCACTTGTGCTGCTACTTGTACTGTACTCTCCTGGCTCTGAGGCGCCCCCCCGTCCTCTGCGTTCTCCTCCCTGAGTGAGACACTCTTGATTTAACTTTGTTGATTTAAATAAGATCTATTTACATCTCACCACCAGGCTGTAAACACGGAAAACAAGCTGTTCAATTTTTGATGGCCCAGATGTATTTTGATTCTGAACTTTATCACGAAGTTGTTACACATCACTCACAGATGGAATTGAGGTTACGAAACTGAATTAACAGCTTACCGCTGCGACAGTGCCACTGCTCTTCTGTCTTTGATCTTGTGTGGTTATGCGGACACTACAGCGCTGGAGTGTGAACTCTGTTTCAACTCCCCTTCGCTGAATATGCCAAGCAAACTTCACTCCTCTTTTGTTGTTTTATTTTTCTCCCTCGGCCCACCAACGGCTGTAGAAATTCAAAAGAATATCAACAGACTTTGCCTCGGCATTAAAGAAAGCAAACAAGTGAAGAAACAACGGCACTATTCCCCGGAGTCCATGTTAGTGAGCTTGCAAACACCATTGCCAGAAGTGTATTCTGGTGGAAGCCTGAGATCACTACACTATCCCCGGAGCCAGCCCAGGGATCCAGCCAGGCAGCTGCAGTAAAGAGCACTGTAGCTGAAAAGAAACATTAAGTCTGCTCTCTCCCACTCTCTGCGTCTGTGTCTCTCATTCTCTGTAAGGGAGACATACCTCACCTTGCTACCTACAGAGAGGATGAGGAGCCTGCGAGGAGAAAATTGCCTTTTGTGGAAGCATTAATTCAGATGTGTACCCTGCTGTCTGAACATCACTCTGAACTCTCCCCACTGCTCTCTCGCTTTCTCTCTCTCTTCCTCTCTTGCTCCTTCACTCTCCCACCATGCAACTCCCAAGCCTCTTTTTTTTTTTCTCCCCTCCCCTCTCCATCAATAACCTTCTGCTGTCTACTGCTGAAGAATAAGTTATTCCCTACAACTCCCTCCCTTTCCCTTTAAGCTTGTTTGGATTTTCATTGTTTGATCTGGCTTGATAAATAAGACAAATGCAGTTAGAAATTCATGGCTGCCCCATTTCATCAATAAATGATTAGTTTGCCACGCTCCCCAGTGATTGATAGGTTGTGCACGGGATGTATTGGAACCAGATGAATTCAATACAGTAGGAGTCATGGGGGAGCTACAAAGCATATCAGCTCATGAAAAATTGAGGTCAATAGAAAATGTAAAAAAACGTTGAGAAGAGAAACAAGTTTTGCACTGATGTGTTTTGTCTCTTTTTTTTTCTTCCACTTTACAAAACAACAGCAAAAAGTCGATGATGAATCACAGCGAAATCTGAGGAAATATGCCTTAATCTGTGCCCCTGTTTTCTCTTCTCTTTTATCTCTTCATGTAGTTTGCTCGTACAGGCTTTAGAAAGGACCTTGAGCACACAGCCAGGGGCCAGATGAAGAAACACGCAGCAAAACTGGAGAGAACCAAACAACAGAGGCAGGTGTCCAGGAACCCAGTTCTCTTCGCGACGGGGGGTAAGCAGAGCAATTCTATAAGAATATCTCTCTCCCCGTCTCTCTCTTTCTCTCTCCAGCCCTAGTGTTTTTCTTTCCCTTCAACACCTCCTTTCTCACTATGACAATATGAAGAAACGTGTTGGCTTTTGTAGACAAATGTATATGTGTTTGGGTAGAGTGTGTATGCACAAGTGTAGGAAGGACTGCATTTGGGCACACGTGTAGGCATGTGCTTTGTACATTACCACCGTGTGTGTGCAACATTTGACAGTTGATTGAGCTTTCTTTTGACTCTCAACCTGTTCTTTTAAGTCCAAACAGAACACAGCTCCCTGCTTTCTGGAAGAAACACCAGTCTTTTCTGTGAATATTTAATAGAACAAGACTTCAAACACTGTCATGGGGGGTTAAATCATAGATGAATTCAATCAGGCCATTTTGTTGAATATGTATACAGAAAGCCTTGTTAAGTATGTGTGTGTGTGTGTGGCACAAAATGCTCCAATTTTCTCCTAAAGTGGGGATAAAAATGGTAATAAGTTATTAATCACACATAACGCTGACAGAAGATCATAAGTGACAAAATACTTAAATTTATGGGTTTGAACATTATAGCAGTTGCACTGTTTAAAAGTGATACTCTTCTTCATCATTACCCCAGTAATTGTGTGTTTGCCAGTTATTCAGTAGCTGTCATTTCATGTGTTTGTTTTACCATCTGTGCACAGTAATACACGACTCGGAAGACTCATTATGTAGCACTTTCAACGTGACATGATATGGTAGCATAGATGAGCTTATTGTCACAGTTTGAAACCCGCGATTATTTTCATATGAGGCAACTAAGACAGCTGACCATACCTGTAGTAAGGTTTCCTCCCATAAAACACAATACTTAAGGCCTAGAGTTAAAACAATGAGTCTTCTTTATAACTAAACACCTCTAAAAACCCGTCATACAGGAAGTTCACAGAGCTTTTGGCACCAGATTTCTTCCATCGTTTTGTCTTTTTTAACTGGAGTGAGTCTAGAAAGAGATTCAAAACTAAGACTAAAAGCATAAGTCTGCAAGTTTTGTTGCTGTATAATTGCCTCTTTGAACTAAACTTATTTAACTACATACATTTTTCTATGCATTGTCCCTTAGTGTTATCACTAATGAATCTACCATGCTTTGTTATTTATTATTTAAATGAAATTACTTAAGGCTATTGAAGTAGATTCAAGCTCAATAGTGTGTTTAATTATTCACATTCTGCCCCATATCAGATCCAACAGTCACAGACAAAAGGAGTTTGTTTACAAGGAAAAACAGTGTGATGTTGCCGTATAAGCTATTCCCCACATGCATCAAGAGCAACCTGTCACTGTCAGGAACTAACCCTGGACCGAAAGTTCATGCTGGCTGGCCATATTTGTGGCAGGGCAGCTGTGGCTTTCTGTGGCCCTTTCGTCTGTGGGACCACTCTAAATAAATAAATGGCTTGACAGCAACATTGATCTCTTGTGAAGTTGAACAGGAAAAGCAAAGGGAGAGGAGAGGAGGGCAGTGAGGGATGGGTAGTCAAGAGAGAGAGAGAGAGAGAGAATGAGTGTGAGGAAGAATGAGACGGTGACTGCCAGCAGATGAGGTAATTGTGATTAATCACTTTTCTCAGAGGGCAGCGTGTTCAATGCACAAAACAAAAGAAGTGAGATGGCTGGAGCAGCGGAGGTGCAGGAAGACCGCCAGCTGAAGGTGGACCTGCCAATTGATCAGGTAAAGCAGAACCCCACGCAGCCCGATGAGGTCTTTAGCGTACAATCTTTGAACAGCTTTGTCCTGTTTATCCGACAGGAAGTAAGAATTGAGTCCAATCTGAAAGCACTATTATCAGCATCACCGCAGATAGATGTAGGCCACCTGGGCATGTGCTGATTCCATTAACTTAAATATATGCTCCTGCCTGTGTTGTCTTGTTTACTTCTTGTCTCTGAAGACAAACAGACGTATACAAGTTGATGAATCTCACAACAAGCTGTCAACATTTGACATGTTAAATCTCTGGTTTAAAAGAAAAAGGTGTCTGCACCTATATCACCCTCTCCCCATTTTCCTCTCATTAAGCTTTACTTTTCTGTGTGTTTTTCAGCTTCAAAAAGAATAGAGAATATACTAGCACAGTATCATATCATTTTCTGCTCAGAATAAGGCCCATGAATGCTCAGTAGAACATGTTACATAAATATATAAATATTTAGCAAAATCAATACAGCAGTACAGTACAGTGTAAGCCAAGGGGGATCTTGTTTTCTCCCTCCCCGCAGGTTGAGGCCAAGATAGTTGACGAGGAGAACGAGGATGGGAGTTGTTATGCGAGTCCCTGCAAGGCCTCCCTCCATGATTCAGACAGCTCATGTCTGCAGAGGTCTTTGTCTACAGGTTCCAGGAAGGATGTAAGTACCCTTATTATGAGTTTCATGTAGTTACTATTTCACGTTAAGTTCATTTTTACTTTATTATTATGTCCAATTTTTTCATTTGCTTTTGGATTAGGTCACATAAAAATGGTTTAACCAGCAATTATGGTAATCACCATTTCCATAATTGCAAGAGCGTCACATAGACCTGCTGGCAGCAACTATACTTTTATCTGATGTGTGTGTAACCTGTTTTTCTGTTTCCATGGTTCTCTTGGTTCTGTGTATTGTGTACTGTGTATTTACCAGCACAACCTTTCTTCAGGGTGAGGAGAGTCAGTAAAAGGCTCAGGGCACAGTACAGGATTACAGACACCTGAGCCCCATTTTCAACTCAATACCAGTTATAGAGCTTAGCTGGAGCCACAGATACTGTATGTATCACAGCATCATGCTTAAAAAGTGTGTATTTGCGATTAGACTAGAGCCCCATAACAGTATGTGGTTGTATTTGATGTGTGTCCTTGACTCTGGTTATTGTGTACGTTCACAGTGATGAAGTAGGGCTGAGATGTGTGTACAGATGTTTCTGCATGGATCTGTGGTTCCTAGAAATTACACTCATTTAAATACACTTATTTTGCTCTAATAATCCTCGAGGGACAGCAATATGAAGCAGTGTAACTGTGATGAATGAACACAATAGTTGGGTGATATTACTATTCCAAGCAATTTCATTCGGCTTTGAAATGAGAAGATATTGAGTCTTATTTAAGCAATCAATAACCTTGAACATTTTGTTCTAATGAAAACTATAATTTCAAGCAGTGGCAATTACACCATAGGGGAATGTTTTGGTGTGGTGATGGTTTTGCTGCCGTATGCACTTTTGCAATAAAGATATTCTTATCGGGGTAATTATTGACTTCTGGGGGCCAGTTATGACCCTGGCTAAAGACCTCATCAATAGCTTAATTCATTACTTATCGCTTTTAGTCATACATGAATGTTGCTGATTCAGATTGGCTATGGATTGCAGGGAAAGACCATTAGATAATGGACAATAATAATAATAATAATAATCCCTGGTACAGACTCAGCTAGTTTTTGCACTAACCATCCCGCCAAGCAGTTTTTGATTTGTCAGCTAACGAAGACATAAAGAGAAGGTAGGGTTTTTATTGTTTCAAGCTCTCCAGTTGCAAACATAATGCCAGAACCAATCGAACTTAGCTTGTTAAATTCAGTTTACACTAGAAAATGCCCATATTGTACCTTACCAACATTTTGCTTCGCAGCAATTTTGTTGTATGTTCGTTCATGTTTTACCGAGGATACCAGTATATTTATAAGAAGATGTCATCAGACCAGAAATAATGATGGTGCAGGTGGGACTTTCCTAACTTAAAGTCTAACCATCATTCATGCATACTCTCCTCTTTTCCCTTTGAGGCCAAACAGACTCTCGCTGTCTCGTTGTCGGCAACCTCATCATTTAGAGGGCTGTGAATAATAATGAGGGATAACTGCGCTGCTATGACTCATACTTTGAGCTGAGTTTGGACAGATTTCCTCCCACTCCTGTGCTCATATGTGCTTGTGAAATGCCCAGTGACTCTGTATACGCGCACGTATATAGTAGATATTGATGACCAAATTCAATTACATGATTACATTTTCAGCCCAAGCTTTAAATGATTTATTGCATTGAATTTAAATAGTGAATACATTTACAGACAGTACAGCGGTGAGGCAGTTGTGCGTACGCGATATTGACCTGTGCGGTCCAGGTCAAATAAAGAATAACGAGATTCAGCATCTCTGCCAAGTGGAGATGTCCGCTGGGAGTGAAGGCAGGCTATCTCAGTGGAAGAGAGCGAAAGATGGCGGGCTAGAGCCTGATGCGCATTTATCAAAGCTTTTCTTATAATCACTTGACTGACTTTTGTTGGGCTTTCTGAAGGTTGGGTTTTCCTTTAGAGTGCACTCTGTTAAGGAGTTGATTGATTTCATGAGGGGGGGACTTTGTCTATGTTGTAGATGTCATACACTTCGAAGAAATGTGGACAAGGGTAGATTTGTGTTCACTGGTTGGTATTGTGTTTACAACTATCATTTGTTTTGATTTAACAATATTGGCTGATTTATCAACCAGTCAGCTAAGCATTTTTTCTTAATTAATATTGTTAGAAATGCCAATAAGACTAGGCTTGTTTGATCAATTGTCTTCCTCTTCGTAAGAATTTTGTGATAAAAAATCGAATCATTATTGACCGCCGCATTGATCCATCCCTTTCCTTTTCCAATGTAGGTCCATTTCATTTGTCTTTCCGGTTGTTTTTCCGTGCTCCTATTCCCCGAAGCTTAGGTTAGCCATTTCAAAGGCCTCATTCTCTCCATGCAAGGTCAACTATAATCAACTCTAGACAATGTCACCGCTTGCATTTCCACAGAGCTAAGCAAAGGAAGACGACTCCTCTGGGCTTTTAAGGACCTACTGCATTATACCATTCAATTACTGTTCATTAGACAGTGTACAGCCATTAATCAGACTGAGATGTTCTGCTAGTCCTCAGCGGGGACAATGAACTGGGGAAATTTATTCTGGCTTCCTGTCTGGGCCGCTGTTTAGTGGTAAGGAGAGAAATGACACTTTGGAATGCACTGAAGCTTTCAGTACAAGACACATCCTAAACTGAACTGCTACTCCACTTGCTGTATCTGTTTTCAAGTGAAGTTCTCTGCTTCATGCCGCCCCTCTCTTTGAATTTTAAGAAACATAGGCTTTGTCAGAGATTTACTGCATATGTAGGAGAGTATTACGAATCTGATATATCACTAAAAGGGAAGAAAGCTGACAGATTTACCGATTAGAGCTGCATATGCATTGAATATGACTAGATGATGATATGAGAAACTGATTTATGTTTTCCAGGAGAGGGAGGTGTGTTCCACGTTACGCAGAATGCGGTCACGGATGTCCCGGTTTTTCAAGGGTAGGTTCATCAAAGCATAAAGCCTAGTAGTAGCTTGCTGGCAGTAGCGGCGGCGGCGGCAGCGGCCCCCGCGTTCCCCTCCACAGCACCTAATGCACCCATAAAGAGACCACTAATACACTCTGCATTACCAGTTCCTCCCTCACATTGCATGTCACCGGATCCACAACCACCTCTCAACATCTGGGAGAGCTTTACGCCATGCTTTATGGAGACCATCTGGTTGAGTGGGTTTTTTTGCCTCCCCAATCTCAGATGACTTATTCTAGTATTAAAGGCACCTGCACATCAAGGTGTGCCATGCTGAGAGCCTGGGATTATTCACCGCTCTTTATATTTCCCATGTCGTTTGTAATTTGGAACCACTCAGACAGAATGAGGGGGATATGTACCTTGTTACTATGAAAATCCATTTTTTTTTCTCCATGACTTCTTATTCTAAGTAGAATTGCATGGTCTGAC
Source organism: Morone saxatilis (assembly GCF_004916995.1). Lineage (NCBI taxonomy): Eukaryota > Metazoa > Chordata > Actinopteri > Moronidae > Morone > Morone saxatilis. Next base: position 11,425,014 of record NW_023339873.1, read on the forward strand.
TTTTATTTGATTGATCTAGAGAAGAGCACATTTGAAAATGGAAAAACACAAAATAAGTGCTATACACATTTGATTATGGGGAGGGGAGATAACATACTGTTAAAACACAAACCAAAGCAGCGATGTAAACTTGACATTCTCCTTTGTTGGGGGGATGTGCCTTTCAGTTGGTTCAGGCAATTTCATTCTAATTGCCTACAAAACATAGGCTTTGGCACTAAGGCCCATTCACTGGTTTCCCAGCATCTTCGATTGTTCCTTGCAAAAATTCCAAAGGTGACTAAATGGAACGGGATGTGAATCCCTGCACGTGGTTATCACTGTCTGCCCTTCAATCTGAGCTTCACCCTGTCAGTGTGACACTAGGAAAATCACTGCATCCTGTGCTAACAGCAGGCTCCCTACCTCACTCACGAGTCATCCATGCTATCATAGAAGTACACAAATACACATACATGTGCACGCACAGACAGCAGTTGTGCATGATTTGTATGTATATACATGTTTTCTCTTTCAATTATCCTCATATTGATAGCACTAGAGGTCGAGATGCAGCCTGATGTACACTCTAGTACTGGCTATGATTTCCCTGCAGAATATCAATGGACACTGCAGGGGGCATTTGAAATAAATCACAGCACATTATTGCTTGCAGAGACTCAAGACTCACATACTCATTTTCTGTCCCTATCACATTATATTGTTGTTACTGTTTATGAATGGGTTTGCATCATTCATGGCTCATATGATGCAGATGACACAGACGCAAAGCTTTACTGGAGAGTCAGAGCCGTTGTGGAGGGAAGCGGGATGTGAAAGGAAAAGTGATCTCCAACAGAATCAAACCCGTCTGTCACCTGCTTTGCATCAAAATGTCAATATCTGGGCCAGTTTTTATCCTTGAAAGGATCAGCTGAGGAAAAATAGGAGGCCTTTTTCAAAAAGCAAATCTACCATCAAGGTACTTGCCCTGCCTCCATCATATACTTTACCAGCAGTATTCCATCTTGACTTCCAGGTATAAAAGCAAGAGATACTACTGGGTTCAGTTTGGCTGAGATTCTCCTTCAAAAGTTATTGGTACCGTGTACAATGGCCTTGTAATTTATGAGAACTGTTAGGGCCTCTGACAGAAGTTGTAAAGCATCTTGACTGATTGGGAAGATATGAGATGTGTGCAGTCATGGCATATTGTCGCCTGTATGTGCGTAGACATGCAGAGAGTTGCATGGCTTGCTCTGTCACAGATAAATTACTCCACACAGTCAAATTAAGTTGTTGTAAATCACCCTGCGGACCCGAGACTAGTCCTGAGTGACGACCTTTACGCCTATTTGACTTTAAGTCTTATTTATGTTAATCACATCTGTATTATACTGACAGTAAAATTGTGTCATATTCTAAAAGGTCATTGTTTTGCAGTACAGCATGTGACAGGGACAGAAAAACACGCCGGTTTTGTTACGGGAAGGGAAAGGTGTAACTCTTGAATGTTTATACATAAACAACTTTATTTTTATCTTGTGTTTTTTACAGAAAAGTTAAACATTAACATTCAGTGCTTTGACCAGCATGACATTCATTCACAAGGTATGTACTATGAAAAAAGAAATGTATTCTTGTATTCTCAAATGCAGCTCCATATAGAGCACAGCGTAGTTCAGCAACCATATGGGGATACAGCATGTTTCATGTTACTGTAACAAATTAGAACAACTCGTGAGCGTTACAGATGCTTGGTGTGGATACTAAAGGCTCATGAAATCCCTTCACAAAGAGCTTCATGATATTAATGACACTAAAGTAATAACATGTTCTATGGATGTTAGTCCCTCACAATACCTCTTAGGATACAGAATATATATTGGAGTTTTTATTCAGGCAAAGAAATGATATCCTTGGGGATGGCTTTCACTGAGGGAGAATGAGAGCCTTTGTTAACTACAGTAAAGTTGGAGGAAAATGTATGCTTTTCCTCTCATTCATCATATACATGTCATGAAAGGCCTTCAAAAGGCAGCAGCTCCCAACAGCAATTTTTTTTTTTTACATTTACATGTTGAAAAATAATAAGTTCCAAAGACTCCTTGCTGAAAATCAGCCATTGTGATGTGAGAGAGGCATCTGCGTGTGATCTCCTTTGCACTCAAGACGACAGGCTCTGTGAAGTGCACCACTGCCCAGTTACACATTAGCTTTGATTGCCAGTTTGTTCTGTGCGTAGCCGGTAGCTTTGAACTGCGTCTCAAGATGAAAGCCAACCTTGTCCACAGCATGTCCACTGTAGACTGCTGCTGTTGCTTATTTGCTTCAGGCACCATCAGAGGCTTTGGGACTATTTTTTTTTCTATAGTTCTGTACCATGCTGGATTGAGCATTATGTATAATTTATCATACAATACATCCAGAGACAGCACCCTTTCTTAACTCCATTTTAATTTAATGCCTCTTTCTTTCTACATCTTGTGTTGAGTGTGGTCAGTGTATGATACCACTAAGGTATGTCTTTGTGATGTCCAGCAGATATACCTTCCTATTAGTGGTTCCCATGGTGAGAGCATCACCAATCAGCGCTTATCTCTTTCTCTCTCTCCTTTCCCTCTTGTTCTCTCTCTCTTTCCTCTAAGAGCCAGAACCATAGAATACAGTGTCAGACTGCAAACGGACCAGACGTCCTCGTTCTCTTCTGTCTCCAGAAGCCAGCTGCTCATGTATAAGATGAAACAGTGTTATAAACCAAATAAAAATGTCTTGCCTCCTGACAGCCCCACCGTGAATATATGGCCTCTTATTTCAGTGAATATATTGCATAATTATGTATGGTTATGAATATTGCATGGAGCCTCACACTGAGTGCATGGTAAGATGCCTAATTGCGGAGTTTAATTATTAAGAAGCAAAGGTCCTGAGCGGGTTTTGTGAGAAGCACTTTTGATAAATTATTTTTTGCAGTTTTCTGATGAATTATTTTGGGGGCTTGTGTCTAATCAGCAAGCGTAGTGGACGGCGTAACTGCTCTTGAGAGAGACTTATCTTCCCATGGAGAGGAATTACTATGCTGATTAAATCCACTGAAATCAACTAATAACTTAATGATATTGGAGTGGATCAAAAGAATGAATCACTGCCTCTCGTAGCGGTGGCTATGAAGAACACAAGGGCACAGTGATGGGTAGAATGAGGGCTGTTGCCATTGACCCCGGGGCACAGCTTTAACATTTCTGTGTGACATAAGGAAGGGAAACGGAGAAGGAGGAGCTTGTGATGGTATGTACCAAAGCAAACAAAAGTACCTCATATTGAAAATAAATGTGGTGTGGCTGTTCCTTGTGCTATGAAACACTTTAAGGAAAAAGTCCAGAGAGGTTGACTAAACAAGGAATAATAAACTAGATCTCCCTCAAGTACTGCCAAAGCCACTAGACACAGCTGCTTGTATAACTATTGCTTCTCATCCTCTCCAGCATGTACTATAACTGAGGCGCCCACATAAAAATATTCCTCCGTAGTTATGTAATTAATTCAAGCGCACTTAGTATGCAGAAAAGTTTAAGGCTTGACCTCGGTTTGGTGTCGAAAGAAATCTGCAAATGAATAAAACAGGCTTCTCTGCATGTTGATTCAAATATAGAACTGGCGCACATGATGTATTCTTCCATAAAAGCTAATGGCTGTAATGCAGACAATAAGAACCATTGACCCACTTAATCGCAGTCCTGTGTCACACTGTCACAGTGCAAAACTTAGTTTACCACAGCTGTGGGATCAAACGCGGGGTAATAGCTGGGCTCCCTCCATTCCCCTCTTGCAAAATGCATGTCCGTCTAGCACTTCTGAAATGCAGTCAAGCTGCTTTTCGCGAGCCAGCACAAATATGTGAATAATTGATTGATATTGATGTGAAGATTACCTTGGCGGTATCCAGTCGTTGTTTGGTTTAGAAGTCTCCCGCGGAGGAGGCAGGAGTCCGGCCATCTGTCAATAACACGTCAGTCGTCTCACATGGCGGGCACTCTGACCAGCTCAAACGCTTCAGTGAGCAGCTGAACAATTGTTCTCAATGTGATGTTAAATCAGCTATTCTGCTCTGAAAGGAGGCTTGAAGCTCAAGTGTTGCAGGTCTGCTTCAGTCAAAGTGGCCTGAAAATAATGGGCACAGTACTAATTCTGTTCTCTTGCTGTGATATAATTGCATTGATTATAAATTATGGATTATAGTGTGCAGTGAAGTTTACTTTATAGTACTCAAAACAATAGTTGATACATGATGCTGTTATACATATTTCTTCTTTGACCTTTATTCATTTAAAAATGAACTGCAAACACCTCTTTTATAGCAAACATATGAAAAAGATGCTCTACATGAAGGATGTCGGAGCTGCTGCGGCCGTATAACAATCTTGTGTCACAAGCTATTGGGCAGCTTTTTTGTTGCTGCTGAGGCCTTGTTATGGAAGCTTTACAGGACACTCCAGTCACAGGCTGAATAGGAGAAAAGTGTCTATGAACTTTTTGTATGTCGTGTAGGTGAAATGAAAATTGTCCAAGGTCATTTTATACAGAGTCTCCACAGGCCATGAGACCTGTATTGAGCCTCCTCGCAGACAAGATGGACAGGTGGTGTTATAAAAAAGACCCTTTTTGCCACTGACATCATCCAGAGCCACCAGGAGGCCACTTTTACCCTTTT
>NW_023339873.1:11429774-11478531 GCF_004916995.1 Morone saxatilis
TCTCTCTCTCTCTCTCCCCACTGTCTGAAGCTAATGGCTGGAAGCACAGCTAAATAAAAGCTCTCAGTGTGATAAGGTAATGTGGAGTCCGAGAGGGAGAGGGGAGAGTGTGCTATATCAGTGGGACCATATATACTGATTATACAGTGATGAGGAAATGGTTCTAAAAATAAAAACAAATGCTAGATGATATCACTGCACCCAGATTGCTGACTGCAGTGTTTGGAGTCATATCCAGATGGTTATGAAGCAGGGATGACGGTGGGAGCTGAGACTTACTGCAGGCCTCTCAACTGACCTTCCTGATGTCATGCTTGATTAAATAAAATAGAACAGCAATCTGTTTTGTAAACACATGATGAATTATGAACAAAAGCACAGATATTAAATTGAAAGTATTCTCGTAAGATTCATACTGTGCTTTGATCTTTAGTAGTTGGCAAAGATAGGCTTTAAAAGTTAAAGTTGGCTCATCCATTTAGTAACGTTTTTGAGCTTTTTACTGACTACCTACTGTTGTTTTGTATCGTAGGTGTTAATGTCCACTCCAGGCTCCTAAATGATCACAGCTGTATGAGAGAGAAAAAACGTTCATTTTATGCTTGTGTAATTTGTTCAGCCTTCACTGTTTGCAGATGGTGCCACCAGTCTAGATTACTGTTACACCAACCGCTCCCTACTCTCTTCTCTCACCTTGTCTTCACTCCCTCGCATCTCCCCTCCAGCACCGACATCGTACACACGCATGCATGTACAAATTTGTTTCTCAGTTTCTATTTCTTTTTTTCTCAGTTTCTTCCCTACTGCCTCCTCTTCTTACTTCTCCTCTCCCTCTCGTTCTCTCTCCTCCCCAATTGTTTTCTTTTTTATCTTTTCCCAGACTGGCTGTTCTTAGTAAGATGGATGTGTGCATTCCCAGGGCAGATGGCCCTGTTGTTACTCCGTGTACCCAGCTCACACTTTAACACCCGGCCTCCTTGTCTGGCCTGACGGGCCATTGCCTGGGGAAAGGACTCTGCTTCTGCACTGTGCAGCAAACATGTGTGTTGTGCAGCTAACCGCATGGGTGCTCACACCTTTTTTGTAAGGGAGTAGACTCCAGCAGACTGTGTGCCAAAGACACAGATGGGTTCTTTCTTTAAGGATCACAATTTTTTTTTATAGGGAAGCTTCAATATACATATAATATACATTAATTTGCATAGTGGGTAATTGATTTAGTTAACATTCACTTATGGATACACAGATATTTTTTATTTATTTAGCTCCAAAGTAACATACATGCTTTAAAAAAAAAGATTTAGTAACCAGATTGTATTTCTGGACTGTATTCACATTATTAACTACATGAGATTAATGACACCTACTGGAAGTTCACCTGTAAAAGCCCGTCTTTGTTTTATTTGCTGTTAGAAAAGAAGTCCTCAAAACAGACAACAGTATCTTGATGGTATGTAGGTAATTGCCACGTTCAAGTTCAGGGGCTTGATCCTGATGTCTGAAGTCCAGATTTTAAGACCGAATTAATCATAGCAAACCAAAAAGGTTTGTCTCATTTCAAAGATTCTGCCAAATGTGGCCAGGAAATGCAGCTTACATTGTTTGAGGACACAACATTATATCACTTGTAGTCCTTAATGCCCTAAAATTCATTATGTTTCTGTCAATTGTTTAATGTAACAAATTGTTTAATTCAATCAACTCCTAAAGTCAGGAAAGAAGGTCATACTTACCAGGTATTACTTACCAGTTCTCGTGTCACAGTGTCCCGCGTGGACTTTGTTGGCTGTCTAAGGCCGACATCCTAAAAATGTTTGACTTTACAAGGACTGAGGACTGCCTGAATGCACTGACTCTCCATTATTGATACAGAATAAGATTCATCATGCAGCAAAGGGCCACAGGTTGGAATCAGACCAGGTGAGCTACCCTGGGCCCAATAAGGTTATTCCAGAGTGGGAAAATGAGGTATGTGTTTGAGATAAATTCTTACTTACTTACATTGTACTTACCGGAAGCTGCCAAATAATTGTCTTTCTTTACTTAAAAGAGATGAATTTAAGATTTATGTTTTCTTTTAATATCCTACACTAATGCTGCCTGTGGATATTTTAAATTCCAACTGCCTAGTACTGCTTAACAACCATACTTAACCTTCCATGATAAAATAATGTGCATTTAAAGTAGGAAATAGTGTCCCGCGTAATCGCCATGTATAGCGTACCTAATTCCAAAACAGTTTCTCTCTGTGCTGTATTGTATCTATATGGATTAAGTAACATACTACATCAGTTTACCTCTACTGTCTGTAATCTGTCTGGACAGCTGTATATGTATATTATAGTTAATTATCAGCACATCTGGGATGCTTCTTTGAGCAGTCAGATTAACTGTATGAAACTTCCTGTTTAATAATACTTACACACCACTTTTTCAATTACAGTATCTACATATTCTGGTTGTTTTTTAACAAAGACCGCTGTTGCTGCGTGTTCTACATGTGTTCACCTCCTACGAAATAACTACCTCTGATTGGGCACTATTTTGCATGACGGAAACCTGTGCCTTCTTGATTGATTCGTTCCATTTCATTGCCATGATAAACTTTTATAACACCTATCATTTACTGGCAGCATGTGTGGACCTCTTATGGAGATCTGTGCTTGATTTCTACTCGGTGATCTAAGGATGATAAATCACTGGGTACACATAAATTATATCAGTGAAATCACATGCAGTATGGGCCCTTTGTGTGCACATATGTAAATCCAGCCCGGGATGTTCTGCTGTGCGAAATTGCAGTCATTGTCTACCCTCTAACCATACAATTTCTTTCATTTCAATCTCAGCACGCAATTGGAATATTTTCCCTTAGCTGTTCCTATCATATGTAATGAATGTGCTGCCCCAAAGGTGAGAGCCATAATTGATTAAAAACCATAATGTTTTTCCATGCCTCAGTGTAGTCAGTGATAAGGATATCTGTGATGTGTGAGTGTGTAGGTGTCCTGTATGTGTGTGTGTTTGTGTGGACAGTACAGGACATCAAAGTGTGCTGTGGCTCTATTTCATCCTGGCTAATGAAGAAGCTGCGAGTGTGCTTCTGGGTCACAGTGGGAACACGCACAGTGAGGTCACTTCAAAGGCAGGATAATGACGGATTAAGTCTAAATCACGGCCGCGCTTTAGTCGCTGTCTCATATCTAGCCTGTCGCTTTGCATTTTATTAACAAATCATCGCAATATGATCTGGTAAAATGTGCCTGCCTTAATTTCCCTTGTCCATCTTACTCTGCGCAAATCCTCTACATCCAGATTAGTGGATTGTGGTGGGCAGAGTGGTGGGCCTTTTATAAACCCTTGATGGTGATGAAATATTCTTTCATTAGTGTCCATATATCTCCCCATGTCTTCATGACTTAATGCACTGCTCTCTCTGCAGGTCCATATTGCTTCGTGTTGTCTCTGTGACAGTGATACGGCTTTTCATTTATGGTAGCCCTACAGCTTGCAAGCACAATATTCTATCCTTGGCTAGTTTTGTTCTGCATTCAAAATTAACCTACACGCCCACAGGCCTTAGCTCTCAGACGAGCAGGTAAAGCAGAAATTTCTGTATCATAAAGCAAGGAGTCATAATGCTCCAACCCTTCGAACTGTACTTGTACTAGAAATGGTTTAGAAGGGGGCCACACTCCAAGATTATTGAGCTCTTAGCACTCTTGTGTGTAAGAGGATGGCACATGAATATACTGTTTCACTGCCATTCATCTTGTTCAGTGTATAACCCTCACAAGCTTTGACCTCAGGCCCGCTGTGCCTTGGAGTTACAGGTATGTAGGAAGCACTCAGGGAAGTCTAATTGCTGCTGGAGTGATTTATCCTCCTGTAGACCCACCAAGAGCACTCCAGCACTCAGATACTCTCGTCATCAACACATCTCGGCAGTTATAATCAAGGGGACCGACTGCAGGCTGGCCGCCAAAATGCTTGTTTGTGATGGAGAGGTGCAATGTCAGGAAATATTTGGTAAATTTCATCACAAGTTCAGGTGAAATGGGTTTGGTGTGGCTCAAGGGGCCAAGCGACAGACTGCATAACACTCCTCCTGAACATCAACAACTTTTTGAAGGAACACTATGCATGATTTTCGGTGTCCCCTACAGTGCATTTCACTTTTTAACCACCGATGTGATTTGCTGCTGCACAGACCAGGATTCTGGTCTGGATCATATTTTATGGAGAAAATATTTTCTGGCTCCTCTGGCTGCTCTGCCTTAGCTTGGTGATTTACAAAGTTTCCTGGTGGACAGATAGCTTTAGTTGTTCCTAAAATAATCGTTAGCTGCTGCTAACTGTAGCTGCCATTACTTGGTATCATGACCGTTACTCATAATAAAAAGCTGATTGAGAAAATAGCTTTTCAGGGATTTTAAGTAATTTTTCAAGCAAAACTGCACCCTTTTAACTTTTTCAATATGCAGATTTACATATTTTGTCTGAAAATTGAATATCTTTGTCTTTTGGACTATTGGTCGGACAAAACAAGCAATTTGAAGACATCAACTTGACCTCTGGGAAAGTGCAGTGGGCATGTTTCCCTATTTTCTGTAATGTTTAACTCACTAATTTTTCAGTACATTATATAAATTTACACTTAATTACTTGCATAAAATAATGTACACTTTAATGGGTAATGAAAATAATTGTCAGTCACAGCCCTAATCCAGGCTACCCAGGATGTTAATGTTCACATTCCTGCTGAGTTAATTCACCCAATACAGACCCATAATCCAGTACACTGTACATAGATTAATAAAGCACACTGTATAAGTGATGAAGTGAATACTTAGTAGAGGATTATTGGAGCTGAAAGTGGGTTGTCCAGCCTCTGTCCAGAGAGGGAACCAGCGGAGCCTCATTTGTTGGAGGCTCTGTGGCAGCTCCCATTTCACCTGGGCTCTCCCATGTTTAATTGGCCTCATTATGTGATTAACTTAGCAAATTTACCCCTTACCCTCAAGGCACAGCTTTGAACGCTGGCAGACCACAAACCCTCCCAAAGTCACTCCATCACCGAAACCACAATGTCAGCATTTAGGCCGGCCATCACATTCCACTGGGAAGTTTTCATTTTCTGGCAGAGAGGCCTGTTTGCCTATATTAACCTCTACACCTTTGACTCACCGCTTTTAAAAATGCAGTAATTCATTCTAGGATGATTAGCAATATATCATTGTTTCCTTAGAAATGCCCACTATGCATATTATGTTGCTTATCACACTTTATATGCTTAGCATGATTTCTGCAAGCTGTGTAAAATGTTGTATTATGCATGGCCCGTGTTGTATCATTTGACGTGATGTTTGCATTCAGACCTTAACCCCACACTTTCAAAAAGCGAGACGTTTTATATATGAAATATAAATCTATTTAATTCCAGGGTACAAAGGTGCACATGGCAATGCAGCTGTCTGTTCATCTTTAGTTGTTTGCCTTTGCCTCTCAAATAAAGCACAACCATGGAGTTTGTGGAAAGAAACAGTAGCTTGTCCAATCCAACACACAAAATCTAATATTTTGAAAGCTCCACTTGTGTGTTTGTGGGTTCATAGATATTGGTTTCATTTTGTTGATGTCCGTGGAGAATTGCATGGAAAATGAAAGGAAGATGAAAAACAAAGTCCATGATGTTAATCTATCCTGTCATCACTGAAATCTCACAGGTCCTCTGTGGGCTCTCTGACAGTCAGATGAAATGGCCAGTAAAGTGCCAATTTTACCAGACCACTTGTTATTTGCCAGCAAAGTCATAGGTTCGCTTCCTTGTTTAATAACCAATGGCGGAGAAGGTGATGACGGAAGGGGGGTGGGTGGCGTGTGTCCGTGTGCGGGAGGAGAGGAGGGGCAGTGGGGTAGAAGAGAAGTTTACAAATGGGATCCATCATTTTTCATGCACAGAGGTGACATCCCTCCGTCAGCCAATTTCGCTCCGATAGCCCAGTCCCTTGGTTCATTGATATCTGCATTAGGGACCTTTGTTAAAGGTCTCATCTAAATGCATTGAAAAACGCCTTGCTCCCTCTGTGTACCTCCTACTGTTAAAAGTGTGTGCGTCCATGCAAGTTGCTTTTGCAAAGATTTGCCGACTTGGCTTTGTCTACATTAAGGTTAGTCTTTGTGGCAAAGCAATGTAGTGTCACTGAACCTGGAAAAGGAAAAAAAAAAAAAGAAAAGGAAAAACAACAGCTAGTGAAAACCTTCAACAAAACCACAACAAAAGCCAGCTGCTCAGACTGCTCAGACTGCTCTCAGAACGGGAGCTAAGAGTGTTTTCTCACTCTGTTGTCACTCAGGAACTGTTTGGTGTCTGTTCATGTTTGTAAAGTAATACATTTAATAAATCTGTCCAAATTAACAGCGCAGAACAGAACATGACCTTTGAACTTGTTTCAAGAATAGGGCAGAAGGCATTGTGAAGGAGCTTGTTTCAAATTGATATAAATATGACAGTGCCTTCTGTATGAAGTTGGCTGGAGTAGGCCCATTAACCAAAACACTTCATAGCCACTTCATTTTATTCCACTAAAAACACCACCCTTCATGTCCTGCTCTCGTACAGTCGTGCAGTTCAAACCAACCAGGCTGTACGTCCCTTGCTACTATTAAGAAGATTTAATTTGCTATTCCTGTCCGTCTATTTTACAGAGCCATAGTGTGATACAGTAGAGGTGCTGAGGGGCTAATGTCGCTGTCAATCCGCCGTCCCCTCAGCCACAATCTCATGGCTTAATTTCCACACAGATCCAAGTACCCTTGAGCTTCAAGAGGTCTCATTCACACACTTGAATCAAAATTGCCCCCAAACTCTCTTGTCCAGTAATTTCACAACACTTTGGTTATAAGCAATGTTGCACTTTGAACAGTTTTAGCAGGTGTGCTTTCGTTTTGGTTCGTGAACTTTCAAGTAAAAGGCGAGCTACACTTTCAGCCAATCTAGTATTTCATTAATATATTTAATGTATGTCGAGCATTTCATTTGCAGCTTTTAGGTAGTTAGGCTATATCTCCTGGCGCTCTCATAAGATATATTAAGACTAGTAATTAATAAACTTGATAATCTGAAATTGACTAATAATTTGGTGCTTGAGGACATCCTCGCAGTGTGGTCCCATAGGGATCCCATTAAAAGTCCTACTGACTATAATCTATAGTTGTGCCGTGGTGCCATATGATTTAGTCGCCATGTTGCCCTTGCAACAATATTGAAATCCACTTTCAAATGACTTTGAAATTAATAATTTATGTTAAGTTTATAGACCTTGTGGTACATCACAATAACTGCTCCTATGTGAATGTGTCCCAGAGTGTTTACAAAGAGAATTGCACTGGGAGCATCTGTCACTGCCTGTCACTAGTTTGAAGAGAAAATGTGAGTGTTTGACACATGCTATTACTGTATTGTTGTTGTCCTGTTTTCAGATATGGTCCAGGAACAGAGAGGTCCATGTTACAGTCCTTTAGTCAGAGCAGTTTGGTTTTCTTAAGATGAATTAAAGTGTGATTAACAGCACAGAGGCCTTGACCTTCACCCTAATAATACTCTGTGAATCAAAGGGAGTGGTACCCGTCCCTAATGCTCATGGTGATGCGCTCTCTTTTAAATAAACCGCCGTATTCTTTTATCATGTGAGGCGGAAATGTCAGGGCCAACTCAAACAGGCTCAGCCAAACCTCCCAAACATGGTGAGATTGGATGTGAAATCAGTGCAAGGGTCACTGACAAAAGAAATTGGGTTTTATGCAGAGCGTGCCTCAATACACAACACTCCCAAACCAGAGGTAAAAGCAAAGCCCTCATCGGCTATTTTCGACCCATCATTATTTCTCATAAATCCCAAACTGGCCAAGACCAGTGCCTTTGACAGCATGACTGATGAGTTTGCCGTCATGAATGTCAAGAGAAATGGTCTCCTGCACCTTATCTCCCCTATTTCTCATTGTGAGTGAGACTTGGGGGTTTTTATGGAGAAAAGCCACGGCCGTTGTGATGAGCATTACCCGGTGATAATGAAGGGCACGCTGCTGTACTGTCAGCTTCTACAGACAGACAGGCAGGGGAAGCAGGCAGGCAGGGACCTGCTGGCTGCAGAGAGACGTTGTCCATTCATGCATTTATGTGCCCTTATGTCTTTATCTAGAGACCAGGATAAATGAGCATATTTATATATTTACACTATGTCAGTGCAGTGATTGCCTTATCTGCTGCTGCCTTCATTCATGGAGGGAAATGTCAAGAGGTAATCAAGTCAAATGTGCCTTTTGTCAATGCTATTCATGGGTCTCAGATTGTATTGAAAATGAAAATATTTTGGTGATAGCTCTGTAAAGTTCTCCTTTCTGACATATTTGATTTAACCAGAGATGTTTCCATACCCTTTGATTATCCGTATGATCCACCTTTAAACCACATAGAGGACATACTGGAAAAAATAGGAACCATACATACTTAATGTGTGGGGTTTCAGAGTCTTACTGCTCATTGAACAATTACGGTTTGTTTGAGTGCATTCAAAGTTGAACCAAACCTCACGAGTCAAGTATATATATTTCTTCATGTTTTTGAAAAAATAAAAAATAAATAAAACAACCCTCTGACTTGATGAGCCTGCTTTCTAGTCCCAGAAGCGAGCCACATATTCCTCAGAGGCTCACGTTAAGGGGCTTTTAGTGATCCTGCCTGTGACTTGGCGTGCAAACCTGCCAGTTACAGACGAAGGATAATGAGCTCGGACTCAGGTCTGAGCAGTGACTTGTGTGAGGCAGGAAGCTGCATATTTATGATGGCTTAAAGAAGCATTTATTGCCTAGTTTCCATCAAAACACTGTCTGCAGAGACCTGACAGCTTTCCTTAGAGATTAGTCTCAGATACCCCCCGTTAGGTGGCATTCTGGCCTGATCGCTCTCCCTGCTGGTCTGCTCTCCCCGTCTTGTTTTTCTTTCCCTTGTCTTTATCTCTTTCCTTCTTTTCACTCCCTTTTTTCTCACTTTTACACTCCTCCCTTGTTGTCATTCTCTCCCCGTTCCATGCCTCCTTCTGCCACCCTCTCTCAGAAGTTTTCCACACTTTGTGTCACTACGTGTCCTCTGGTTCCACTGATACAAATCAGGGTTAAAACATTTGTTTACTGTAAAGAAGGGAGAGAGTGAGCGAGCGAGAGAAACAGTGCTGTTCTAAATGTCAAGGATGATGAGGTGGGTCAGGCTGGCAGTGCAGTTGCGATTACGGCTGTCTTCACACGGCATCATCACAAACTCTGACAACCGCGCGTCGGCTGCACAATTTATGCTTGGGAGGGCTAAGTCTTCCAGTTCCGCTGTTTCACCAAGAAATTAAATTCACATGTTATCTTTGAGAACATCCTTCCTCTTTTCCCTCCAATACCAGTGTCAGGAGTAAAGTAATGTGTGGTGTCAAACTGCGGCATTCAAACCAAAGAATAATGGATTCTGGCATAAGGAATAATTTCTGTCTTTCTGGGCAAAGCCACATTCACAAAAGCACACTTATGTGCGTGCTGTTGATGTCTTCTTCCTTCAATAGTTAACAAGAAAATATAGGTACTAATAGGCTTTCAAAATACACAAGAAAAGTTTGATATCATTTTTTTATGACTTTCAACCACAGAAAACCAAGCAGGTTGTCAACTGTTTGGTTTGCGATATGACAAGCTTGAATGTGCTCACGCCTATACTCCACGCCTGTATGTTTGCTGAGCGCCTTGTGTATGAGCTATATGATTCTTTCATGAGCTGTGTGGTGGCTGGCCTTTCATAGGCGTGCTCTCATTGAGCACTTAATCAATACCTGTCATCTTGAACTCATCCTCTAAAGTGGGCCCCTGTTCTTTGTCTGCCCCGTAATCCATCTCCATACAGCGATTTGAATTTGTATTACACACTAAAAGGACCTTCTTCACTATCAGAAGACTTAACAGATTGTTTAAGGACCCTCAGTACGTCTTTTCATAAGCACAAGACCTGGTTTAGAAAAATCTATACAAGGGCCTGAGGACCTGGAGCACTATGGCAAGCAGGGTAAGCCAAGAACGTGTGAAGAATCTTAGATTTGGAGGAAGGCAATTTCATTGTCTTGGTTTTTCTGATTGTTTTGTTAAAGCTGGTTTTATTGCTGTTGCTCAGGTCTTCTGTCTGTCTATTTGCTTTGGGTTTAAGGAGTCACCAAAGGTAATTTATAGTATTTCCACCCCTAGGAGAGTATTTGATAAGGCACTTCTGAAGCTGCCCGGCTACAGGCTCGAAAGAAGGGGAGAGAAACTCGCTTTGGATTCGGCATGAGTACGGTTTCTAAATCACTGGCAGCTTCTTGTGATTGTACTTTTGCTAGTCTATCTGTAGTAAAGACTGATAATACTCTGGGTGCAACGCTAGAGTGATTGCAGTTTGTGAGTTTATCTGATGTAAACATTGATAGTATTGGAAGCACAAAGACACAATGCATTTAAGTGTTTCTTTTTCTCTACTCAACTTCTGTGTTCCAGTCCTGCAACTCAGCCCTCTCAGAAACAAATGTGCAGCGATCCATGCTCTTAACACAGTTAAGAAAATAGTTTGCGAAAATTGGACCTTGAAGAATTCAGAGTGGCTGAGTAATTGGAGGTCAATGGAAAGCAATGCTCCACGACAGAGCTGAACCCGCAGAGAGAGAGTGAGCAGGGTAGAGAGACAGAGAGAGGAGAGAGAGAGGAGCCAGCAGAGTGTCAATCATTCTGCTTTTTGCCCGCATTGCCCCTTAATTTAATCACTGTTTAATTACTGCTGTCCCCTGAGGGGCGCTCTGTTAGGTTCAGTTACTGAGCTTTTTCCCTTCCTCTGCCTCCGTCTCTGGGAGCGTATTTAGCCCTTAGACACTCTCTCTAAAGCAGGCCACTCTCTCAGAAGCCTCAGCAGTATTTCAACCTTACCTCGGGGCCCCTTGCACAAATCTGCTGATGATAATGTCAAGGGCAAGCACATATGCATATGTGTGATGAAAGCTGCCTGCAGGAGGAGAGACACCGCAAACACACAACTTTATCCAGTAGAGCAAGGGCAGGAAAAGCTGGGAACGTCTTGAAGAACTAACTACCCACTGCCCACTCCTTCTGGACCGCCACTTCCCCCTTGTAAGTCTTTGCACGCAGGGTTGGGTGTGATCCAGGAGCAGAGTAACTCATCATGCAGAGATATCACTGCTGGATGGGGTGGTCAGGTTTACATAAATGCTTCCTAGCACTGGATAATGTGTACTGTCATATCTATGGCCAAACACACTGCACATGTTGTGGTTTCTCTGGATTACCAGCAGCCCACCACCACAGATCCTACATAGGGACCACGTCAGGGGAATAACTCACATTTAGCTCTTAAGCTACAGCAATCAATATAAATTTAGCATGGTAATGATCAGGTGCAGGGGGTGTAAGTCTCCTGTGCCTCTCTCTCTCTCTTTTCCTGGTGTACATGCCACGGCGTTCCAGCTCCCAGAGGCCTCTGGGTAACACAGCTAAGGCTCCAAGATGCACGTCAAACCTCAACTGAGGATTACAGTGGGGGAAACAAACAAACAAGGCTGTCTCAGAGTCTTAGCGACAGGCATAGGCAATAACGGGGCGCTAGTAATGAAGCCACTGACGGCACACGCTTAATGCACAGACACAAACACACACACACACACACACACACACACACCTGAGCAGCCCTCAACCCTCCACAGTTCCCTTCCTGGAGCAGCAGAGGTATTTTAGACCGTGTTAAGGATATAATGGGACAAATAGAGACGATGTGATGAGGGGGCTGTGTGTATGTGTGTGTGTATGTGTGTGTGACTGATTGATAGATGAGATGCCGTGAGAGTGTCCGTGATGATGACTATCGCCAGGGGAGGAGAGTTGAGACAGTTGTTGCTCCTGGGTATTCAGATTGGAGTGTTGACAGGTTTATTATTGAAGTTTGTTTCCCCCTCCCCATTCTTTCTTTCGCTGGACGGGTAGTGTCAGGGTGCGATAGTCACTGTCTTCTTCTGTAGTTTTCTTCATGACAGACACCAAGTCTGCTGTTTCTACACCAGCTGGTCTCTTGCCACTCTGGCAGCCATTTCAAGACACTAGAAGGAAAAAATTGAGACAACCATAACGTAGATTATTATTATTATTATTATTATTATATTAATCAAACGGCTTAATGTTTTGTGGTCCGTTTTTATACTCAAAAGTTGTACAGAATTTTACACTGTGAGATGCTGTGTTAATGCCAAAACCAAGGAGGATTGTGCCAAATGTAATCCCTTTAAACTGGCTCGCTGGCCTCGTTTGTGTCAAGCAGGATGCCTAGCCAGAGTACCAAGGCCTGTAATGCAATTGACGACCTGCTGCCTCTGACATTAATAAAGATGGAACATGTACAGGAAATTAAACTCTCACTTTCCTATTGTAATGAGATCTTATCCATCATGATACTGTTTACCTCACAATCAGATAAAATGATCAAATTGAAGCTCAATCAGGGCCTCACGCAATGCCATCACTGTAACCCGCTGGCATTACTCTTCTAAATGGATGGAAAAGTGAATGGGATTTAAATAAAGAGTCTATATGTTAATGGGCAGGGTTTAGCTCCCCTGGTGATCCACTTTCTACAGAGATGGTGGGGAGAAGTGGTGGGGGAGGGAGGGACGGAAGGAGCATGGAGTCTGCACTGAAGATGAATGTCAGCAGAGTGTTGTTGTGTTATACACATTTCTAATCTCCCTCTTCTTGCTTTAAAAAATGCAGGAAGGAGGAAAGTGAACATGTTGACCTCACTAAGTGTCTCAGGCATCTCTGTGTCCTGGTTGGCCACAAGAGGGAAGTAGCTAGCCACAGAGGATGAAGGCAGGCCACAGGTTCATAATCGCACTGGAGAGATGTGAGATATGTTAACTAAAATATATTATCATCTGCTTTACTTTTATAGATCACTGGAGTTTTTTGTCATTACATGAGCCTGTGATCTTTGATATAGAAGAGGGAAAAGTACCGTGGACAAGGCAATGCAAAATTTAATGGTATTGGCTTTTATAGGTAATAAGGGGGCACTGATCAAAGGTTCACAATACTCAAAAGCAGCTAGGTTGCACTCAGGAGGGGGACCAAGTGCTCTCCAGCCAGGCTGAGTAAATTGCCAGATCAGCTAATCAGAATTCAACTGGAAGATGTAAGTTAGTGGATACTAATTGAAGACAGATTTAAGGGGCATCCAGCTGGATACGGCAACCCTCTGCCACTCTCCTTAGTAATTTCTGTTGAATATTAATAATGTTTTTTATATAATAGTGTATGTGTGGAGTGGGAGGGGGGGAGGGTGCTCCAAATGAAGCCCCTAAAAAGCATCAAACATGCAAGGTGAAATTACTCAAAGGATATCTCAAGCAGACTATCCATTTACTTGCCCTCTTCGCTTCTCTTGAGCACGGGGAGGGCGTTGGTGGAGGAGTCACGCACTTGTGAAAAACATTGCATGTGGGATGTTATCAGCACCTGCTCAACATGGGTATATGAGCCAATTAAACAAGTATGGGTGTATGTTGTCCTCCTCTACATGATTAGAATCACAATCCCTGGCTGTGTGGTCCTGCTTGACCCTGCTCACGTTAAGATTGAATATTTCCTGGAAAAAGGTTCAGTTAATGAAGAGTATTGAGCCGCAGCCTGATCAAGAAGCAGGCCAGGATGGACACTATTGCAGATTAATGAAGTTGCAGAGATAAGAGCGGCTTGAATTTGCATAAGACACTCAACAAAAATGAATAGCGTTATATATGTGATATAGACAATGTAAGTGCTGTACCATAAATAGACTTACCTGTGGACTGTATACAGTGAGGTGAACTACTGCAACCCTGAAAAAGCACTGAAAAACAACAACACATTTTACACTTTTACTAAGCTGACGTTACATTAAAGTCACAGTGAAACAACAGTTAGAGAATCTTTGTCTTCATGTGTAATTCGAGTGAAACCAAATATGTAGGCAGGGTTTAGTTATGAGAGGGATTTAAATTAAGTTCTTGAGATTTGAATAAATTGCCAAAAAAGTTGGCTGGACTGTTCACCTCCGGCGAAATGCATAAATTAGATATCAACCACATGTAAAATGTAAGAAACATATATATAACATTGGTCTTCTAATATTTTTTCATAATGCATGGTGTTAGCTATAGTCACCCTAAATCACATTTGAGTTCGAAATGAGTCGTCAAAAATATTTTTACCTTTATGGGAGGGATTTAGTGGGCTTTTATCACCTTTAATTGATAGAGATATCTAAAGAGTGACAGGAACTGGGGGGGGGGTGGGCGACACGCAGCAAAGGGCCACAGGTTAGAGTCGAACCCAGCAAGGAGCAACCAGGTGAGCTACCAGGGCGCCCCAACAAAAGGGATTTTGATGTAATATGAATGAATAATTAATACAGGGACACGAGTGTAAGTTGCAAATTTGTAATATTTTATCATTTTTGTATTTCACTGTGTATTTTAGTTGGTTTGGAGGATTCATGCGGTAAAGCCATAAAGCTGTTTTTCTTCATGGTCTTTCAGTTTCCATACATTCAGTTGTGTGACCCTACAATACAATTTTTTTCTTTGTGCTTTACAGTGGATCCCGATCTTACAGTGACAACACAGGGGCAAAGAACATCGTCAATATGGCATTCACAACTGCTGTTATTTCCCCCAGGACTTGGAATCACACATTTGAAACAATCCTCCTGGGACACATTTAGACAACAGACCAATCCAAACTGCTGGTAACTCACACCTCACTGTCACACTGCTGCTTTTAACAGACTTTAAAAAGGGAAAAAGGATAAAGAGAGAAAAAGGTAGATAGATCTATGGACTCTATTAGTTGTCACAATCTGTGTTCATTTGTTAATGTTTTTTGCACTGGAAATATGTAAAAAAAACAAACAATGCAAGAACAAACACATTGCAATAAAATTTTAATAAAATACAATAATGTGTATGTATGTTCAAGACCTGAGGCTCAACAGAAAGGTCCTCAGTCTGTTTTTATTGTTTGCAAATTCTTTTTTCACTACCCCACAGATGTGATCTGTACCTTAGAAAGACTGTACTAAAAAACTGAGTAATACACTGCAGAGGTATTTAGAGAAAATGATAAATCCACAAAGGTGTCATCATCATGGTGATTCCATTAAAGGTATGATTACTGTCCCAGATGTCAGTGATGATGGAGGCAACAAGGATGTGTGTTATATTAGTCCCCAATGCCTGACAACCATAATATCTTTCCTCTTTTACAACCTAACTTTCTCTTACTCCACAAGCAGACATTTTCACTCTGCTGCTTTGATATGCCTGGCTGCTTGGTAGCTGTTGTAGAAAAAAAACCTCCCACTGCACCGACAGGTGTCTGATTTCTATTCCCATGGCAAACACACGCCACAGCTAGATGCAGATTGCCTGTGGAGATCACCGATTGTGAAAAATAATAATGTATCTGGAAATACTGGCCCTGGGACAGTCTACAGGCGTTCAGATGAAATGTATGTTTGAGAGGAAATGATACAACAGTGAGGGAGTGATTGCCATAATGATAGATCCCTAACCAGACATTTTTCATAAATGGGAACTTGCATTTAGGCCTGAAAAGAATCAAGAATGGGTATGTCAAAGTGTGAAACAAATTTGGAGAAAATGTTTTTGTACTAAATTGCTGCATCATGGATGCTTGGGATGCTTGAAGGTAATGGAGTTCACGTTCGGGTAGAATCAGTCAATCCATGAAAGTTTGGAAAGACTTGACACACTTTGATCAAGTTTTTCATCTGGCTTGTCTTAAATTATTTTTTTGATTGATGGGTTTATATTTGACATAATGCACTGCTGAAGCATGAATAAATGGAATAATTTTTACATATATTTAACACTTATGGTATATCAAGGCTCTCTTTCAATGCCATTTTCTTGTAGTATGCAAAATGGAAGGTCTAACCTGAGGGTATGACAATATGATTAGAATGGGAAGTCATTCCCCCTCCATCCTCATGGCCACTGTGATAAAAATATAAGAAAGTGATTAGGGAGGTAGAAAAAGCTTTGGTTCATTTATATTTCATACCATTTGAAAAAGTAATCTGACCTATAGACACAGTGGCTCATACTGGATATGGAAGTAATAGACATCATATAGTAGACATCTGTGTAAGACTGCTTCATTTCAATGGAATTACTGCATTATTTACGTCATTAAAAATCAAGACTACTGTATAACCCATATTCAGTGGACAAATGCATTAATACAAGGTTTGAGATGAAAATAAGGTGACAGCATGGGCACTTTGCTGAGAGATTTCTTAAATCAGACTGATCAGTTGAGCATAATGTGATGGTTATTACATTTAGGCTGTATATATGGATATCTGTCAGGGAATATGGCATGCTGTTAGTGTGAGATCACATCAGATATAGCTTGAGAGTTTGACATCAGGAAGACATTGGTTGAACGCCATACATTATTAGTGTGGGGATGTGTCAGTTTCAATTTTCAGTACGTTGCCCTTGTGGTTAATAATTATTTATATCTTTTTAAAACATATTTTTTCATTCAGTCATAAGAGCGTCAATATCTTCACTCAACAATTATCATGTCATCAAAATGTACGCATTTTGATTCTTCATTTTTAACCATGCATTGGCCACTTGGGGGCAGCGGAAACAAGATGTAAACACTAACACTGACATAGTATCAACTTGCCTATTTATACATGAAGCACATGTGGAGCAATATTGGCATTTATTCAGAGTCAGATTTCTGGCCACCCAACAAATGTAGGTCCAATATTCAGTTCCCTTTAGCTCTGTCTTTGGTCTCCACCAACTACAAAGGTAAGTACTTTATCTGGCTCTTTAAATGCTCCCCAGTTGTGTTCATCAGCTCGTCAGTGCTGGCTATGTTGCGTCTGCTGTTGTGAAGAGCTTTTTTATGAAAAACTGAAAAATGAGAATGAATAAAAATAGTTAAAGTTGCAGGTGGAAAACTAAAAGAATTAGCTGATTAGCAATTAAACTCTCTGTAGTGCTGAGAGAAACTAGAGATAATTCTTTATGGTTCTCACTATAAGTGACTCCTTTCACATATGAGTTGTCATGTGATCCATTGTTATTATAAAACTATTGATTGTAGCTGCTTTAAGGCATGCATACTCACATCCCTTTTTTATACCTTAACATACATATATGTAATATTTTGCAAAAGTGTCAGGTGATACTGCAAACCAATTTAGCTGTGACACACAACATAGTGCTGTTTTTATGCAACATGCTAATACAGTGGGTCAGTATTCAGTTTTAGTGCTACCCCCTATACACATTCAGCTCTGCATCACCGAATCAAGGTGAACAGGATACTGACATGCATTAACTCTGACCCTGCCCAAACATTTACATACACAAAACACAAACCACGTCTGTTGATGCCCCCATAAACATGACACATATGTGCCTGTCATACACGGGCCATGTCACTGTGACCGGGTGACATTGTGACAGAGCTCCTGTGTGCACTTTTGTGTACATGTGTGAGGTGGGACCATTGCGGGGGGGGGGTTTGCATTTTCGGGTTTTTGATGAGTGTGATTGCGTGGGCACATTTATGCTGCCTCACTTTGACAGCACCGGTCCGGCTCCATCCTGCAGGTCAGCTGGGGTTTAATTGTCAACCTTAAATATTCATGGGCACATTGAGTAGATAAATGAAGGTATAAGCACACTGTAAAATTTTCAATAGGTCAGGTGTCACTGACTTCACTGGATACAATTTACTGTATGATCTGACATTCGCTGCAATGCCAATTAATATGTTAAGAGCATGAAAAGAAATCCTAATGGCATTTTCCATTTATGCATTATGAAGTAATCTACAATGAGATGGATACCTTTAAGACTAAAGGTGCACTGCAATAAAAAGGAGCACTTTATGAGGGTGTTTTATATTGGTATGAATCTATATAATTCTAACATAGACTCAAACCTTTGATGCTTCCAGTCATTACTTTTTACCTGAACATGTGCAACCTCTTGGTAACCCGACCACAGTGGTCAAATTATTTTACAGTTTATCATTATACTCTTGGACAAAAGTGATCAAACCATCTGTACTGCAGGCACCAGTAGCCAGTTGCACCAGGTAAACTTACAACCACTAAATTCAAACCAGTGTTCTAATCTTAGAACAAATTAGTTCTTAGATTAGTTGTTATTTAATATCACAGTACCTGCCATGGTTAACTGTTGAGTAGTAAACTGAAGTAATTTTAGTAAGTAAACTTTAGTTTGGTAATATTTGACCCATTTTTGACTGAGGAGTGACATGTTATATAGAATATGGCCGACATATTCGACTGACACGATTTTTTATTTGGATATTATTTGAATTATGAATTTTGGCTGTTCTTCTGTTTGTCGTGTAAAAGTGGTATAATATTTTTTGGCAAATATTTGTTTCCAGAAATAAGATTTTTACACAAACACAACCAAGTTAGAATCACTACCTTAGCAACACAATCAAAGCCAACTTAACCTTACTCAGCCACCCAGCTGTCCCCCTCTTGCCAAGGTTAGCATCCCCTCATCCTCTGTGCTTCCATCTTTCTCCTTAATGGCTTATTTGACGATAATTAACCCTGAATCCTACAGAGACAGGCCAGTGAGAGATTGATGGCCTCGTCGGCTAGCTACACCTGTTCTGCTGCAAGGCTCACAGTTACCAAACCATGGCCAAATATGACTGCCCTGAAGCCCCGCATGTTGATGTCAAAGACAAACACAGGTCCTCCCCAGTGGCCTGGGTGTTCTGTATAGGGCAACATTGTGACCACAACCTCTGATTACACTCATTATTCCACTCAGGGCTGACTGCTGTAAGGGGGCATCCTGTGGTCCCTTTTGTCCCAATTAACTACACTGTCCCTTAAAACGTCTATTCATCTGCGACACATAATCCTGCATACAGATGCTCTGACTTACTGGAAAGCATATTTCGTCAGACCAGTCCTTTTGTCAGTGAATCCATTTAGAGGAGGAAGCAAGTGCTCATTTGGGAATTTTGCAGCACATGGGGCCTGTATAATTGACAGATGCAGTGAAATATTGGCGGAAGTTCTTTCATTTGAACAGTTGTGGCTGTTTTGCAGACCTCCACATTTATTCTATATTGAGTTAATATGAATATTCTTTTGCTCTTTTGCCATCTTGCTTGCAAACATGCAAGTTGAAACCACAGTTAAGCGAAATATACCAACACATGTAGCACACTTGATTTTGTTGTCAGTGTTTATCAAACTGTTCTTTGCTGTGGTGGATTAATGCTGTGAAAGCAAATCATCATGCCAATGCTGAATGGCATTTCCAGCCTTCGCACATGTGCTTGCTATTACCATGAACAGATGTTAATTACTTATTTTTTCCCCTTTTTTCCCACTTTACTTGAGATGTTCCTCACTCCCGTAGATGGAGGCCCTGGTCTTCTTCTCAGCATGTTGGGGTGAAGCCTGGGCCTCTGTCATGTTGCTGCAAAGGGGCTTTCGGGAGTTGGGGAATAATCAAATGCAGAAAAGTGTTTAATTTTTCATAAACAGAGGAACCACCGAATGCACACAACTAACAATGTACCCCAAAGCAGATGTAGAGCGTTTTTAATTTATGGAGAACTGAGAGAAATGGGCAGATGGAGCAAGAGGAGGTGGAGGCATGCTGAGGGACTCCACTTTTCTCTCTTCTCACCTCACAAACAAGAGAAGCCTGTGAGCGTGTGCCACAACACACACAAACACACTCCCACACACCGCTCAAAGACATGAGCACATGCACAAATGCAGACATGTACCACCCCCACCATTTACACACACACTTCTCACTGCCGCCATCACTTCCACCACACAAAAACACACACACGCGCACACACACACACACACACTCTTCATCCCCCCTTTTTCAACACAATCCCACTCTCCCCTGCAACCCACAACAAAACACACATGGATACATCCCCCTCCCACGCACACACACATAAAACCAAAAAATTATCCCACCACCATCAGCCCCTCACAGACACACACCGGCAAATCCTCAGGGTTCGACTGGACCCGATTGAGAACACTCAGTAATGAACTGCCTCATGCGCTCTACAGAGTCTGCAGCAAGTAGACAGGCTTCATTCTGGCGGGCCATATGTAGGTATGAATATGCATGGGAATCTGTCATACAGGCAACAAGCACTACATATATATGATGCCAAAGGTCACCAGTGTGAGGAGTGAAATTAGCTCTCTGTTGGGCATTTGGAGACATGTAAGACTGTTTGGAGGGCGTGGGTGGACTGTGAATCATGCTAATGTGTGAATGCAGTCCTTGGCTCACTTTTAGAGGACAACATTGATTGAGAAGTTTGGCCACTTAGTATTATCTGTTTTTACTAGAAGCAGGGGGAAAATGTTGAAGTCAATTGGTGCATGTTGCAAATACACCAAGGCCACACTAGAGGTATTATGGTTCACTGATTTGTATGTAATTTGTGTCTCCCTGGCTCAATTATTGGTACAGCCTCATTTTATTTTTTAAAAGCCAAGGTGCTGCTGTATGTAGAATCTTTATGTCGAATTTAAACAGGGGCTCAAATTAGAAAAGTATCTATTGTACTGTTTGCAAATCCAGAATTCCCAAGATCACATATTTGTAATGACAGCTGTTTGGAAACTGTCTAAATGTAAGAAATTGAGAATAATGACTTATAAGGAAAAGTACTTGCCAAAGTGTTTAAATAAATGTTGCTATTACAGTCAGATTTGTAAAAAGGTTCCTTCTTGAAGAATGCTTCAGCTCTGTTTTAGTACTTTATGTTGTACTGCTTGTTATTTTGGTTTTATTCGAAACCATGCAATCTTTGGTTTTTAGTTAAGTAAATCTGAATTTGAATTAATGTACTTTTTTGGTTGCTTGCTGACACACATGTATCTCATGCCATTTTTTGTGTACTGCAAAGTACTGTACAACGGAAACATCAGCATGGTGGATACTGTCAGAGTAATAGTGTTACAGACATATTGCTGTTTATAATACTGGGTCATTAAAAAAAATTGTTTGTCCACCGGAGAACACTGACAAGTTAATTTTTCAACTCTAGAACAAGTGCTTGGGATCGGCGCTGGACTTTGGTACAGTTGCCACAGCCAGATAAGACAACTGAAAGATGATAAATACCATTCTCTAGAAATGACACCACGAAATGACTTTGTATCATCACACTTTGGGCTATTCCATCTAATAAAATTAATAGAGCTGTATTTTTGGAGCAATTCATGTCTGTGGGGAGTCAATAGGAAGCCCACTAAGCCAGAGAGGGACTCTAGCGCACAAGCTCTATGAGCCCAAAACTGCAGACTCCTGCAGAAGCCTGAAGGAATTTTTTGATGTGCTGCTCAGTCCATATGTTTGTAAAAATTCTTTAGTAGCCAAATTTGAGGGATCATCATTAGAAATGTTTATCGGTCCATATATTGTTATCTGATTATTATTTTATTTACTTTATAAGTATGGGTAACAGACTAAAAATCGGTCAGGGTCCACTGTAAAGTAAGTATGTAATGCTATATCAAAAGGATGATTTTGTGGAAGGTACATGGTCATTTATTTCAGTCACTCCTCTTAAATACTCGATGAACCTACAAAACTTTTATAGCTTTTCTTTATGTGCACTCAGTACAATATTTGCACTGTACTGCCATGCTGCCATTCATTCTGAAGGAGCCCGAGTAGTTTTCCTTTATCTCAGCATCTTTTTGAGTTTTTCTTTCATTGGTATTTGATTGGACAACTTCTCTTGCAAGCACTGCTACTTGACATGGTTTTGTAAGTAAGAGCAAGATTTGGCCCTATTGTAGATGCGTTTGATCTCTCCCAAATGACTTGTCACTTCATTTCTAAACCCAAATTCTTCTAGTAAAAAAAGGTATTTTTGTGAGCCAGGCTGCAGTTCCAACAAGCACAACTATCTCCAGCTTGTTAACTATTTATTTGCAGTGACATTAGACCAGAATTATGCTTCACCAAAACACATGTGTCCCCAGGCATGGCCCAGACGGCCTCACTGTCCCGCAGTCTTTCTGCTGTAAATTCCCCACTTAAAATTTCATGATCTCCGCTCGGCAGGATACCACTTCCATCATGAAAGAGTTCTCAAACCTAATAACCGTTACTACTCTGGCGGAGCCATCAAAAACCTATTTGTTTCAACAAAAGCCCTCTCCCCCATGCAATGCTGCTGGGTAATAATGCCAGATAGGTTTTAAGGGCAATGAATTGTGGAATTACCATTTTCTCCTCTCTCTGTCTCTGTCTCTCTCTTTCTTTTCTCTCTCTCTCTCTCAAGATCATTATATTAAACACTTAATTATTCATTGGTAATGCCTGTCATGGTGAAATATTGTCCTCTGCCAATCTGAATGCATCATACTGCAGAGGCCTGCCTCTCTTCCCGAGGTTAATGGCACAGCCCTCACTTGCATTAGCTTGGCTAAATGCAGTGCACCTCATAAGTCAAAGTTCCCTAAGTGAGTGGAGAAGTCATCACCTCGAGCGCTCTCTTTTTCTTAGTCCTTCAGCACGTGGGTCAGTGAGATCATCCTCACACAGGAACTCTGAACATACACACACACACACACACACACACACACATATGTGTCCACATTGGATCTTTATTGTTTTATCTGAAGGATGGTTTGGGCTTGATAGAGCTGAATGGGGCTCGCCATCAGGGCTTTTAAAGGTGAAGGGTGAATGGATCACTTTTCATGCAGTGCACTCATGGACTGAGCATCCATAGAGGCTTCCATAGGGTACAGTGTGTTATGACTAAATTATGAGACTGACATTAGTCATTCCATACCACATGTTCAATTTGGACAGACATAAACAGTATTAAACAGATTACAGGAGATAGTGGTGACAAGGATCTCTCAGGTCTGATGCGAAGATGCATGGCATCCTCCTTGTGTTAATACACTCTGGCGTGCAATATTTCTTCAGCAAATATGCAGTGCTAACAAAAATGATAGTTTTGTGCACTTAAGCAAATTGCATGTTGATTACATCTTCCTGATATTGCTAAAATGAAATTCATTTTATCATTGGTTAACAGGGTATTACACCTAATAAGAAATCCTTCCGGAATAAAAAAAAAATGCAAACATCTAGTTGTGTGCCAATAAGGGGAAATGCTGACATATGGGCAAACATTTCACCAGCATTGCAGCTTTTCTCTGTGGCAAATAAAATACCAAAAACAATTAATTTTATTTGAAGGGAGGTCAATTTGCTTTAACCCTCGCTGAATGATGTGGCAGAGAAAACGGGCAAAAGGATGCTGGAGATTAATACCTTGTCTTAAAAGCCAATATGGATCATTATTTTACAGCCCTCTATTACCTGGTTAAACATGTATGACTTTATGTCAGCACATTATTAAAGGTGCCTTCTTTGCTGTCCTGATGCTTACCTCACCACTGGGTCAAGAAAAAAAAACTTATTGTAAAAGCTTGCAGTCTTTTTCAGCAGATTGTGTACTGGTTATAATGAATGCAATGTGCTTACATTAGTGATTGAATTTTCAGAAAATATATAAATGACTTGAATATTGTTAATTTCACCATTCAACATCTTTACACTCACAATACCAGCTGCAATTTTTTACACATGTGGCTTTTTTATAGAAAAGCACTTGACATGTTGTCCAAAATCAATTCCATTCATGAAGTGGAGCAACTCAGTGTTTTGCTTTGACTTTCATACTTTAGATGCTCATTAAAACAGAGAGAGGAGAGAGATAGTCTCAAGGGGCCAACAAAAATACCATAGCTGGTTCCTTTAAATCATTTGTTTGTTATTAGTTAATGACTCCTGAAATCCAACAGCACATTTGGGTGATGAAATTTCTGACCTTCACTTCACAGTTGACTCTCCTCACTGTAGAGCTCATTAGTGAACCATCTAATCTCATTAGACGAAGCTGGGGTAAGGTGGCACCACGACAAAGTAACTGCTCTCTCTCTCTCTCTCTTTCTTTAGTTTTGGACCAGGAGCAGAAACAGGTGTGGGAGCGGGCGTGCCAGTGTGGGACAGGCGGAGTCCTTGCTAACAGTTCTCCTCTAATTGCTGCGGATGCCAGTATGCTCGCTCTCCGCTGCCTTTCATAACAGTTGGTGTTTGGCAAGAGGCTTTTTATGTTTGTTTTAGCTGATGATTTGCTACTTATTGTGTCTCTGTCAAAGGAATACTTTTGCATCCTTTAGTTGCACTGAAATATGTGTGTGTCCCTCGTGGATGTGGATGCCAACTGCTCCAAGACACATTGCAGTGGAACAGAGATGTTTGAAACTTCCACCAACAATGATGATGTTGATTTAGCATTTTTCTGTAACTATTTACAAGAAACTTCTGCACATAGAGAAAGAGACTGAGGCACTGTAGCACAGCTGTGGGGATTAAACAATGTATGAGCAGCCCTACCAGTTTCACCAACTCCTTAGGCCTTATAGGGCTAGTTATTTCCATGTTGACAACAAGGATAATCAAATTTTGGCTTGCTGTAACACGTTAAAGTCTTAAATCATTCATATCATTTCCTGTTATACTTGAGCTTTGTTCTAGAGTCTAATCTAGGTATAAAAATGAGCTAGTTTTCTGGTACACCTCCTTGAGAGTTTTTACTCTCAACATCAGAGAACCTCAGCACTAAACTTAGAATTTACTCCTCTGTCTACATATTTTCTCCGCGAGACTCATACTCTAGATCATGTGGAGCCGTATTTATTGTCGTAGCTTATTTAAATAATCACCGGCACGTCAACGCACATTATGGCTCCCTGTCAAGGTAATAACACATTGTCATTGCTGTTGGAAAGCAAATATTAAACCATAGATCAATGTTTAACAATGCATAATGGACTGGATCTGCATGTTCCCGTTTCCATTTCAGTTGGCCTTTGGCTATATTAGAATAATTTAATGCTACAAATAATATGGAAAAAACTGTTGTTATTATTGCTTTTTTGAAAAATAGTTAAGGGAATCAGTGTTACATGTATTATAGAATATGAGGTTGTTTGCATGTGACAGTTGTTTGAGTATGATGTTAGTGAGCCTTTGGCTTTGAGGAAACAGCAGAGTAAAAGAACAGTGTAAGGTAAAAGCACATACTGTATATAAGCTATATAATATAAATTATTCTTTTTGATTAATATATGCCTGTGTACAGTTCTGCATATTTAAAATGAAACAATAGTGTTTTGTTCTATGGAGACGATAGGATGTCTTTTGGTAATGTCATATTCTGGGCATTTTGGCACTAATTCTTGCCATCTTTAATGTTTTTATTCTATATGGAACATTTGAACACATACAGTGTGCAAGATTTAGAATGGCAACTGATTTCAGGGGAAACAAGCTATAAAAACAACAATGACATCAGTCGTTGCAGATTGCAAACCCACAGCGTCTGTAGATAAAAATGTCCCATTATAAGGTAACAAAAACACAACAATTCTTATTTACAGGTATTACATTATACATGTAAACATACCTATGAATATTATATTTCTGCCAATAGATCCTCTTAAATGTTACATACTGGACCTTTAGGTTGACATGGGAAACTAAGCAAACTGTTGCCAATTTACACATCTCTAAATGTTGTTTTTCTGGCTGGTGAATGTAAGTCCAATTGTCACTCTCTAATAGCTGTTTTGGGTCTCTACCAACATCTGAGGAAAATATGTGGCTTTTAGTTGCTTAATGCTCCACTACATTCTCCAACTAGTTGCAAACTCTGTCTTGTTTCGTCGTATTATAACTTTTTTTTGCTGAAAACAGCTGTCATGCTGCATGGAAACAATGCTATATGAGCAGTTAGGGCGAACGAAAATGGTAAGTTGCTGACCGAAAAACCGAGATGGGAGCTGAAGCTCATTAAAGCTTAGGGGAACTGCAGAGTTGGGTAAAAAGTATCTGTGGATACATAACTACCAGTTACCCCTTTCACACACTAGTCATGTCATTCAATGCTAAAATAAAAATATTGAATATAGCTCCTTTAAGTTAGTTATTTGGAGAAAGCCTCTGCAATGAGGAAAGAAAACTCTTCATCAGGATACGAGTAAGGGTTGTATCAAAAGATTCTTTATTTCTTTATTGCCTATATTTTGTTGGTTATTTGTTTAAAATGTACATAAAAAATCATCACCTGACTTTGTAGATGTAGAAATGTATATATGTTACCAAAAATATGCTATATTTTTGCTGACTGACACAACAGGGTATTGTAATCCCATGTGGTTTGGACCACACTAGCTAACTAAATTGCACACACACAAACTCCACACTACCTTATCATCGCTAGTCTGTGATTTTGCTCGAGGTTCAATGAACCATCAGTCGGAAAATCTCCCCGGCTGACCTGAGTCAGTGTGTTCTGGGTGCCAGCCCTGCAGCGTTTGCCCTAGAGAGTCTTCTTGGATCAGCTGTTGCTAGCTGAGCCAGCAGCTAACAGAGCCCTGGGGAGCTCCAGGTGGGTCTGATTAGCTCTCCACAGAAGAGAAGGGTCAAGGAAAGGCAGCTCGGGTTACCTTTGCAGAGGAGGAAAGGAAGTAGGGAGGGAAAAGAGGAAAGCAGTGTGTGGCAGACGGGCAAATGAGTGGTTGCGGGGCAGTGAGTGGGGAATTAGACACATGTCGGCCCAAGGTCTCAATTTTCCTGCAATCAGCACGACACCTGGCCTTGTCTTAATTGGTCAGGATACCTCACCTAATCCATCGCCTGTCCTCCTCAGTGTCTGGAGCCCTCTAAGCTCCATTCGGCGCTGAGGCGAATGGACAAAAGCCAGCGATGAAAAAGGGGCCTCCCTTTGAGGCCTAATCCAATTAGATAACTGTTAGAAAACCGTGAGTAGAGTTTCACGTCCCTTAAAGGTAGACACGAACTCTGGCAACCTTTGTGACCTCGGAGAATGCCATCTTGTTAAGAGTCACAGCGGGGACCCCTATCCCCCTCTCTTGATCCCGCTGACCGGAGGGTGTGTTTGTGTGTTTGAGAAAGAGGGATAAATGGTCCTGACTCATACAGAAGCTACATCTACATCTCATCCAAGTCTAAAATAAATCAGTATCTAAAGGGTCTCTCCTGATAGTTCTGTAAGGGAACTTCTGTTTGTTTTTAGTTTAAACTTAATTAACTCTTTAATACTCTTATGTAAACACAACAAAACAAAATAAAACAAAACAAAAAAACACAAGAGCCACTCTCGCATATAAAAGTACAGAAACTGCACTACAGGGACCTATCTGATTTATTCATATTTACAGAATCATGATTGCCTTAGGTGATATCTTTTCCAGTAAATACATGAATATGTATTGCTGCTGCTTTTTGAGACATGCTATGACTTACATATTTCCCACGCAACTCACATTTTTATTCATGCAAAAAAACGTTTGAGGCGCTGCATTAAGGAGCCATTTCCATTTTTGAAACACATCTAAGTATCGTAAACTTGTGATGTGCCCTGCCAAAGTGGCATGGCCTCAGAGACTGCCCCTAAATATTTGCTAAAGGGGGGCACCGACTGGCCCTCGTTATACCCCATAATGTCCCTGCATAGTGATCAAACAATGAAATTTAATCAGTGGCCTCCAGTCTACTTCCCATAAAAATGTGTTCTCTAATATAAAGTTCATTTCTATGAATATTAAAGCAGCATATCATCTGTTGAATATTTTATTTGATCTCCACCTTTAATAATGCAAAATGAGGAATAGAACATTCACCCCTTTTCCTATAGATGATGACTGTCCACTATTGTATATATCACATATTGCATTACGAGCTCTGGTATCTTTAATATAGGTATAGCTAAAAATGGCACCTTCTGCAATGGATATTACGCCACAGCTTCGGGCACCTCGGCTGTTATTGAAATGTAGTGAATCAGAATGATGAAGGTTTAAGTAAATGTCTAAAGTGAAGTATTGCTTGACACCTGCTCACTTTGAATGTTTATTGGAGTTCACTTTGAACTGGCTAGGTGGCTGGAGACAGCAAGAGGATATTGAAGAAAGAAAGAAATATAATAAAATAGTTATGTAAGGGCTGCACAAGCTCTCTGTGCAGCTTTGGATGCTTATCTACTATAATTGTGGGACATTATAAGGATGCAAATGAAGTGTGTAGACATGGCAACCCTGTTGGAAAAAGCCTTGAGGCTGTCTCCCCTTTGTTTCCCTCCCCTCTCAGCCATGTGCTAATTGTATTATCCTCGTCATTTTAGTTATTTGCTTCTCTCTCGTTTTCTGTCTCCCTCCTCTGAATGTCTTTGTATGGCACAGTCATCAAGGTGATAATTGCATTGCCAGTCTCCAGTAAGAGACATTCTTAATTATTTCAGCATTAGGCGGTAGTTATACAGGCTATTAATGCTTGACTTCGCAATTATATACTTTGTTTGATTGCCTTTTATCAGCAGGATACAATGGACTTATTTGCGGCTGACAAGGGGAGCACCACAGTTTTATACAAAAGATAAGTGATGTGACATTTCCTGTATGGCTTCCATTCACATGCAAACATCGCACATTGCATGGAAGTGCTTTTAATCTCACAAACACCCTGCGCATGAAAATAGTTGCATGGAATTGTGTGGACACTGAATGAGCTGTCAAAGCCATGAAAAGCAGTTTGGGTCAGTCTGAGCTTTTGAAGCCTTGATGCCTGCTTCGCCAGTCTCCTCCTTTTAAAATCTCCAAGTCATTATCCAGTTGAGTTTGCTCTGAATTGTTGACACCTTCTTTGGAACATGTGTTTCTTGCTCATATGGATCACTCAAGTGCCATGTTTTTTATGTGCAGAGGAGTTGTTTGACCCTTTGTACTTTATTGCTAGCTGATGTGGTTTCTCTGTATCATTCCTTGAATATCTGCAATCTTAGTAACAGTAACACACTTAAAATATGTTGCTAATAAGTGACATTATATTTTATATGCTGCTTTATAATTCGATTCAGGCCTAATTACACTGTGGTATACACCTGGCACTAGCCCCCACTACCACATTCCTCTGTCTTTAAAGTCTTGGCCCAGGCATCAAAGCTGCCTGGTTTTGATGATATTTTGGCACTGGCCTGTGTTGGCTGCAACTTAAATGGGATTAGAGTGTTGCACGTTAAAAAAGGCCGCTGCTCTTCATCTCGGCATAACAGGATATTATGAGCACTTTTCAATGTCAAAACTTACAGGAGAAATTAAAGGAAACTGCAAAACAGAAAAGGTCCACGGAGTCTCTGAATATACATTTAGAAATATGTCACCAACTCCTTCATCCTCAGCTATTCTGCTCTATCAATATTATAGACATGTACCAGACTAGATTTAACACACTCCCTTTAACGGATCTAGTAACTGTCCAGACAAGTGCACCTCTCTGGACATCAGCTTAGCCGAATGCTGTCTGCCTGCCAACATTATTACAAGCTAAATTGGGTTCAGATATTGCCAGTCAGCACACCAGATGTCGAATTCAATACAAACACTTTTCGTGACACCTGATGGTATGGGCAGAACAGACAAGTGTAGGGTAGAAGCCAGTATTAAAATGAAAGTAAATTCAGTACACGCTGTTCACAGATGTGCATTCACATTGTTTGCTAACTGCCAATTCATGCTTATTCTGTCTTTAATTATCATCTGTAAGTGCCAAGCCGGGCTAGTTTTTGTCCGTAATATTGATCCAAGATGAGGCTGGAATGTCACTACTGAAGCAGCATGAACTACTCTAGCTACCTTAATGACAAAAAAATGTTTAAAAGCTGCATTGGGACATTTCTGACTACTAGAGGATAGCAAGAGCCCAAAATCAACTCTCAGAAACACAGCCTGATGTACCATTGGCTCATCAACCTATTACGGCAAATATTGATCGGTGATAAGGCTGGAACAGCACTACTGATGCAACATGAGCTATGCTATCCATTTTAATCACTAAAAAAACATGTTTTTTAAAGCTGCAATAGATGATTTCTGACCACCAGAGGCAACAAAGACATCAAACTCCCAGAAACACAGGCTGATGTACCACTGGCTCATCACATTGTTATGGAGAAAGTGAAATAAATCAACAACTGCCAGGAGACAAAGAGCAACATGTGCATGCCACTGGAGAATCATGTCTGGTCTCCCAACAAATGCAAGTCTAAAATTCACTTTCTTTTTAGGTCTTAGCTGGTCCACAAGAGAGAAATCCTTAGCTGCTTTTACGCTCTGTACTACCCCTTTGTTTTGTTGTTATGCTTAACATATGTATCTTGCTGAACTAATAGTTACTAACAGTAATGATGCTTCTGCTCCTAAAACTAAAGATGAAAATCACAGATCCTGTAGCTGCATAAATAAAAAGGCTTCAAGAAAATAATGCTTGACTCAAATGTCTCTTGTATAATTTATTGGGGAAACATTGTTAGTGTGTGTCTTTTTTTAAAAAAACATAAAAGGATCCTGTTCATGCATTTTATTTACAATCATCATTGAGTCTGTCAACAAATTCTTTCTCTGAGCTGCAGTGATGGAGTAAGACTGCAAATTGGCCAATCAGTATTGAAACGATTTCATCGCAATTGATATGCAACCCATAGTTTATGTATACAACAATTAATGTGATTCATTATTGATAACGAAGATCAACTAGCTTCCTGCTGTTTTTGAGATGTTTTGTTTTGAAGCCAGACTGGATAAATGGTTATGATACAAACATTTCTCATCTTTCTGGCATAATTATTGTGGAAAGCAAAGTGATTCTACTGATCTGCAAACATGTAATTCTGAGTGCATTCATATTTGTCACTATATTATAAATGCAGTACTTTTGTCAATGTCAACAAAACAATGAATTTTAATACAGTAGGCTGCTGTTGTTTGCTGTTTTAAACAACAAATTTTTTTTTAGGCCTGACCACAATCGGCCCTTAATCACATGTTTATTGTAACCATGATGACAAAGCTCACCTAACATTAATGAAATAGTCATTTTAAACCAAACCATGATGTTTCCCTAATAAGTACTTATTCCAACAAAAACAATGATCTTTGCTTAAATCTAACCAAATCATTTTTGTGTGTAAACCTTCCCAAACCTTAACCATAGTGTTGCGTCAAATCATTAATCTGGATTATACCACATTAAAAATTAGGAATCTTGAGTTAAGACCAAAGTTAGCAGGTGAACCAATAATCTTAGTTCGTGATACTGGTTCCAGGCCATTATTTTTTACCCTCATTATTGCATTATGCATAACAAAGTTAGTTGGTCCTCTCTGGCACAGAGGCTTGATAAACACTTGTATCTTTGCATACATAAATCCGTTACTGGAGATTCACAACCTGTAACGTCTATACTGCACTGGACCACAGGATCCTACCAAACTCGCTGACGATCTCATTCTTCAAGTCCTGTTTAATACTGAACTTGGAAAAATCTGCCTTTACATCTCTGTGCACCAAACACATATCTACAACACAATCTCAAGATTAATACTCTCACTGGAAAATTCAAGATGATTATCTCAAACCAATTCACCTCAGTGTGGAATTCTTTTCACTGAGTGTCGCCCTCTTTTTTAAACTCTGCATGTTTCTCTGTATCTCAACAGTCGACATTATTGCAAATTACGGAAAAATCAATGATTCTCGAGGCTTAAAGTTATGTAACGTTAAGAGAATCATTGTTAATAATGACACCAGTGGCTGTTAAGTGAACCACAGTCAGTATTTTGTTGCTCATGCTCGCAGTCCGTACACAGTCCATAGGCATGATCAATCTTTCCTGGCGGAGCTACCAACTGTCACGCACTGAGCGTAAGACTCAAGCAACTGACAAAGTTCTTGTGCTCCCACACCACACATGCCTTTTTTCACACAAATTTACAGTAACACGGGGGCAGAATTTTTCACAGAATGTCCTTTAAGCCGCCAATCATCTTTTGTTTGAACCATTGTGCAACAACAAATGATTGCGATGCACTTTCCAGCGGAGAAGCCAATTACAATGATTGTGTGGTTGAGCAACTGCTGTAACTGAACCCGCTGCAGAAGAGCACGACTGGGGA
Source organism: Morone saxatilis (assembly GCF_004916995.1). Classification (NCBI taxonomy): domain Eukaryota; kingdom Metazoa; phylum Chordata; class Actinopteri; family Moronidae; genus Morone; species Morone saxatilis. Next base: position 11,462,037 of record NW_023339873.1, read on the forward strand.
CATTGCGGTTTAGCATTGTTTGCACTGTTTGCTCACTATGCCTGTGTTGCAATTATACATACTACGCTAACATACTAATGCCAGATATTCAGCAAGTAATGTAAGCTTGGTCCCTGTGTTGTACTCTGCTGTAGGGAAGCAGAGACAGAAGGCACTTGGGAGCGCACATAAACGTCACCTCTTTTTAACAGCATCCCTACATAGAAATGCATTAAAATCAGTCCACAGGCAACCCAAAAAGTTGGGGAAGGTCTAGTTTTTAATTTCTTTTTTTTTTTAGAAGTAGTTTATGCAGCAGAGGAAATAATTCTTGCTCAGCTCATCCAGTGAAAGATTTACTTTTCTTTTGAAGCCACTGAAAGAAAGAAATGCTGACACAAAGAGAAAGATGTCAATGCTTGTGGCTTTCTTACAGTTAAACACTCTCAAACTCTGTAGCTTACTTTGTTGGACCCTGATGTTTGCTGGGCTCTCAGTCACTACTATCAAATTAATATTATATATAATTAGAAATATTATTGCTATTTAGTCTTTCTGGACTAGAGGGACACTTCACTCAAAAGTGTGGGGGCAGAAGCTTGAGCCACAACAGTCACGACCTGCATCTCCCTGCCTGACATCTACCCATACACAAAACCCCATACACACTGGCATCCACTCACACACACATGCTGCAGTGACAAACACATGCACAGCAGTCATTGCCCATGCAGCAGGACATACATCAAGAGCACCGTGTGGACATCAAAGATCAAATTACACCTCCCAGTATGAGACACATTGATAACCCCGATGTCAGTAGGAATCCAATCAAAATCTAAATTGTGCCCCACTAAACCGGCCCCCTTGATTAGTTCTCCAATAAAATCCATTTCCTGCCCTCGTGCCTATTTTAGGCAGTTTATTTCCCCTGTGGTATCAAGCAATAGGCCCTACCCAGGACTCCCATCTCAGAAGGCCTGGTGTGATGTGTGTCTGTCTGGAGTGCTTTACAGGAGCTTGATGCCTCTGTCCGCCCCCCGACCATTGCCAATGATTATACAAGCCCTACCGTTAGCTTTTCCAATATTCACCGCTGGCTCGACCTTTTGTGTCCACCCTGAGCAGAACTAAATGGGCAGTGCTTTCAGAAAACTGTGGCACCTTTTTTGAATTATTTTTTTTTTTTTAAATCTCACAGTCCTGAATTGTAGAGCTATCTTGCAGGGAGGCAGATGGAAATGGCACAGATGTAATACAGATCCATCTACTCTCTCTATCACAGAAATGGTGCCATGATTCATTCACCTACAAAAAGTCTTATCTCCTGATAAGTAGTCTTATATTTTAAAAAAGTGAACAGAAGTTATGTCTGATCTGTATTACCATTATTACATTCTGCAAGTTTTATGTAAATTCAACTGCAGCACTTCAAGTAATATTTCTCTTTGGTGCGTTTTCATATTTATTACACTCACTATACCTCTTTGTTAGTCCTCTGGTGCCTACATTATGTGTTCCCTGGAGTGTGCATTTGCCACTGATGCTCTTCATTCTTGACTCTATAAATTGCTGTTAAGCACAAATTATGTCTTGAAAATGACCCCAGAGTTTAGGATTGATGGTTCAATCATCCTTCTTTCTCACAAAGTAGAAAAGGGAGACTTTAGGTGTGCTTGAAAAGAAATAACTGATTGCTGATTGCAGTAACATGCAGTGTTGATGGTTGACTGTTAATCATAGTGTATAGCATGGAATGTACAGTAGCCTATACTGTAAGTTCTCAGCACTATAAGTTATATAGTACCAACCAGTTTAGGGGCACTATTAAGTGTGTGAAAACTATTCATTTATAGTGGTTCTTTCTAAACTTTCTGAAATCTGACAAAAATAACCCTTACTATCTTTTTTTTTTTTTTTAAATGGTCATTTAGAAGGCTAGTAAAAGACACTATTAAGAAAGAACTTGACGTGTACTAGATACTAAAAGTAAGGATATCTCGGTCACCACTGCTTCAAGTCCCCCAACTTTATGCAAGTGCAATACTAAATTATTGGACTCTACTTTAAGATGCATTTACCAATGTCCCTGATTATGGTTTTATTAGAGTCTTAGAAACCCCAGGTGTAACACATTAAAAATATTTTAAATACACTTTATGTATGCTCTATATCTGTGATTAGAAAGTTCTCCACGCAGACAGACAAGTCTATCTAGTTTTCTGTTTTTTTCTTTTGTTTTTGTTGTTATAAGAGAGTTCTGACAAGTTCGACCTCTCTGGGTTCTAATTGACCCCAAACATAAATAATGTCACTATGTAGGATAACATACTGGTTATTTCTTTGTCTATGAATGACTTTTTGGCAAACAAAAACAATACATACAGCAGCCTCTTTGTTCATGTGTAGCCCTTAAAGCATAAAATATCTGTGATACCCCCATCAATAACGAACTTAATCCAACGTCAACAAAACACGTGTTAAAAAATGTTTGATTAAATCAAATTGTTGAAAACTATTTGACACCTAAAATAATAAAGTAAATATTAATTATAGGCCTATAATTTCTACCAAAGATTTAACCAAAGAGCATATATTCACTGAACAACACCAAATGTGTCCTATTGACCCATATCACTTTAGAGGCAAGGTAGTAAAGGGTTAAATGCCATTAATCTTCCATCTTCTACAGAGGAATGATTTATCATTGGACTTGATTTGTTTACTCATAGATCCGCCCCTTTATTTATACATCCTGCCGTCTTGTCCAGATTCAATCGCTCTCTTTCCAGTGAAAGTATGTGACAACTTGACATGTTGACGTGTGGATGTAATTGTGTGTCACGCATATAAAGTTTACTAAAATGGAAATTGACCATCCAGGGATGTTTTACAGCAGAATTACCTAATTTAGTGTATTGACATTATTGACCCCTCTACAGGCTGGAGAAGGGATTCTGGTGACCTCAGCCAGTAAACACACTAGGAGAGATCAATACGACAAAGTCAGAGTTCACTCGGCTCCTCCGGCCAGGTTGATTGCAGAATGAACTCCATTAAAAGTTTCCAAAGCCCAAAAGTCAAACATCATTTGGCTCAGATGTCAGAAAGCGTCTGCAGGAAAACCCAAAGACACGCTGGTGGTAATGGAGTTTGTTTTTAGGGCTTTAATTGCAGGTGCACTCGTGCCAATAACTCAAAGAGTTCTGCACAGGGAGAATTTGTCAAAGGGAGCAACTGTGTCTGAGATTAAAGTCAAAGGACTAAATTTCACTAAGCCCTGTCCAAACCACAGATTTCTGGCCCAGTGACATCTGCGTCTCCATTGACAGCTGTCCTCTTAGATCTGTGGCTGTGTCGCCGCAGCTGAACGCAAAGCTCCCAGCCAGTCAGTTCTCTGCGACTCAGTGTTTTTACTTGTCATAGCCATTGCACTTACAGGAAAGTTTTTTGGTGACACCTCTTTATGTGGGGACACCTGCCATAGTCATTACTCTAATTGTCTGTTTTGTCTTGTGAATGAAGGGCATACAGAATGAAATTAGGCACTTGAGTTGCCACCACAGTGTTGATTCGATTCAGTAGTCAGACTTAGGAGGTCTGCAGTAATTGCATTCACAAATTGAGCCCCGCACCCCTTCACCCCCTCACCCCCCCAACCCCAACACCCGGCCATTGCCTCCTGATGAAGGCTGCATTTCTGAAGCTATTCCCCCTCTGCTGCCACTCTGTGTATTCTTCCCCTTTTTTTCTCCACCAGCCACAGTTCCACACTCTCCTCATCAGTCACTTCACCCACTTCCTCCCCTCTCCCTCTTTCGCCCCCCCGACTCCTCCGTCATCCTCTTCATCCCTCCGTGTTCAGCCAAGACTCACTTTCCCCTCTATTTACGAAGATAAAGCCGTAATGGCTCTCTTTGTGTTATACTGATGGCCACTCAGCCATGGCAGCCCAGTCAACAGATAAATATTTCTTTTCTCCGTTTTCCTTTATCGCGAGCAAGCTTCAATTAGCACAAGTTACAGTTATTTAATGAATTTTCTCTGTGACCTTTGCTCTGCTTGCCTCCTTTCAGGGATTTGACTAATCTGACTTTGTCTGAAAGGTTTGCTTTGCACTTCCTGTGCGTGTGTGTGTGTGTGGCATGAGCTGGTGGGATTCAGGATGGACGGCGTGACATGTTTTGTTTGCTGACGGATAAATGGATGTATAATGTAAGTAGATAAAGGTTTGCAAAGGGGATGGGGCTGGGATTGGGATGGGAAGAAGCAAGGAGAACATTTACACCCCCCTCCCGCCACCAGCACCAAGCTGTCCAAATCTGTGACATGTGGGCCGACACTCTGTCCCTCTCTTCGTTTCCCTCTCTCTGTCTCCTCCCCCTCCTTCCCTCCCCCTCTTTCTGTAGATAGAAATTTTTATTCCTTGGCACCTCAGTGTAGATAGGCTATTGGGCTCCTGTCTGCTGGGGCAGCTGGCTGGGGGTTGGAAAGGGATGAAGGATAAGTAGATTCAATCGGGCGTTGCAAATCAACTTTTCCACCAGCATCCTGGGAGGACCTGATAATACAGGTTTCTAATATCTGACTTGTCTGGTAGAAAGAGAGAGAGGGAGAGACGGGAGGAGAAGAGAAAAAAGAGGGGAGTGATGGAGGCAAGAGAAAGCAATGAACACATTGATTTGATGCGGCTAATAGTTCTGCAGTTGATAAGCACACTGGCGCCAGTCACAAAAATGAAAGGGTAGCAACAGAGTGAAATAAATTGGGTCTAGCTTTTTTGTCTCAGTCCCGTCAGAGTTTGGACATGTATCAAAGGGATTTGGCAGACAGGGCATCAGCAAGGTTTCCTGTTTGTGTCTCTCCACCTGTCAGCCTTCATCCACTTCCCAATCGGAATACTGTTATCATTGCTGTTTCCAAAAAAACTTGCATTCAAAGCTGCTTATGCGAGTCAAACTCAGATCTGTGAAGGGGAGAAACAAGACAGTATGAAACATGTAGTATATGCGGCTGTTGACATCACTGGCAACACTGTATGTACAGTACAGTATGTGAGGGACAGTCTTTCAAACTGTGGCTTAATTAACATGCATGTCACATGTACATCACATTGTACATCCCTGATTTTGACAAGTACTACAAAACAACAATTGTATGGGCTCACTGAAATGAGAATCAGTAAAATACTGAGCTTGTGAAATAATGTTAAAGTGTGTCAAAGGTTTTATATTCCCTGGTGTAAACCTGTGAAACAATTCAGCATGAGAAATTCAAGTTTGTGAATGTGTAGATATATATATAAACATGTCTAAGTCAGCGGTGAAGTTACACAAAGATACCGGAGAAAAAACTGTACAGATTGAGAGCAGAAAGGTATGTGCAAAAAACTGTCCTTCCACGAAGAATGACAGCATCATGTGGTTCAGCAAGTGCTCCAAAACAACATTGGTTCATGTTCAAGTGACACAGCTCTCTAGTGGCCGCAATAATTATGACAGGAGCAAAGGAGTTGGGTGACAGAGCGGCAAAGTCTGTGTAGGAAGGAGGTCAGGGGTGGGTGGATGTGGACTTTAATACAGGAAGCTGCTATTTGTTTCCTATTGACCGTCAGTGTTGTTTTAAAAGCATCAGAATCATTCCATTACTGTAACAAAGTGTTTATTATTGTAAACATGAAGACGAAGCTGCCCTAACCTCAATAAAAAACATATTTTAACCCAAACCGTGAGGTTTCCATAAACCCGAACAAGTAATTTTTCCTCCTAAACCTAAAATTATTATTCTTTTTTTCAATAGTGATTTTGGAAGGAACCAAGAGATGATGTCATTGTTCCGATATGGGCATTAGATCAGAAAATCAGTGTCAAAGTGTCAAGTGTCATTCTAGAGGGTGTGGACAAGTAATGTTATTTGTAATTTGTAGCCCATACATACTTTTATTACATTATATTATGTTCACAGCTGACAAATTGTAACTAAACACATCCACTCCTCTCTGAGGTGTTTGTGTAAAATGGATCAGACCTGCCCAGACTGACAGGGCAGAACCTGCTGTGTCTGTCCAGCCTGTGCTCAGTGTGACAGAGCAGACACTGCCACTCTGACCTTTCCTGATGCTACCAGCTACGACCCAGCCAATACCAGCGCTAACAAGACACTGACATGGCTTGACAGCCAGGGATGGCACACAATTATTCTACCGAAGAAAACTGCATGCCGGCGTGCGTGTGTGTGTGTGTGTGTGGGTGAGGTGTCTGTATGTGTGTGTTTGTGAAGCCAGGGGAAAAGACAAGTGCATGCTTGTGTCACCATCTCCTGTAGGTCCTCGTGAAGTCAAAAAAGCTGCGTTCTTCTTATTAATGATTGATGTTTCCAAATCTCGGTAGAACTGCCCTGTCAGATCCCAACACAGGTGAGTTTCATCAGCATGAACTCAGTCACCTAGAATGCCTTGCATTCGGTTAGGGGTTCTGATCTCAGAATAGCCTGGCCTTGTCTGCTCCTGGTATTGCCTGAAGTGACCCATTTATTGACTTTGTTGTCAGCTGCAGTGTTTGAAGTCAGGGTTTTGGCCATAAGCAATTTATTTTTTTTCTCCACGCTATTGAAAAAAGCCCCAGCCTTGAGGAAAATGATATGTGGGCTCACTGTATCCATGTCGATGCTCAGATTCAGTAGGATGTGATTTGGAGGGCTGGTTCTAACCATGACACATAACACACTTGTACTACTATGTACAGACCTATACGAGTACTCAGAATTTATGTTTTGTTGTGCTTTGCTTGATATCAGCCACATTTCTGTCAGAGGATTATCTCATAAATAGAGGATTAGATTCATCTTCATCTGATTAACAACAGTTAATTAGTTGAATATGCAGCTCATCCGCGGCACATTGGTGTTGTTCTTCTGGAACATTTCAGATGAGGTGACTTTGAATAGTGTCAGTAAATCAATTAAGTCCACAGTCAATAAATTAAACTGGCAGAAGATAATAAGAGATACTGTATATACAGTAGTGCCACCCCTTACTCCTGAATTTGACTTTGACAAATTGATTGAATGATTAAATCCATACCTTTAATCAGGTGACAGTATACAAGGCTGTTTATTTGTATTGTTTATTTCTAAGTTGCTCCTCACTCAATATATTCAAGGTTATTAATAGCAGCAATGGATCAACTCAACGTGATTACTGTAAAAGTACAGTTACTTGAAATGCTGTAAATTTGGTAGAAATATTATTTAAAATAAAATCCCAATAAAGAATGGACGAGTGTATGACAGATCAAAATCATAGATACATTTGACACAAGCTTTCTCATCCATCAGGTCATTGCTCTGTCAAATTCCACACCGACTAGAAGTTGTGCATAGTTATTACATCAAAGCAAGTGCATAGAGTATTACAATAATCCAAGAGAGGGGGAGGCGGGCATCAAACGTGGAGGAAACGGCAATAGGGAAGTGGGGTCAGGACCTTACGCTGCTGCCTGGATAATAAAAGAAGGATTTGTGCTCAGAACAAAGGAGGAAAGGTAGAGGACTTGGGAGTGACAATGCCTGAACAACATCCAGCAGTCAGCCAGCCAGAGATGACTAAAATACAATACATGACAATAAATGATTTTAAGAAGACAACAGAGTTAAATTGCTTACTATTGACACTACATCTGGCACCACGATGTGGCGCCTCATAAGCCATCACTGCCCCACTAAGCATTAAAAATTAGTTTTATCAGTTTGAAGGAATTAAAATCAAATGCAAATAATCTATTCACTAAAGCCTGTCTCATATACTTTGATCTGTAACTCTTTGCGAATTAAGGATAACAATTTTGCTTAACATCAAGCACTTCAATCAGATAGTTAGACACTCTTTGGTGGGAATATGTGCCAACTTCCAAGGGCATAAATCAAAGGAATAAGACGGAGTTGCTATTCCTTTGTTGCAAAGGCCACTTGGCTCAGATACATCAGTGGCTGAGCTTACTGCAATGCCTTAGAGGACTCAGTGTTAGGCGTTGTTATTGATCTGTCTGTGTAAAGTTTCTGCAGAGTGATTCCTTGTATAAAACAGCTATGCATTTTTAAAGGCATGCTGGAGTCCAGACTTGAGACATAACATTTATCTATACCCTAAACCCTAATTATAGCAATTCCACACTTGACAAATTGTCGTTTTTCTTAGCTCATCTAGCTTATCGGTGTTCTCAGATGTCCAGTTCTTGATGCTCTTAATTTGCAGTCATGTGTTTGTGATTGATGGAAATTTCAGCTTGTGGGATTGGAAAGTGTTACAGGACTGATGGGAAGCAGAGGTCACTTGTGTGAATTGTTATTTCAAATATAGCACGCTGTGCTCTTAACATTCCTCCCTCTCTCTCTCTCTCTATAAGTGCAGTATATTCTTAACAGTGATCCATTGTGTTGCATATGACAAGAAAATAATGTATTTCTACCAGAGTCTATCAGAGAAATGACTTTGGAGGTAGAGGGAAGAGGAGCTAGATCAATATGTTTCAGGCAGCTGTGAGTGTTTTTGAAACTGAATTTCCACCTTCCTTTGAGTTGTTTTGACCTTGATCTCCAAGAAGATATGTCTCTGCTGCTCCCCAGCTTTCACCACTCTGTGATTATCCTGTACACTATGAAAGATAACCTGCGTGGTGAGCTCCACTTTTCCTGGCCCCCCTCGCAGCAGCCCTCGCCATTATCTTGCCAATCCGCAAAACCGAACAAAAGATGTCACCATGCGGCCATTGCACACCTCCATCCTGTGCACACCCCTCATTATTATTATTCCCTTGCTGTCTAACTGTTCTCTGTGATAATTGAATTTAAATGAAGAAAAGGCAAAGGAGAATGTTCTTTTTGTGCTGTGTTAACATGCTGCCATTAAAAGCACTGGTTGTTTTAATGGGCCAGGTCTTAAACTATCAAGACTGTAGAGAACAGGAGAGAGAGAGGTGGAAAATAGCAACGAGAACGAGAGAGAGATTAGAAAATTGGATTATAATTAGTTTACTGCAAATTGCTCAGGCTCTGTAGCACTTTAAAGCTGTGGGGATCTTCAAATCTTCCTGTTTGTGCATGGCTTAGGCCTCTGTGTGCATATTCTATTTTCAGTCTTAGTTTATGATGACATGCAGGGCCACTACTCGGACCAAAGGAAATGGGCATGAATGCATGATGGGATTTCTGCCAAAATAAACATCCAGCGTTGTCCCCAGATGATTGCTCAGAAGAGAGGCGCTTGTTGAGGCGTCAGCAGACAGAAACACATGTTGTGACAGTTCACACAGAGTGATTCGATGCATGCAAAAATCAAATGATATGCCACAGCCAGGGAGCCCTCCCAATGAAAACAAAATCAGGGCATTAGCATGTTTCAGCTGCGCCTCAATCAAGGTTGTCTGTGGTCTCTGGTTTTCATGTCCCTCAGTGGGATTGGAGACAGACAGAGCAAAAAAGTAACATTCATGTGGATATGAGATGGTTTTTAGAAAGAATTCTCTCACCGCACTGCACGCTCCTTTCAACCTGACTGGTTAGCCAAGCAAAAGGAAACATCTACAGTTCCATATGGTCATGCTGTGCCAAGATACAGGAAAGAGCATTAGTCCGACATGAGCTTTGATAGATGCATACCACATATTGGCTTCAAGGTTGATGGACATTGGAAATTTAGAAGATACACCGACAGTACGTTTTTCTGTTTCAGGCTGAAAAGCAAAACAACCATGATGTATTCATATAAAACAAAAACAAAAAAACAATGCAATAGAAATGTGAACTCATGATGCAGCTAAGATTGAACCAAGAAGCTCACAAATAGGTTGAATTGAATTTTTTTTAAGAAACCTGGAGAGTAAGTTCATACATATTAAATACTGAAATTTCTCTTTTGTAGGTGCATCATTTCTAGGAACAAATTGGGCAAGTTATACGAGTCATATCAACAGAATCAGTTCAGTGTAGTGCAGTAGTGATGGCAGCTGGAATCCAAAATGCATTACATTTTCATTATGACCAGAGCAATGCGGCACATAGTAAGGTGCACTCTTGGTGCACCCCATTTATTCTGAATGAAGAGGTGGCTGCTGCAGTTCAATGACCTCTTATCTGATGGTGTGCCGCTGTCATTGAAGCCATCAGAGTGAAAGGATTAAGCCTGGCTTATATCGATATAAGTTCTGAATCGAGCTAAACACACACATACATACACATACAGCGCGCACAAACACACACACACACAAATATGCAATATAGCATGTCCTTCTGAAAAACATTAGAAAGGCATATTAGGTCAGAGCTTCTGGATAGGAAGATATGTTTTCATCTTGCGAGCAGATGAGGAAAAAAGGAAAGTCAATAGAATTCTCTCAACTAGATATTAAACAAATCAGCCTCGGCCGCCGGTCCATCCCTGGATGTCAATAGTACAATGACATCACATTAAATGTGCTCCACAGAGCATTTACATCATATGTTGGGAAAGAATTGAGCCAGTGAATGCTTTGCTGCACTGATGGAGAGGTTAGAGGACGGCTAGTATGCATTGATCACTATTTGCAAGGATGCAAATAACTATTATCCTTCTACAAGTGTGGACACTCAAGTGCATACACTTACTGTAGTCAAAGCATAAACATCTTCACAGTTGTTTAAGAGAAAAAGTGACTGTTATGTCAATACACATGTTGCAATTCTATTGGCTTTTCTTTAGAATACTTGACCTTAACGCCCTCCTTTTTGCTTTTTTTCAGTAAACATGAAAAAGTGCTGACAACACATTCTGCTATTTCCTCATACAGAGCTTCCTGTGAACCTTGTGGGGATTTGTAGCAGCAATCAAGACTCGGTCCATCTGACAATTAGATCTGATGACCTTCAGACTGCGTGCTTCTCAAGCACAATGTAGTCCACAAGCTTCACTCCAGCAGCATATCAAACATTTATGTGGCCTGAAATCCTGAAATCCTTTGAAAGCGGTTACTCAAATGATGAGATAGGTGAATTTTAATATTTAGTTCAAAACCTGCTTTAATGTTTTACCATTGTCACCCCGAGGTATGATGACACAAACAGTGTAATGATTAAAACCACACACTGTAATGCCATCTGAAGTAACAGGGAGCTTGTGCTTCCTTGTTGATCTCTTTTGTTTCAGCACGCGTGGTCATAGTTGCGTGAAGACCTGCCTTTGAACCTACCTGCTTTAATGTTCGCTAATGCAGGATTTCATCAGATAGGACCAAATTACTTCTCTAACATGCATAATGTATTGTTATGTCTTTACACATCTAGCTCAAGATCAAGAAAATGTACTTATGTAAAAGAAAAAGGGTCAGCCCTTGTTGCTGATTCCCCACTGGCTGTAACCTATTGTGTTCCTATCTGTAATGGAGTGATATTTATGATAGTAAAGTGATTAAAGGATTTAAAATGTTACAACTGGGGGTAATCATGCAGTATTTGGAGCATTAACTTGCAACTGTAGTCTAGTAGCGTATTGTGATCTACATGCACAACCACTGTACACCAGAACTGCAACTATAAGTGAACAGACAAACTCCAAGGCTTGTGTTGTCATCCAAAATAACTATATAAATATTATGGATAGGCCAAATTTGAGTTAATCGGGTAAAACTTTTGGGCTTCAAGCATACTATCTCAGAATCGAAAATGAAATGTTTCAATTAAAGCATGCAGCATGTGCACAATGACTAAGAGTACACATTAATGTTTAGTTGCTTAAATTGATACCTGAGGCTAAATTAATTTTACATTTTTTAATAGTTCCAAATATTGAGCACTTTTTTTTTTCTTTTAAACAGAGGCCGCTTAGCTCTGGGCTGTAAGAGGCACCATGTTTGTTCTCACAGATGAGTCCCACAGAGAGAGTTATTGGGCACCGGGCCTCGTGGCAAAAAGGAAGGTAATTTTTCAAAAGAACTTTCATGGTGTGAGGAAGCCTGCAGTCCACCCGAATGTCTCTGCATGCAATCTTACACTTTGGACTGCTTCCTGTATGACCTTCCTTATGGCAATTGAGATCACAGTGGTCTTAGTTAACAATAACTCCTATTACATTGAATATTTCTCATTCTCTTTGCTGTAAAATCAGCCTGTTAAATCAATTTAAAATGCTGACAACAGGCATTGGTTCTACTGACCACTTTTTTCATCATGTTGATGCCGAGGCTTGGGATACCTGTTTTATGATATTGCCCGGTGGATCATGTTGTCTGTATATTATGTGTAAAGTTGTTGTTCCTCAAATCAGGATTGCTCATCAGCTTGCCAGTTCAACATTCCTCACTTAAATTATACCGATTTCAAAGAGAGACATATTGACTAAGACAGAGCCTTATGGTGTCATAACTAATAACTCAGCGTCTTGATTTACCATCCATAATTCACTCCAGCAAGGCACTTACTGTCTTGGAATAAATTGGAATATTTAAGCAAACAGATATATGCCTTGTGGCATTTAAATAAGTAATACATCTCCCTCTCAAGTGTTCTCAATTCTGGAAAAGAGTGCAATCCAGTATACAAGTTTGATGCACCGCTCACCAGAATGAGTGTTTTATTTTTCATGCTTTTGCCATCCATTAGCTGTGTATTTGAACCAGGTTGACACACTTTGAAATACAGTTATTCAAAATGTTGGAGTCAAATTGAACATTCATTTGCCATGCTGAGCTACGGTACGCAATGATGCATATGGTTGGAGTGCATCACGGTCTTTGCATTTTCTCTACGCAGAGCAAGCGTGTTCAAGGTTAGATGCTGAGAGTATGCAGTTGTGACAACTACTCGGAAAAGGCATATGGCAGCATCAAATCTGAAAAGCCTCACTGAATATAGTACTTCCACTGAGAATGTCATTTCTGATCACTAGTTATATCAACAGAAATTGTACCCATTTCTCTACCATAGTGAGTTCAATTCCTCCATTCTTTTTTTTCTTTTCCTGACGTTTGCATAATCATCCATAGTCTTAAGCAGCGATAATGTAGATATGACTCCACAACATGTTCCAACAGACCTCTGCCTGAAAGGTGCTTAAGGCATGGGACTGGGTCTGGTGGGGGCCTTCCACCTCCTCCAAGCTCTTAAGTCACTCTCCAGCTCCGACCCATGAGTTACTCACTGAGCTGGCTCCTGCCTCGCTTTTTCAAATGCTAATGACGAGCAGTGCTGAAAGCCTCAAATTGGGCCATGCAATTCAGCCTGTGGTGTTTGGTGAGGCCCTGCTCATGTTGGAGACCGTGGTCTTTCCCCTGCCCCCCCTCCTAGTCTTTTGTGTGCTGCGGTAATAGGCACAGATGTTCCTCTTGCCTCACACAGGGCCACTTTCCCCTAATCGCCACCTTGTATGCGGACGGCTTTCACCTGCCCCAGCAGCTTTCTCCTTTTTCCTCTCTCTCTCTACAGTTCTCTTCCTCTCAACCCCCCCTTTCTCACTCTCTTTCTGTGTTTTTTTTCTTTCCATCACTCCCCCAACCACTATACGAAGGCCTTTCCCGATGAACCCTCCCCAAAATTTTAGACGCTACTTCTCGGGCGCTTGATTGTTTAAACATTTAATTGTGGTGATGGAGAAAGGGAAGGCAAGAACGGGATGGATGGAGGGTGTAAAAAGAAGCCGGGGTGATTTTTTTTGTGATTTGGGGATGGGTTAAAAAAAGAGATGGGCGAGCCTCTCCTCGCTCCAGCTGGAGAGAATTTGGAACATAATACCCTTGTAGCAGCTCAGCCAAACCTCAATGCTGATGGTGCATTTAGGCTGCCTCCCTCTATTGGGCTAGTGGATTGAGGAGCAAGAGGGGAAATGGGGGGTTCTAGCCAGGCTTAAAAATTGGACCGAAATGCAGTTTGCTTCGTGGCCCCTGTGGTGTAGTGTGATTTATCGTCGTGCTTTCAAACTGAGTGTGAAAATGTGTCAAAATTTGGTCTCAGTAGGGACCTCGGAAGAAAGAAATCTCACCCTCTCACTGATGTTTTTCCAGCAAAATAAATTTGATAAGTATCTTAATCACCTTGAAATGAGACCATGGCAGGTGCCAGTGAAGCTAAATGGCACATTTGCTTGGAGTTATGTTAGAATTCAAAGTAGGGAAAAGTCTCCTTTTATGGTAACATTTAATAAATAGCAGCAAAAAACAAAAGGTCATATTACATAATTTTATCTTTTCACTCTCTGTCTGTCTTATTCTCACTCTTTCTGACAAGGCCTCACAAACATTTAGATATAAATTTACAAGTCTTCACTTTTCAAATATATTGACTTTTCCAGTTTGGTAGATGATTGAAGCAATAATACATAGATCAAGAAGAGCTGAAGTTGAACAGCCCTGGATTAAATCAATGGCTTCTCTTTGGTGGCTCAGTATAGTGAGTATTGGCTTTATACTGTATTGCTGTTAGGGGAAAGAGGCTTCTAAGAAATGCCAGTCGGAGGCCAAATAATTGATCATTACTGTGCATGGCACTATAGCAGGACCAAGGGATTTTAAAATCAATGTAGTTTTTCTTTCCTCTCCAACACATATTCATTTAAAGCAATATTCAGGCTGTGTCAAGTTGAGGAAGTGATGACTGCTTAGAGAGGAGAGTGGGAGAAAGAGTGAGAGTCTTTTTTTTAAAGTTTATTGTTGTGATGCTGCGCGTGGTGCGTCTGACACTTTTGTGATGTATCTTGACAGTTTTATGGTTCAGCAGAGACCTCTTTATTGCGTGTCTTCGCTGAGTGCATCATACTGTAATCATAACTTAACCACGACCTTGGCTCAGCTTGGGTGGGAAAAGGAGGCTGTAACATTGCTTATGATGCAACACAAGACAAGATAACAGCTCATGGAGGTCATTGATTTGGTTTTTCACACAGATGCACATGCAGCCTGTTCGCCTTTCTCTTAACCAAATCCCAAAACAAACATGAACTAAAGGAAAACTTTAACTTGCTCGATTTCATCTGCACACTGAGATCTGTGTTCATCACCGCACTTATTTTAACCAGAGCAGGAGGATGTTACATTGCCTAACCAGTAAGGTTCTAATGTTATTGCACTCCTACCTAAAGACATCTGACATAAATGTGAGTTTAACTGAAGTTGATGCACTTACTGTACAGTACTCAGTAGCTTTCACACACACATACACACACATGCTATGCCTAGCACATTCGGTGCAGTGTGATTATTCAGCCTTTCGTCAGCTGTTTGATTGCTTCTCTCAAAGGGCAAAGCCCTGCAGTAGCTTGCATGCAGGATAATTAGTGTTGTGATTGTACTCAATAACCACAGGCGCCTGTCTGCAACAACCCGTAGGCCACTTTGGTCAGTTTGACTTGATGCACACCAAAGGAACTTGCACTCACTGAGCCGATCAAGCGAATTATTGCAGGTTACAAGGGTTTTGATGATATATTTATGCAGCATATGTATGACAAGACTGCTGATTCTGTAACAGCAACAACAGCCGCACCTTCCATCTGCTGAATAGTCTGATTCATATTCTGTGGAGGCCTGAAACTTCCAAGGTAGTAATACAAAACATTGTCATCTGATCACTTTTCACATGCTTAATTAGATTTACTTCTCTTTTGAGTTTAATTGCTGGCTCATTATTTGGGATTGAATTTCATAAACTGGATTGTGCAAGGATTAACTAAAGATGCAATTTGTAAGCTTTTCAGAAAACATTGCCTCCTGTGCACATTAAAGCATCCTGTTTCTGCCTGTAGCCACTTTTGGTAGTGACCAAACAGCCTTTCACTACACACAAGATTTGTGTCAATATTTGACCACGTACCCCCAGACGGAAAAAGGAAATTTGTTTGTGTGGTAGACAACATTTTGAAATTGCTGCAGTGTGGAAAAATACTAGTGATTTTTACTGCTGGGATGCTGAATCATAAATCATTTTAATGATATTTCAAAGCTGGTATTATTCAGTGGATGTTTAATATCAATATTCAGGGCATTTTAAAATATCTTTAGTAAAAAAGGTAGAGAATATAGTGGAAATGGATGATCTAAAGCACAATTTAATGTGTAAACCTTTTAAAGATTTTTTTTTGTTCACAGAAAAGTAAGGGAAAACAGTAAAACAGTGCAGTGTTCATTTTGCTTTACAGGGACAAATTTGCATCGTGTGATTAGGTGATCGACATATTTCTCTGACATCCTTGTGTCAGACAGCACATTTGCAAAGTCTTTGCAGCCCTTAATGAATATTGAGTGGTCTATCTCTTTTGCCTCCCAATTAATGAATAGATGTTGGTAATTATTTGACCAATGCCTCTTTCTCATGACATGTCCCATATCCATCACTAAGTTAAAAATAAATTAAAATCAATACAGCCTGCAGACTCTTAGGACAGTGTCAGTGCTTCCTATGGAGGGACCCATGCAGGTCTGAATAACTACTATTGATCCTCCTTGAGGAATATTCTCTTTTATCACCTCCCCTCCTTTACATGCACACACATGCACACACA
>NW_023339873.1:11478553-11479989 GCF_004916995.1 Morone saxatilis
ACACACACACACACACAAGATAAGTCTTTTCCCTCTTTTCTCATAGTTACATACATTGACAGCCGCTGACAACACCCCATCTTGTTTGTTCTTATCGTCCTATCCCGCGATAAAGAATGCAAAAAGATCGGAAAGTCGAAAAACAAAAAGGCAGAGCTGTTGCCGATAAAAGCTGGCACAGTTGTTGTGATTTATATTTCAAACAACTCCCTCTCCTGTCCCTGCGCCTCTGTCCCCTGTGTGGTAGGTGGCCATTGTGCAAACAGCTCCTTGAAAAACAAATGGCTCCCTAAATCGTTGTAAAGAGCTGTGGCAGCTCGATCCGACCAGAGGCCCGGGGAGAGAGGGGACGGGAGATAACGTGTGTCAGCAAACATTGACTGGGCTTTATCACAATGAGGTTTCTGTGTTGGAGGAGCTAAGAGGCTGGCCAGCTAATCGTCCTCCACAGAGAGCATACATTCCTACAGGTCAGGGCTCAGGGTTATATGTGTGTGTTTGTGTGCACATGTGGGCAGAAGGACTTTTAGTTTATGCTCAGACTCAGAGAAAAATGCAATTTTGAGTTTTTCCTCTCCCTACTGCACCCCCCACGTCTCCACACCGTCAGCTAAGTTTGTATGCTGTGACCTGCGATAAGCCCGACGGAAAAGCAGTGTTTGCAGTTATAACTGTGATGACTATTTGTTTACCCTTATCTAAACTGTGCGATAAATCACAGATGAAAAGTAACATCTGGCGTGGTAGGAGTCGAAGAGGAGAGGAGGACCGCGTTGTTGTTCTCTTTTTTTTAAAACAGAGGGGTCACTCTCAGCTGCCGGGGAGAGGGTGAGAGTTTACTGCTCAAGGACAGACTAGGGAATTAAGTTTCACACAAGCATGAAGGGGTTTACTCTCTTAACAAACGACATCCGAGGAGAAAGGCACACTAAAAGCACTCAGAGGGTGATTCCGCTTCAGCTGTGAGGTTAGCCTCGAGGCATCTTTTCATCTCGGTTCATGACTCGGGAGTTTTGCCCCTTGTGTCTCTTTAAGTGTTTTCTGCTCTGTTCTTCTAGGGCACCAGCTCTGAACTGTTTCATACCTCTGTGCAATAACACCCTGTCTGTCTCCCACTGCTTGTCCACCAAGATCCACTCAACTGCAGTTACAAAACCCAGCCAACAGATGTCAGCCTTTCCAGTTGATTTTCTTTTCTAAAACATTGTTTGGAAAAAAAAAGCAGTGCTGTCAATGCGTTCAAATCCACAGCCTCAAACACTGAGATTTGAGAATTAGCAATGCAGAAGACATGCTGGTCTGAGATTTACTTTGATATACCTCATGTATGTTAATGTAATTCTTTATTGATCCCCCCAAGGGAAAGTCTCTTTTTTGCTTCGCCCCACTGGGGAGGTCAGAGTGCGGGGTCAGATACAGCATAACCCCCCCCCCCC
>NW_023339873.1:11480002-11524661 GCF_004916995.1 Morone saxatilis
CCCCCCACCTCAACCTGAGCTGGTAGGGACCGAGTGTCTTGTTCAATGACACTTCAACAGGATGAATGCATCCTGACATGGGGGTTTGAACCCCTGGTCATGTGATTGAAAATAGCCTTTTTTCTTTAGAAGGGGTCCGCTCTGTCCTCTCCTTAAAAAATCTTTCCATTCACTCTTTGCATTGCATAATGCCAACCGTTTAATCCTGTTTAGCCGTCAGGCCTGTGATACCTTCTGGGGAATCGTTGCTATGCTTATCGTATTTATCCAGTGATGACAGATTAGTGGGCGTTAAATGCACTTCACATACAGTAGACATCCGTGCCCGGGATTTGGATGTACATGCAGTGTTCGGGGAAGGGAGGGCTCAGACACAGAGCATCTTTTTTGTTGTCAAAAAAGATGAATGAAAACCCACTCAGTGAGCCGGCTGCATACTGGAACAAGATAATTCTTGGCAATAAGTCTCAAAGTGAACACTGTAATAATTCAGTGGCAGTGCACACACAGATAGATGCAGCGTTCTCGGTGACTGCTACATCTGCGACTACTGCTAAAAAACTAATACAGTTTGCAGTGTTACCCTTTTTAATAGAGAAAAATCTTAAAGATTGGGTTTGCATGGCAGCTGTTGGGGTTTTGCATGCTGTGGACTGGTTTAAAAAGGTTCCAGCATGGAGTTGTGTGCTTATTGCTTTTCAATTACTATTGAAAAAAATGCTGCTGGGATAATGCTCATGAGCCACACAGAGACATGCAGACACACATACACACACAAGTAGCTGAGTGTGCAGGGTGAGTCTGTTCCTTCCAGGCAAGGGCTTGTCTGAGAATCTAAGAGGCAGGCAGGAAGGCACAAGGTGGAGACCTCTTCAGATCTGGCTGCTATTAACAGTCTTGTGATCTGCTCATGTTTACCTACTCTCACAACACTGGTACTTGGGGCTGTGTGGAGCATGGGACGCGGGGCCCGGGCCTCTTTGAAGTGAAGTTGATCCCTCAGACTACGCTCTTGGTAATTGCACCTTCTCTCTCTTCTCTTTCTTTGAACCCCCCCCCCTTACCTTCTTCGCCTTCTTTTTTTCCCATTTTCTTCTCATCCAAGATGAGATTTGAGGATGCAGATGGGTAGCTTTTAAAGTGATTGTGGGTGGCTCTCCAGTCTCTGCTCTGATCTGGACAAAATAAAAGGGATAAAAAGAGTAAAAAGTAAAATATTTCTAAATGCTCAAAGGTGTTTTTTTTTTGCCATTTTGGTGGAAAACACATCTTAGTTATAAATGCACTAGTGAGGGATTTTCAGGTGAGAGAGATTATTGGCATTGCTGATACTGTAACTTAATCTCTTTTTTCGCTGCTGTAGAGCTAAAAAAAAATCATGTATTTCCTCTATAATTCACTCCACCAGATTTAGATTATCATAATTGAAAAGTGGAAGCAAAGCAACGTGAACAGACGGAGCATAAAATGTCCATGTTAAGCAGCAGATGACAAAAAATGCCATTTGTTTGTGTACTTACGTCTGTCGATAAAGTAGCCGTAATGACACTTGATTTGAATCGTTTTATTTTTTATTTTTTTCAGAGATGTTTACTCCATCCACTGTCACTGACGTGTGCTGTGTTGACTGGCATGCAGTGTGGTACACCTGTGTGTTGTTGTAATTACTTTGATTATACCTACTATGGGGTATTACAGCAGTCTAGAGAGAGCGTCCAATTTAACCTGCAGTGAATTTCAATTCTAACTGAAAACAAGAGAAAAAATTGCTTTCTGGAATATTTAATCAGCGGAGAGATATTCATATGGTTGCATGCTGTGAGTTCCTGTGTGTGTATGTGTGTGAATATAATAAGCAACAGGGATGCATATTGGACTGTGAAGTTCAAGGGTTGTACTTTCTTTTGCTTTTGATCAGTTTGCTGTGATGGGTATTGGTCTGCATCCAAACATGTGACAGTCCAGGGGGCCTCATTGGTGAAGCCTGCTTTCCCAAAAGATGCCAGGTGCCTGATTCGGAACAAATGCTCACAAACAGAAACACAAACATACCAGAGGGACCCAGTGTGTGTGTGTGTGTGTGTGTGTGTGTGTGTCCTCTCTTTGACTAGTAGAAGGGTAGGGATGGCAGGTATTGAACTGCGTTGAAGTAGAACGAGCAGCCATGGGTATCTCCCGGTTCATGACGCTAGTCAGAAAACTGACAAACCAAAGCTGCTTTTTATTCTGCAGCTACAATGTAAATGGAGCTCCCTCCTGTCCCTCATGCAATCACCCCAGACCCACTAACTGTACAGACAGTGGGTTGGATTCCCTCTATTTCTCCCTCACTTTCTCTCTTCCTGTCTGTCTCTAGCACTCTTTATATATCTCCATCTCTCCCTGTACTCTGCTCCCCCTTGTCTAGTTAGAGGGCAGATATACCTTTCTTGCCAGACAGGAGAAACCTATACTTTATCACTGCCACATATGGGGAAAGGTATTTTCTCCCAAAGGGAAAACTGGCATGCAATTATAATGTTCTAGCTGCCCCAAACATCCTTCACAAAATATATAGCATCCTGTTTTTGACTTACATGAGTTTATGATCTCTTACATGGCACCACAGTGTTGCACATCTAGTGTGGTTGTTTCCCTTTATGTCTCCTTATGGTTGATGTACTCGACTGTGCAAAGGGTGTTTAAATGTACCTCCAGTTTGTTTTTCAACAGCTGTGAAAAGTTTAAGACAAAAACGGTGCTTCACAATGGCAGCTTTTCTGGGACAAGATGGATTGAAAACAGCTTTTGTAATTAAAAATGTTTCACTTCTAAACAACGCCTTTAGTTTCATGTGCGTTTTATAAATATTCTCTTCAGAGATAGTGCAAACACACCTGTGATTAGTTGTAGTAAATTGAAGACAAATACATTGAACGACTAAATGCACAAAATTACAGATGACAGCACTTTGAGATGTCTGGAAGCAGTTTCCAAACCCTGCACACTGCTGCAGTGTGCCCGTCATACTAGCCTGTTCTCTACCATCAGTGGTAAAGTGGGACAGATGTTGAGGGTTAGAGAGGCCCCAGTGGGATATTGAGAATGATGGTTTGGCAGGGAGTGCGAGACAATAAAGGGAGGAGATGGGAGAGGCCAGGGTTCTCCTTTCACTACACCTGACCTGCCCTGGAACCTGTTCAGCTTCATCTGAAATGAAAGAAAGGTGTCCTTTGTCGTGCCCAACGCTAATTTGCATTTACATTTGGAAAAAGGATTCCCAACATGCGTCGCGAGAACGAAGACAGACGAGGCATCGAAATGCTGGTGAAACCGAGGAGGAGTTTGGGTTTCAAACATCTAAGAGGCGCTTGTGAAGAATAACATCCCCTAGACCGATGGGGAGTGGAGAGCTTCAAAGTGAGAAGACATAAAAGTGCATTCTGAAGTGTCCAGTTATCAATTCCCGATTCATTGAGGGATAGGATCGATAACTGTCCTCCTGAATTTCAGGACAAGCCTTTGAAGTGAGAAGTGGGGTTACAGTAGGCGCATAAGACTGTATGTTTTGTTTTGCTGAAATTGATACTCCATAGACTTTATAAACCAAATATCAAACTTCACAGGTTTTCATATTCCCAACAGCCCTTCAAACATATCTAATAAATGCAACATCACTTACTTCAGTTTGGAAGTGTCAGTTTGAGCTTGAGTTTCAAATTTCAATAAATTCACAGTAATAGAAACGGATGCTCTAGGTTTTACTGTATAACTTTTCTCTTTGTGAATAAAAAAGCATCCTGTTTCTTTGGAGGAAAGGCACTGTTTTGTCAGATTGGTATTCAAGTTATCGCCGGATGCTGCATAATTTTAGGCTGCAGCTGCCAGAGCACGGCAGACCTTCCATTGGTTTTACATTTTATGATAGTTTACATACGCTATGTTTCGTCAAGTGGAAAATTGTTTTCTGCATGATGCCAACAGGTGGATTCATTAGAGAGTCAACATAATCATGGCAATCATTCCTCTCCGCAATTAGAAATATTGATAATTTACATATTATCCCAAGCCACGGTTGAGTTTACTGTTTTACTCAGTAATGTTTCTGAACCCAAACATCTGTAGTAAACAGCAGTCAGGGCTGTGGACTGTGCTTAGTCTGTGAATGAAAATTTTAACATAAAAAGTTTTCTCTAAAATAAATTGTCCAAATGAAAACTGTCTATATTGTCCAAGGATGCAGACCCAGCTGAATTTTTCATACGATATTTTTCAATCGTTCTCATTCACCTAAACTGTATTCGGTCAGTTATCTCATTTTGACTTCAGCACATAAAACCAAATCTATCTGCATGGCTAGATGCTGTATCATTAAATGGAAAAAAAAACACCATACATCTGGTATCATGACATGGGCGATGATGGTGATGATGAGCATCTTCTTCTGAACTTCCTGCAAAATTACTTTCTTCCACGACAGTCCTACAAACATCAACAGCTATTAGTGGTCGTACCAAGTAACCCTAATTACACCAGGTCTCCTGAAGAGCTTGTGAATCAGCCATATAACGTTATATATAGTTTTTAGTATTCTAAGGTAACAAAAAAGAAAAAAAAATTCTCAGGAGATTATACACTTATGAAAACATAATTATATTCAATTTCTGCCATATTCTGTAAATACAGCCCCCTAAATATTACATTCTAGACTTTAGGACTGTGCACACCTTTGTGGTCCTCATTACATACTTATATACTTGTCAGAAATCCTACAAATGCTAAAAACATAAATTAAAAATGTTGCATATGTTTTCCTGATACTAGTATGTGGATAACCGAAATGATAGTGGCCTTCATCAACAACAGTTTAAAGAGTTCTAATACAAACTGTCCTTAAGTCCACTTCCACCCTTTCCGTCTTCCAACCCCAGTGGCTAGCAGATGTTGACCAAGACTAAAAGGTTGGCTTGGGGCATTTTAGTTCACTGCACTTTGTTGTCTACCTCTCACTTTGTGAACCAAACCTCTCTGGCCCGGCCTCCCAGGTCAACCACAACATTGACTCGCTCCCAGCTTGTCAACGTGTCAGGGTGCATGCAGGCGTGCTGGAGGGGATGGAAGGGCTGAGGCGGGGAGAGAGACAGACACATGAAAGGCTTGCATGTTGTGAAGATGGTGGTTGAAGATGGCCCTCTAAAACATTGTTCACATTATGCTCTGCCTAAAGAAAAAAAAAGGCAGTCCAGTGGAAATGAAATGACCCCTCTGGACCTGCTGTCATGTGACATCTTTGTTTTCCCAGCCTGTGATCCAACCAATATGCAGCCAAAACCTATTCCTGCAGCATGAATCAAATTTCCTCTCCTAATCCATTTTTGGTCGTTGCTGTGGCTCGAAAATCAATTAATTACAGTATTGCACATACCTGACAGCTATGGATCATCATGTAAATTCTCCCACAGAAGCTATGCAAACCATGCATTTTACTGCAGCCCTGGTATAATCTGTACATGTGTCAGCAGACACATTAAAACTGTTCTCACAACTAGTCCTGTCATTCTGCTTCAGCCGAAAACATTTTCAGCGTCACATCACATTAGATCAGTGAGAAAAAGAGACACCACACGTAAAAAACATTCCTTTTTTAAAACATTTTTCTTCTTGTGGGCTGAACCGGGGATTTGAATCGAGTAACATTTAAAGAGGATTTTCACCACAGGGAAACAAATCCTTCATTTTGAGTAGGTCTGTTTAAACTTGTGCTATAATAAGTTCTGGGCTCTCATTTACACGCCACAGTCTCACACAGCACAAACAGATGTTGTCCTGGCCAGTAGGGACGGATGCACTGGTGGATGTAACCAATGTGTCCCCTCTCTCAATACAGTTTAAGTCACTGTCCAAACAGGATTAGTACCAACTTTGAGATGTCAAAGCAATTAAGGCAATGACATCAGCATGGTTTGGGGGGGTTATAGTTGTCAGAGATGAACGCCTACTAGCTCTCAGTTGTCAACGCCCACTCTGCACTTCCATCTGCTCCTTTTTCTGATGCATCAGATTGGACATTTTCTTGGACAAAAGATGCACCAGTCCATCAGAGTCTTGGCGGTTGAGCTGCTGGGTTGATTAAAGATGGCCATTGGTCATCAGCAAACCCTATTCAGAGCTTTATTTCCAGACTAGCAAATGTATTTCTGTGGTGATAACAGTTTTCTCTTATCTGATTCAGGAGACAAATAGACAGTTGCATTAAACAAATGATGTCTGATGCAATCAAACCTTTGTAGTATTTATGTGTAATGGGGTAAAGGTAATAAAATAGTCAGGAATTGACTGTCACTCCTCCTGGATTTTAAATAGGAGAAAAACAACAATTAAAATGATGTGGTGCAAATCCAGCAGAGAAAAAACACTTGCACACTTTATATAGATACAGTATATAATGCTCTCAGAAACTGCAGAATATTCTCTAATCTAACGTACTTGAACATCTGCATGATGAAGTAGAGTATTGAAGCATTCCTTGATATATTCTGTGGGGGAAGTAAGTTCATCACTTGATGAAAAATGAATTGATGAAAAAATTTACCTTAAATGTCCTGGACAAATACATCCATAAGCCACTTACGTAGATAAGCTAAGTGGCAAACCTTACTCACTCCTTTTAATATGCCTCACTGGCGCTCAGAGAAAGAGGGAAAGCAGTACAGATATGACGTACCCTCTTGCTCCCCCTCATTAATCTTAATAAAACAATTGACCCCTGAATAGCTTATTCCAGCCCTGCACCATTAGGCTGCATGACCGAGGCTTTAAATATTAAGCAGGCTTTGTGAAATTTGATAAAATGTTTAGTAAATGGCATAAGGCACGGTACACTCATGGGCTTCTTCTCTTATCCTTGTGTTGTAAATGATAGATATGTTTTTATTAGGCAGAATGCTGTTTTAAGCAGCATTGTGGTATTGATATTTGCCTTGAGCTTGCATGATTTAAGATGGCAGATACATGCAAGCCCATCAGGCTTTTACCTCCCCTACCTTTCACAACTAACTGCTCTGATATAATCTACCAGTGAATTTTCATGATTTAAAAAGACAGAGACCGTGTATGCACCACTCACCGCCTGCAAGGATACTACACCAATTCTCGTCTGTGTAACACTGCTCTATTTTTGACCCTTTGCCCCCTCAGACCGTGGCGATGGAGCACAGTACATCACACAATATACAGTAATTTGTCTCTGATTAAAATTTCTGCTGAGCTTTGAAGCCCATACTGGTGTTCTGTGCTGAAGTGGTCTTCCTCGTCTGGTAAAAATTGAAAGCCTTTTCATCTCAGAGGGCTTAAGGGGTCAAAGGAACACCAAATAACCCTCCCTGTTGTGTTTTTTTTTTTTTGCCTCAGAAGCTTGTAACAAACTGCACCTTTGTCGGACGCGGCCTCTGTCAGGCCGGGGCTGGGGGGACTGCCCTCGGGTTCAGGCTTTGGAGACCCTGTCAGCTTCAAAATGGGGTCTGCTTTATTTCACCCTCTGACCTTAGGCCCAAAAAGAGCCACGCAGGAAAAACATAGAGATATATGATACATCAAGGCCCAGTGAAACTCCACGGCTGGGAAATGAGGAAGCTGCAAACTGCAGAGTGAGCAGAAAATGAAGGAGCTTATTGTAGGGGGATTTTTAACACCACTGTTTGGGGGTGAATCAAGGTTGCTACATTGTGAGATTGAAGGCAAGAAGTTTTGCCTTTTGATAGCTGTTTTATTGCTACACACTGTATAGAAATGCATTGTTGCGTGTGAGGTCGTCTATCACAAGCTTTGCATATAATTTGCACCTTCCTTACTTTCAATCATTTACAAATAAATAAATAGATAACACTGAAACAGAAATGAGGTAAATTCATTAAACAGACTGAGTGGTGTCCAATTTTCTTTAAGTGTAAATTTAAAGATAATGAAGTGCAGCATTTGATGAAAGCTACATTAAAGGGAATACTCGTTCGCACCTGAACTGAGATTGACTAAATCATTACATGTAAGATTTTCTATTTTCTGGGAAAAAATGAAATCCGTGGATAAATTAAGTTTGACTCATCTGCATTAAATGAATCAAATTGATTGACTTGGAGATGTTGCTGCACAGCCAATCAATCTAAAGAGGGACAACCCAGGGGGTGTCCATGGGGATGCAGAGAGGAAGGGCCTCCAATTGTTTTGGGGCCCGATGTCAGCCAGTCCTTGACCTTGGGGGGGTCCAGGCCTCCATACTCAGGCCTGGGTGAGAATGCTGGGACAAGGGCTTGGATGCTTAATATAGGAGAGCCAGGCTTTCAAGCTCAGGGTCACACAGGTCAGCATCAATGCTCAGGAGTATTAATGAGTGACCTTCGGAAAATGGTGGAGGAGGATGGAGGGATGGAGGGAGGAGGTGAAAAAAATGAAGGAAAGGGGTGGGCGGGGTGAGTGGCAGAGAGAAAACTGTAAAGCCCTGAGAGAATGGAGGCTGAGACCTGTTTCTCCAAGATAACAGAGATTGGCCTATGAAAATGCATCCATCACAAGGCCACTAAGCCGGAGCCTTCTTTTGTGTGTCCATGTCGGCTGAGAGCGAGGGCCGAGGGGGGGGAGGTGGATGGGAGGGTGGTGGGGGGTTCAATCTGTGGAGATGGAAACAGGGTTAGGGAGGGGATGACAGAGGGGAGAGAGGTGAGGGGGAAGGGTCGCTCAGTGCCGCCTGGCGTGACAAGTAAGTGGGGAACGCTCCATTGCTTATCCAACAGGAGCAGATCCAAGAAGAGATAGAGGCCATCCAATCTTTGAATTGGAGGCAGTGGGGTGGGGGGGGGGGGGGATTGGTGGAGCAGCAGCCAACGTGCAGGAGATTTCTAATTTCGTCAGTGAGCTCTTGGCTGAGGGGTTTGTGACAGAGCGGTTTAGATGAGCAGAGGATGGAGCGAGGTGGAGAGGAAGAGCTATTGCTGTAATGCTCTTAGAGGTTAAAGGCTTGGGTACTTCTCTTTCAATAAGGCTTTCAGAGTATGTTCTGAGGAAAATATTAGCATCAAGTGCATGTAACAATTAACCTGCTTTTATCTTGCCATTGAGCAGATTCATTTTTAAAGAAATAAGAACCAACTCATAAAACATTGGTTTGGAATTTATTTCAAATAATCTTTCTGTCTCTGTTACAATACACTTAGAAGCACATGTTTTCTTCAGCTTTTCTTATATTTTGTGTTTAAAGTGCACTGCTGGAGTCTTTTTAACACCTTTCCTTTACAATAGTGAGCTTGTCATTCAGAATACAGTGCATCTCCATCTCCTTTTACATCACAGATCAATGCTATCTGCAGGAGTGCAGGAACAGGATTGTCTGCTTTATACTGACTTGTGTTTCCCCCCATCTACTGCTGCGCTCTCCAGAATTTCCAAGAAAACATTCTCTCTCCCCTCCATGTCATTGCGTGCTCAGTTCCTGATGTGACGAGCAGGTTGACACAGATGAGCAACAGACGAGAGATAGATTGTGTAGAGGGGGAGGCGGGCTGGTGAGCTCTGTGCTGGTGCTGATGACTTCTACTTTGCATTGGAAGTGGCACACGGACGCCTTCAAATTAATGTGACTGCCTTCAACTTTTCGCTTTTTCTATCTCTCTCCTCCTTTACCCTCAGGCTTTTTAATTTTCACTGGTCCTTCTTCTCCGTGGCTTTCGTCCATCCTGGAGACAGATGCACCATAGGCGCTTTAAAGCTCCGTAATGTATACATTATTCATATCACTCCACAAAAGGTGCTCATTAAACTTTACATGGCCAATGGAGTAGGCAACCATAGATTGAAAGCGTAGCCCATATCACAAATGTCACAGTGGATTGACAGAGGGAGGGGAGAGCGTTGCTGGGGGTTTGATTTGAAGATGGCTTTGATTTAACTCCAGGGTTATTTGCATCTGGCTTTATCCATCCTCCCTTTTCAGTTCGCTCTCTATTGTATTTGGGATTTGAGTACTACACAGTTAAAGTTAAAGCTACTTTGATATAAAAGCAAATTTTATGTACAAAAATACAACATTTACTGTGGACTATTAAATGTAAAGTTATATGCTTTGCCAGGAATGGTATATACAGAACAATAATATATTTCAGGAAGGAGCAGATCCATACAGTGCAAGAGGCTGATGTATTTATGTATGCATAAACGCCATAATTCAACATCAAATGCATCTTTAAATGTGCCTAAACCACAGCAGTGTTCTCACAACACAAACAAGCTGCCATGGAGGGCCCTTCGGGTAAGACCTACACGCCTTTTCCTTGGCCAAGGTCTCAGCAGAGAATTCATCCCTTAATAATACAACACTTAACCCTCCTGTATTGTCCATAAAAGGCTGGGCTGGCAGGTACAGTAAACTGGTGGGACTAACAAAAGCTTGGCGCAGAGCTGAGAAAAACATCCACACAGGGAAATGAGCTGTCATTACAGTAGCAAGGCAGCACTCAGGCACTTCTCTGTATGTGCTCATCTCTTCTGCTTGCTACCCCCAAGGTCCTCTTGCACTCATAAATACATAATTACACCCACCACCCGCCATGATGATTTCTGTTTTCATCAGCTGTCAGAAATGACCTGAATTACCCATCACTGTTTGACCCAAATGCAGCCGTCAGATATGTTAATCACAGCTTACATAACCACTCAGCCCTCTTTCCACCGACTTAAACTGTGTGTACACGTGTGCCTGAAACCCCTTTAAATAGCACCTGTCACCAGCAGAACAAAATAAAGGAAAAAAAATGAATAAAATACATTTAAAACTAGAGATGAGGTATTTTGCATCCATAAATTAACCTTGACTTTGACGTCTCTCGGCAGGTGGCGTGCTGAGCTGTACCTTTTTAATGTTTAACATGACAATAAAGACAGAAAAACAGCAAAGGCTGATGTCCCTGAAAGCTATGACCTGAACTTATCCAGTATGCAGAGTGTGGAGGAGGAAAACAATATAAACGTTGCATTGACTTCAAGAAATATTTTGACAGCGGTAATTAAATATGTATTTATTTTGATATTGTGAAGATAGTATTAAAAGGATGTAAACAATTCTGTTTTTATATTTACAACAATGAATATAACACCTACATTTATTCTATGCATGTCTTTGGCATACAAAATTCTGCCAGTTCTGTATGCAGTGAACTGGGAAGACCCCTTTGGACATCAGTCTCATGAGAAAGACCAACTGAATGTGGTGCGATGAGTTCACCTCCATTCATTTTCTATGGGACACGAGCTAATCCCACCATAACCTTACTGGAGTGTTTTAAAGTCAATTGTGTTTGACATTTTAGTGTTTGAACTCATGTAGCCAGGCACAAGAAGACTATTCTCTTTAGACAAAACATGGCTGAGTTCACTGTGGGATTTGTAGGTACAGTCCTACAGACTGATGATATTAATATTTCTTTGTAGAACATTTAGGAGAACTAATCTTAACTCTAGCCATGAGAATTTACATCAATATATTATGACAAAATTATGTGCCTTTTCAAGTCCACATAAATTCATAGCCAGCGGGTATTTGCATTATGTGTAAGATGTTTGCATAGTGTAACTAACTGATAATTTTGTAAAAATAAGTACATTGCATTATCTCACTCTTATATCTGATGTATGTAGTTGTAATCAGAGGCAACATTTTATCAGCTAATTGAGAGTAACATACAAGTAAGAATTTTTGCTGTCAGCGCAAAAAGCATCACAGCAACAAGTTGCAGAAAAGGCTTTTTGCAATGTTATCTCATTAGCGGTAATTATAACAGATATCATCTTGTATTATTGTGTGAACCAACATATCCCGAAGCTAAAGTCCTTCCCCCAGCCCAATGCCTGTTTCCACATAACACTGGGTAGATTTCTTTCTGCCGTCTTTTCTTTGCATAAACAGTGCCTGCAGTCAAAGTCTGCTCTGATCAAAGGGACAAATCTATCCAGGAGCAATCAGGTTGCTGTGCTAGGCCGGGCTGCTGACAACTCCAGGCTCTTTGATCAGAAATACATCATCTTCAGCAGGCTGCCTGCCTGGATGCCTTTGTCTGGGGCCAGGAAATAGGGGAAGTGATAGCTCCCTCTTGGTGCTCTTCTTCGCTGCTACGCCTTTTGGCAGGCAAGATGAAAGCTACCCCAATTATAAGTGAAAATACCCCCAATGAACTGAGCTGAGCTTCTAGGGTGCAGCTAGAGCCACCACCCCCCTATATCATCACTAAATCTCTATACGCTGTCTATGCATGATGGTACAAAAAGATATTGTCAATTTCTCTTTTCTCTTCCCCTGTCTTTCTTGGTGAAATGAGACTTTGGGTGAGATAGTGTGCCAGTGCAATTGAGGTCACATCCAAAAGCATCGGTCTCCCTCCTCCCAATTTAGTAACTGCAGTTCTAATAACATGGTCTTCTCGGCAAGGGAAAAGAAAAGTGAATGTCTAGGCCTCTAAGCACACCTCCGTCGCTCCCCTCCCCTTCTTTCAACCCCTTGACTGTGAGCTAAAACGATTTTTTTTCACCCAGCTTCAAGAGGTGGAACAGGAGATGTTGAATGATGGACAGGTGTGCAGGCATTGTGCTGTTCTGCTCTGCACTGAAGGAGATCATTGATTTGCATTACAGTCCCACACATAAAACACAACCCTTCACACACACACACACACACACACACGCGCGCCCCCATCCACATCTTACTGTTCCACCCTTATGACTGCACCACCTCCCACATGGCAGCCCACACCCAAGCTCCTAATCAAGGAGTGAATGTTTATCTCACTTCCTGTCTTTTATAGGGGTGGAGTGTTATCTCCGGCTTCTGGTACCACCTCACCTGGGCTGACCCGAGAGGGAAAGCTATCACGCCTCGACACAGGCTTTTACAAGCCTGCTCGGATGATGTCAAAACCATACATTGCCTCACAGAGAATATACATCTGGATGCATTAAATGAGGGTTATTGCAGGAGACTTAACCTTTTCACTGTCACACTTGGCTCATATCTTGGCTCAAACAAATCAAACCAATTTGACTTTGAATAAATTACCGAAACAGTTTTTTTCTGTCTTGAAGCACACAGGAAAAAAAGCCCAGGGAAGCCGGTGCTGCTTAAA
This sequence comes from Morone saxatilis, assembly GCF_004916995.1. Taxonomy (NCBI): domain Eukaryota; kingdom Metazoa; phylum Chordata; class Actinopteri; family Moronidae; genus Morone; species Morone saxatilis. Next base: position 11,493,142 of record NW_023339873.1, read on the forward strand.
GGTGTAATCCCCATGCGTCAACAGCCTCAGAAGCATATCAGGTGTCTTTAAGCTCATCCACCTGTCAGTGAGCTCTTCCAGCAATTACACATCTGTCAAGTGTCACCTATCTCAGCTCTCACTGACAAGGGTTATGTCAAGCAGTCAGCCATTACAGCGGCCCAAATGGAGTCTGCATTGTTTAGAGCCAGCAGGAAGTGGCCATGGCATGGAAGAGTGAGCAGGGTCTCCATAGTGTGACTGGGAAGCCAAGCTAACGGTTAGTTTCAGAGATGGAGGAAGGGCGAGGGGGGGCATCTGTCCAGATCTCTTTTCTTGTGTCTCCTCATATTTCTCAGAGCTGGAATGGCAGCAAGGGTGTTTTTTGTTCACTACATAGAGCCTTGGGACTCATCTGGGCTGGTTAAATCTTTGCCCTGGGCAACGGCTTTTATATGCATGAGCTTGATTTGACCTGTCTTCAGGCTGTGAATTGGGTTATGCAAAAGAGAAAATCTGGCAGAATATTAAATATGATATCAGGTTTAGCCTTTCCACGTGCTTTAATATTGTCTACCAGTCTTGGTAGTGGTTTGAAAGATACTGTGTGTGTTATTTTGCTGTGTGGTGCAGGAAACATAATTTAAAATAAGAAGATGTCTCACAGAATATGTTTTGCCTACTTGTATTCTTACCAGAAGTTTGATGAGAAGATTGATACCACTGTTATGTTTCTCCAGTGAGTGTAAGGCGACAGCCAGCAGCCAGTTAGCTGAAGTTAGTGCAAAGACTGGAAAACAGCTAGCAAAGTTTCCTCCAGAGGTACCACAAAACTCACTTTTTAACATATTATGTCTCTGGCATATCTTTATATCAAGTTGCACTTTTAAGGGGTTTATGTGCCAGCTTATTTCTTAGTTAGGAGCATAAAGTTCCTTCATTAGCAAGAAAGTGAATAAGCATAAAATGTTGAACTCTTCCTTTGAGACTAGAATCATCAGGGTACTTTTATCTGCAATGAACAATTAATTCTGAAAACACTAAAACATTGTTAAAGTACCTTGAACTAGACAACCACTGCACACTGTTATATATATACTGTGCATTGGGTTTCACACAGATCTTTTAAGGTCTTCAAAAACTACTTCTAAACACTTCCCAGCCCTAATAAATATTTTAGCGTATGTTACAGTCTGAGAGAATCATCAGATCGTGTCTCGTCTGTGTGGCCTGTTGTAATGGCTGTTAACACCCCTTCTTTGTTGCTTTCTCAACTGAATTTTGTATCACAGGTGCTATACTCAGTGTTAAAAGCTTGCAAGTAAAGAAAGAAAGATTGAATCTGGGTCACTTTAATGCTCTCGTCCGTCACACCGCTACATCTCCTCAGGCCTGAGACGCAAGGCACATTGTCAAGTATTAATGAAGAAAACGTCCCTGTAGGGCTGGTGTTTGTCAAACCAAATTACATACATTCAGTTGGAAAGGTGAGGATTAATCTTTCAAATCCCTTCTGGATGTGTAGGATGCACCGTACAATCCCAAACTGAAAATAACCCCCTGACGCTGACGCGAATTGGCTGAGCAGAAGCATTGTGCTGTTATGGTATACATACTGCAGGACGAGATGCCAGTAAACTAGTGAATATGCTGACAGCAATACAGTACCTTCTATAGCTGCAGCAGCTGGTAAATATGCACACACTTAGACAAAAACTGGGACAGAATATATTGTAGCAGTGTGCCAGCGACTGTTTGGTGTTTTCATTATTGTGTTTTCCATTTTTGGCTTTTTATCGAATGAATAATTCTGACTGGTGATAGAAAATACAGAGAGACAAACAACAGAAGTGTGAAAAAAAAGAAAGAGCCTGCATGACAATAATGTCTTTCTTAGGTGGTCATACGGCAGCAATCCTTTGTAGGAGCTTAAAACACATGCAAATGTTTCTTTCATATTTATTATAATCACATGAACAAAGGGTGCATGGAAAAAATACATAGTCAAACCTACTCATGTAAAACAACCAGACAAACAAACAAGCAAATAAGCAAGAAACTGTAAACTCCATTCTAGCACTGCCAGTGTACTTTTCCTGGCAAAAATTGCCTTTTTCACAAACAGCTTTACAGTGATGGTTGAAGCTTTTGTCCCATGTGGCGGTTTTATTTGGTTGCGGATAGAAAAAAATAATTCTAAGTCAATTAAATGCCATTGATAATACACAGAAGGGCTGCTGTGAGAACGGCAAAGCAATCCACATCTTCGCTCATTTATGGTGGGGATTTGGTCTACCATGGGAAAGAAGCACTGGAGGTGGATCTGCAGAATTTCCGCCCTCCATCTCTCCAGCTAGTGTCTTGCTGAGATTTAAATAAGCCTAAAGATTACTTGAGGGCCTTTAAATGCAAATTTTGGTGAGTGTGCAAAGCCCCTCCTGTAAACCTCAGCCTTATCATTTGCCTTCCAGATTAGGGCCTGTCTGAGATGGGAAGCTGGCTCCAGGCCCCCCAATAAGCTGCAGGCCAGGGGCCACTCCAGTGAGAGAGAGATGGATGGAGAGGGAAGGAGCTTGCTGCGGCTATGTGTGCCAAGGTCAGTGGTGGCTGCACTCACAATAATCAGTAAGTATCAAGAGACTTACATCTGGGGGTTTGCTTATCTCATTCTGTGTTTGTGTGTTTCTGTGCAGTGCATGCGTGTTTGTGTTTGTGTGTTTTTAGCTACTTCAAATACAACCACAGTACGCTCAGTCACAAGGGCTCTGAGCCAGGATCTTTGACTGATTAGGCAATAATCAATTAACAAATTAGGAAAAAGTAAGCATAACTACCTTGTATCCCATGAATTATAAAACACTTTGGTGCACAGCTACAGCAATTGGCCCAGTGTCCTGCACTTTTTAGGGGGGGTAACAGATGTTGGAAATGGCTTTGATAGGTATATTGGCTCTGAGGAAAATCCAAGAGTATTTATGGTTTGAAACATGAAAGGATCCTGGCTTGTGGATGCATTTATATTTGAATGGCACCCACTTCATTACTTAATGATTTGAAAAGGCTGTTAGGGAGCTGAGCCTGAGCCAGCGAACCCATGACCCTGCTGAGTCAATGTGCTAAACAGACACAGCCTCTGCTTCAGGCAGCTACACTTCTCACACCATAGAAATATGTCATATGGGTATAGAATAAAGGAGAATACCTTAGAGAGTAAAATACACCAGCTTGTGTAAGAATGAAATATATCATATATATAAGCTTGTTAAAGCAGCTATATTCAATATTTTTATTGTAACAATTTATCAAATGTGTAATGTCACTCTGCAGTTCCCCTCAGCTCTATAGAGCTTTATAGCATCTTTCAGCTCATTGTTTTGGTTTTCAAGTCCCAACAATGTCCCCAACAAATATTAGAGGAAGGGAAAATAGCTTTTGGGAGCCTAACTTTGAGACACTAATGTACTGACTTTATGTTTCTCCAGACTTTTCCTGTTGACTCCAATATGCAGAGTTTTCTTGGAGCCAACACCTACCAGCCATTACTGGAACGGCAGCTTAAAGCAATTCTGCCTTGGCTTCAGTAATGAACTGTAATGGTTACTGCTTGCTGCTAAGCAGTAGTTATGTTGCTCAAGGGCACTACCATAGTAGCTATTTGGGAGTGTGTACTTGCGTTTCCCTGCTCTGATGTTTCTTGCTTGGCTTTTCATGTCTCGACTTCTCAAACCACAAGCCTCATGTCTGCAAAGCTATCCATTTTACTACATATCAGACTATCTGAGGTCACTGAACTGCACCACTATTCTTCAACGTGTGTGTACAGTATAGCACATTATGTCACTCCACCCTTTGATTTTTCAAACTCACTGTAGCCTACTTTCTGTGCATCTGGCACAGTGTGTAGGCACAGCTGGTGTCAACAAGGACCTATGCTGTCAAAAAGCACCAAACTCAGGTCAAGGTCGAGGAGGGAAAAGTTAGTGATGGTGGGAGGAAGGGTGGTGGCAGTCTTGACTGATGTTGTGGTTGACTGCTCTCTGTCTACAACACCACCCGCCTCCTAAGAAACACACACACACACACACACACACAGATTCACACACGCACACAACCCCTTTCATCCCCTTTTTCTTTAGTATGTCCCCTTGTCATACAGCCTCCCCTCCTCCCTCCCAGGTGCTCAGAAACAATGTGGATGAGGTCGAGGACATGAGGAGCCCACCGGAGAGAGAACAGATGTCACATGCCTCTTGCACCATGCTCAGGGATGTGTGTGTGTGTGTGTAGGTGTGTGTGTGTTCTGCACTGTGACAGGTAGCGTGTCGTGGTTGAAAGGTAAAGTCGGGCCTTACTCCCAGTAGGAAATGGAATGAAATGGGGGCCAATAAAGGGGAAGGGGCACTAGGATAAAAAGAAATGTATGAAAATAGGTCCAGGATGTAGACACCTTGTTGTCTGGTGTTCAGTGTGAACTTTACAACAGGCTGTCAGTCGAAACCAGGACATATATATGTTGTATATGTCATGTTTTCAAACTGAGCTCAGAAAAAGATCCCCAATAATCAATGAATAAACAATCAAATGTTCATTCAATTTATCTCTGCCTCGGAAAGAGCTGATTACTGGGACAAGCACCTCAGAGTGGAAAGTCCTTTACTGCTGTTACAGCTGACATAAAGAGGTATTTTGTCATGGCAGCATGCATGCTTTCATTTATCATTCATGGGTCATATTGTTCTAGATTGGTGATTAAACAGTCGGCAGATTCAGAGCTACGTGGCCGGAACACACACACTTACACAAGCATACACATCAATTAGAGGTTGTACCTTTTAAAAAAAATATATATATATATTTATTGCTAGTCCATTCAAAAGTACAGCATGTTCTTGATCAAGATAGATTCACCTTTGTCATAATTAGACACACACACACACAAGTGACATGCTTAATGTACACTCACCTGTAAATTGACTCATTAGAAATCACACTGATAACAGACATGCCATGTCCACCTACCACATAGAGAGTGATCCACTGCATCCCCTGTAATACCTCCCTCTGTGATAATGTACATATTCATTATTCAACACAGCCTGTCAGATTAACAGAATATTCGGCAGATTAGCTGGTTAGCTGTCTGGTGGTCTTGTCTTTCATCCAGCAACTAGCGTGCCCTGACTAAGCACATCATAATGGCAGAAATCCCAGGTGGTATGTAGTGCAGGAGCAGACCTTCATTTGGCACTTCTGGTATGGTCTGAAATGTTTGGATGGATTATGCTGTCTCTAAATCTTTGCATTGAACATTGACTGATCATAACTACGTTCATGTATGTGTATGAATATTTACATGCCATGTTTGGCCACAAGGGAGAAGGATTTATCCTTCAGTTGGAGTCAGAGGTATCTGTGAGCCAACATCTCTTATACCTTCCAGGTACTGAAGCCTATGAATATCCCGTAGAGCTTAAATGTTCAAAGCCACCTTCATGCTGTGGCCGGTGAGTCCTGCATGATAAGCAGGCATCCTTTTTCTGCAGCACAGGTCTCTGTTGGGTGAAGAAATCAGACCCAAATGGCACTGCTTCCTAGAAATGCACGCTGTTGAATGTGTTGGGGTAAATGAATGCATGTGTATTTGTGTATGTGTGTGAATGTGTTTATTCAATTGTGTTTGTGTGTGCTAACCAGGCTGTTTAATCTGAACCGGTCATTGAGTTTAGCATGGTTTTGGCATGTTTTTGTCTTTCGTTTGAAGGTGACATCACTCTAAGGATTCTCCACTTGAGTGTGCATGCTGTGTGTGTGTTGGTTTTATGTGAGTGAAGCTACAGAATGTGTGTATGTTGCACATATGCTGACAATTATGCGTCAGTTTCCACAGGGAAACCAGTGGGCAGGATGGAAAGTGTATTTGAACCTACATTACATAAGTCTACAATCAGTGGGTATGGTAGTGATTCAAACTATGGTAAACATGTTGGCAAGAACTAATCAGGGAATCTTTCATCACCTAGTATTGCAGTTTATACATAATTCTGGCTCAGTACTGTATACCCTATAGGGGTTGTGTTGGGGTATAACCTGTGTGTAAAAGAGGGAGGGTGAAAAAGTCTGAGGGTGCACAAACGTGTCTATTCCCATAAATAATTAACATCACCCATTTTATAGCAGCATTACAGTCTACGGCTTTTTTTTTTCAGAGCAGATGAGGCAAGAGCCTCATCAACCCGCATATTCCAACAAACACTAAGGTTAAAATCATTAATTGGTGGAGGGGATTTTATTGGACAGCCCTTTATTAAAAAAAAAAACAAAAAATTGTTAATTAACAAGAAAGGAAATTGCTCATTAACAAACTAATCGAAAATGAACAAAAATAAGAAACGGAGCTGAATGTCCGTACAAGCCTGAATACATGTATGAGATGCACTTATGAATGGTACCATAGCGACCTAGGATGACAATGATAGAACCAGCTCCAATTCTCGAAGTATTTTATTGTCTCATTAATGTACGAAAGGTAACCACCTAGAGACTAATGTTATAACCTATACCATTTTGGCCGGTGAATTTATGATCATGAGTTTAGATAAACGATCAATAGTCGAAGGGACTGGTACAGAAACTGATATGTCCCTGTGGGTGTATTAAATTCATGCATGATTTATAATGGTAGGGACGAGTGAATATATATGTAGGGCTACGTTTGAATACCACCATGACAATAATAGTTACATATCTAGAAATTAACTATGATAATCATCTGAAAGCATGTGTAAAGTACACCTAGACAGACAAAAAAAGGTACTAATTACAATGGAACCAATATTTTAAATACAGTATATATTACTATCTTCACAATTATAATATGGACCAATTTCTATCATATTCCATAATGGAGATAAAGGGAGACTATTGAAACAGACAAAGACCACCGCTTTAAAAGGCGCATAAGTACAAACCATGACAGAAAAAGCACTCAACAAAAAAAACGACACAAACCCATCCTGAGATGGTGACAAGAGGATCATGATTGAAGTAAATGATAAAATATCACGGATGATCCCTCATGATCTCTCATGAGTCATGAAAGAGATATTCACGATATGATTATAATACATAGCGCATTCGTAGAGTAGATGATAGGAGGTACTGTGTAGCGAAAAAAAAGAAGACTAATCTAAAAAGAGATATAGAAGAGGAATGTAAAGAGAAGTTATGTATGAGTTGTAGTAGCTGTAGTCAATCTTAGTATGTTGATTGTAGTAATAGTAGGAGTGAAGACTGAGTAGTGAAAATTGTAACGATAATGACAGTCACCTAAAACTACAAAAAAACAATAAGAAGATAATAAGATGCACACACTACCTTCAAATACCAACATCACAAAAACAATATTTACACCCTCGACCTATAGAAAATGAGAATCATTTGGAATGGCTTTCCATTTAGAATAGCTAGACAGCATCGGTTCCTGGCTCAAGCTAGACCCTGATCTGTAAATCTGATGCAATAGAATTGGTTACATATGCGCATTGAAATAGAAGGTAGAATAAAGAGGTTAGGTAGCGGTGGAGATTTAAGAATGGCAAGAGGATGATGGATCTTAATTGGTCATGGTAGTATTATCTACCCCACACGTTTTTGGAGTATTGTGGTGCAATTCGGAGTTGATGGCTCATAAAATGTAAGATATGGTCAAGCTTGCTTGTGCAGCTTGCAGGGACCCCCTGCCCTGTTTGTACAGAACATAGAAGTGTGCTGCAGTGGAAATTGAGATAAGAGGCTGATAAGGGATTCTATTCTTAACAAGATCTTATACACGCAAGAAGGTCGGACGACGAGGTGGAGAGTGGGCTCGCAGAGGTTGCCCAGGTCATTGTCATTCTCTACACCATTGCAATTGTAACCACTATTGGTAAACAATGGCAAGACTCTGCGTGAGCACTATGGAATACTACTACGTGCAAACGCACAAGGGTAAAAGAAATTTGAAATAGGCAAGTAAGACAATAATCTCAGGTTGGACCCTGGGAGGGCTAATAAGAGTGCCGAAGGGCCAGTATGAGGTTGGAAGGTGGAACGCAGTTGAGCGCAGGGCGTGGATCAGTGTAGTAGCACAGATTGAAACCACACTGCTAGTCTGGAGTCAAAGCGAGTAGCCTACTGGGAGACATACGAGGGTCGGCATTCTAGTACCAGGTATGATGCTACACGCTATGTAGTCGGCATACCGTCCCAAAGCTGACTATTTTTCTTTCGACTTCTCTCTATGCTACTGATGTGTCTCTCGTGAGTACGAGACGTATTGGTAGTATGACGACTACAACAAAAACAGCTTCCTCTCGAAAGTTATAGTTATTCAGCTGCCCACCCAGGTTTTGGCCTTATTGCCTGAGGAGAAATGCTCTAGCGTTGCTTGTAAAAACCTACCTTATGACAATATAGTTGTGGTGTGGTTTACATTACTTTTGGGACGCAAGGTACTTTGATATAGCTCAGTGATTTAAATCACGATTCTCCTAAATTCCTTATGATAGTGCCGAATGACATACATTCGTTTTGATTGCTGCGTGTTGTAGGGTTTGATTTGCCCCCAAACAAAAGATGAGTAATTCCTTTAGCTTCATACATTTTAATAATGTGGCTCTTTTATGACATGTCTTACACTAGCTTGGCCTCATGAGTGTCTGAGAAGTGAGTATGCTCCGAAGGAGGTGCAAGTGTGTCATTCGAGTAAAGCCACTTTGTGATCAACCAGCAGGTGGGTCCTGGGTGTCTTGCTTGGCTCAGCTCGCTCACTAAAAGCAGACAGTAGTTGTTTTCTTAAAAATCCATTTACAAGTAGATTAACAGGTTTGAGGTGTACTATGGAAATATGGCTAAATCTCCAAGAAGCTTTTCGTTTGTTTACAAAAGATCACGAATTCCTCATACCGATATATTCGCTTCCTTGTGCAGTATGATATAAGCGTAAACAAATATCTCACAGTGCTCTTTCTCATAGCTCGTGATTACCTGGCCTCTATACCCAAGGAATCCTGCTGTATAGCGTAACTTGTCGTAGTGAAGTTTTGATCCGAAAGTTGTTTGACTCACTGGGAGTGGGTGAACTCCTAACCATGAACAACCACATGCTGGTTTTATCAACTTGAATCTCTATACACTTCCGGAATTTGCTATAGATTTGTGCTCATTGTAAATGCTATAAATCACTCTCGTGTATTTGCACAGGTCAGAGAGTCCCCTTGGCTAGACTTGAGCGTATACCTAGTGGGTTGAAAACTTGACATGGATATGCCTACAAAAACTCACACCAAGCCCACATGCATGACACTGTACACGACACAAAAGCACGAGATAAAATGGATGACATCCGGATACACTCCTCGTTGATTGGTTCTCATTAGATATTTACTGATTATTTTGTTGTGGGCTGCGCATCTTCTTGCCTGATCTGCCTGCTAACAGAGTCAGGCTGGGACGCGCTGGCAGTTCTGTCCATTTCTCTCAAATACCCACAACCACTCCCTTCTCTTCATACTTCTATGTCTGCGTGCTGGCTAGACTTTATTGCGAGTACTTTTTACATGTCTTGCCATACTACAGGTGCGCCTCCTGGGCGCTTCCTTCTTACGAACTAGCTAAAGTACTGGAGACAGTGACTAGCTTAGGCTGAGCCCTATTCAAGGTGTGGCATTTTAAGAGCAACGTCCTCCACACACATATGATGTTGCAGTTTGAGGACCATACAAGTAAACATGCTCAATAGGGTCCGTTTAAAACCTAGGCATGGAGAAGCAAGCTTGAGAGATCGGCGTGAGTATTGATGAAGGGCAGTATCACTTCTTCTATGATGGTATTCTTTTTCACATTAATGGTGCCCCAGTTGAATCCTTCAATATTTCACGCTTTTAAATCGTGTGCTTCATCATCGGTCTGTTGGTTTGTTTCGGCTTCTACCCGGTTTCTCGTGTGTAATTTCTATCAGGGTCATTTTATATCCTTTCACTGGTTTATCATACTGCTATTTAATCTGTCAAAATTAAAATCATCCGATGTCGGGTCAACGCTGTCTTAAACCATACAATACGTTAAAATCATGAGGTATGTTCTATTTGGATCCGGTGTTGCTTAATACGCCATTCATGTGAACAAAAATACTGTTACGCGTTGCATCTCAAGACTCATTGTCTCTTCACATCAGCTTTTGTGAGGGCATGCATATCTACAGCATGAATCGTTCATGATCTCCGTCTTCTCTCTCTCCTCTCTTCTCTCTCTCTCCTCTCGTTCCTCTCGCCGTCCCTCTCTCTTTCACTTTTTGATGAATTAATGACAGAGTGATTTTAGAAATGCATTATGCATGATAAGAATTGGTTTGTAATGGAAACAAACAGAGACAGTGGTGTAGGTCAGGGTGGCAAATCTATTGACCATCAGGAGTGCCTCATCCAGTATGCATTACTTATAGAGGTTGGATTTGTTTTTGTGCTGTGAATACTAAAACTTGAGCTAACACAAGATGCTAAAAGTGCTAAAAGAGCCATTTGCAATTTGACACTATGGTTTGAATTCTTACCGTTTCAATAACCTTAGAAGGATGTGACTGGCAAATGAAAGACTCTGTGGGAACTTCAAACTGAAATGACTGAAAGTTTGTTTGGGGTTACGCTGGGAACATATTTTCTGTCCATTTTTGATTGGTGTGGCTTTAAAACAGCATAGTCCTTAAATGTAGATGGAAATGGATAAACTAGCAATAACTTGGAATAACTATGGTTAAAGATAAACAAAATAAATGGCAGTGATCCCATCATCCACTCACAGTCTCAATCAAAGACATCTTCACTGCAGCTCGCCAATTTTGCACAGTCATTCCTTCTCAAAATGTCTGTATCATACACAGACAACACTGTCTAGACTCAATGTCCACAGAAGGTATCCTTGAAATATACCTTTAATAAACAGGCCTAATTTCTGTGCAGCATTGGGCTTTCTTTGAGCCTATACACACTCAGAACAGCCCATTCAGAATTCGTGCACGCATTCACGCCACTGTTGTTTTGGCTGCTGCAGGTCATAGCGGTGATAAATCTGGGAAAGTTAGCCTTGGTAATGGACTCCAGAAGGGGTCTGGGAGTTAAACAGTGATGAGCAATGGAAACTGTGGTCAGCAAGAGAGCAGCTGTAACCCTCTAACAGGCGTGGACAAGATGGGAGGAAGGAAACAGCCAAACGTTCAGAGGCCCAGCGATGGGTCTATTTTAGGAGAGGGGTTGGAGGGAGAGGAGGGGGAATCCAGCAAGGCAGCAGTTGAGCAGCACATGTGGATGTGCTACAGACTGACTGTTGAAGAAGCAATGAGAGCTCAGCGGGAGAACAAGAGGGTCTGGAGATGAATAGCTTGTACGGAGGCACTGTTAACTCCAAAAACTAGTTTTTAATGTTGGGTGTGCCTTGAGAGTTTGTGTAAAGGGTAAGTGGATCTACACAAGTATAGCCCTGGAAAAAGATATGTGGCAAGCCACCGTTGCATAATCCTCTAGAGACATGGTTAGAAACTAGCAAAGGCAAAGAAGCTATAAAGAGGAAGAGGGCGAGAGAGAGAGAGAGAGAGAGAGAAAGAGTAGCCTGCTGCTTTCTGCTCTCTCAGGTTTCTGTCCTCTCCTTTTCACCTTTGACCCTAGAATGATCCTCGATTAATGCCATTTGTTGAACACAACAGATTCTTTGTCAACATGCAAAAATAAATGACCCAGGCATTGATATGTATATTAGCCCCCATGGGCTCTGTCTTCTCTGTGACTGAATGATTCCTATTGACGAGTATTTGCTGCCACCGTAAGTTATTGTCTAAATAATTGATCTAATTGATTAAGCTCAATGGGAATCAACAAAATGACTGGTTTAATGCGTGAAGATATTTCTTGGGAATCAATACTGATTGTTAATCAAAATGGCTACACTGTTATTGCGAGGTCATCTATTAGATGGCCTAAACTGTTTACATTTTAATCTGGCTTTTATTTGTGTTCCAAAGATTCTGGCCATCAGCCTGAAACCTCCTCGTCTGGCTTATGTCTTGACAAAGTAAATAAATGATTCGGTACCCTCGCTGGTCGGGTTGGAATGTCAAAGGTCACTGGGTCAGAGCTGCAAGCAGCCAAATTAAGTTTGAGGACACCATACGCTCAGTTCCTCTCTATTTGATTACTGTCTACCCATGTGCCCTAGAACATGGACAAACAACCCAAGCACAGCTCACTGGTGAGTTTAATGTTGGAGCATAGTAATTCAGTCACCTTCAACATCCAACACTCCACTTTTCAGCAGCAGCCCTGTTTTAATTGAGACCTTATGAGGTTAAAACAAATGCTGGGTTTCAAGAAAAGCAACCATGTTGAGAAGGTGAGGTAAAGTACTTGGCAGTGTGCAGCGTCTCAATGGGAAGAAAAGAGTACTATGTGTCTGTTATTGGTGAAAAGTTAGGACTTCTCCTGTGTAATCTGTCATTTGTTTTCAGGGCATTAGACAGCCCACAGGGAATGGATCTTATTTCAAACATTAAAGTGGCGTCCAAGGCACTTGAAGTAAACAAATTAGACTTGGTGGTTCAGATGGCTCAAATGACAATATTTCTCAATAATTGGAAATGATAAAGAATGTCTTTGATATGTTGGAGGCTTCACCGTGTCTAGAAAGCAGTATGAAGGGAAGCCTGTGGTTTCTCTTCACAATCTCAGTCTCATTATAAATCTTCACAGCAATACATTTTATAATGCTGTGTTTGGCTGAATAAACAGTTATGATTTGGCACAAAACAGACACTGTGGACGCCTGATTTCAGCAGGCTGCCAGCCTCTCTGTGTACACGATAGAAAGCAGGGAGCCAAGGAGCCTCTTCGCTGGAAATTATGAATATAAAGTCATGCATTATAGATTTGCTGGCGAATTTATTTATTCTCCTGCAAAAGTCGGAAATGTAAGCCAGGCAGATCAATGTGGGAGAGTTCATCTCTGTCCACCTAATCATTTGCTAATGGCTACTATCAATTGTCTGCCCACGGCTTTTGCATCCAACACTGTTGCAATTAAAGTCAACAAGCACATACTGTACTGTCGACTAAAGGTGCTTTAGCATAGGATTCCAGGTTAATGTATTGATTATCTTCTGCATGGTAAATTGGATTTATTCCATATCATCAGTCTTGTTTATTTATTTATAATCACACTGTAATTTATCAAAAATGAAAGATTTCCTATCTTGCTGATGTGTGAGAGCGCTAGCTGTCAAGGCAATCAAATGTATTGTTTTATTTTAAAGTATAACATGCTCCATTCTTTTGATTTATGTTTCAAATGGTGTTAAATAATGAAGTAAATCCGAGGAAACAGACAGACAGAATTTGTAAAAAACAAAAAACAAAAAAAAACATAACAAAAAGAATAACAGACCTAAATGTGCTGGGCTGTGGGAATGCAACACTGGACAGCGCTATGTCACACAGACTTAACAACAGCTTGCACTTTTTGAACATGTTACTTATTTATTTATTTGCTTTCTAGCCAGCCCTGCACCCACATACTTGTACTTCTGCCAGCATCGACAAATACAACACAATACAAAGGAGTGCTTGCTTTTGGAGTATTATTATTTATTCATGATGCCCTGGAGTCTTCCTGTCCATTCTAGACACTGTTTTAGTCTTTCTGTCACTGTTTTTCTAAAGACAGTGAAACTGGTCTAACTACATCTCCAGATCACAAAAGGGAGATACTGTGATTGTGTATGGCGTGTGGCATATGCATTTGTGTTTGCACCTATGCATATGTGTGTGTGCATGCACACTGGTGTGTAATTTACTGACATATCCTGTATAGTAATGTCTGCCTGCATTAGTGTGTGGGCTTTTGTTTTTGCAATTAATTCCTTCAATAGGAATCCATAAGGTTAACACTGGCGGGAAATAAAGAAATGGGGGGAAAAAATGTGAACAGCCATTTTATATTTTTCAGGTCAACCTCTGTAAAAATACATAATGCATACAACAATTTTATATTTTTTTTTTATTCTATTTTTTATATTATTTATATTCTCAGTATATTATGCTTGTGGCTTCTTAAGTCTCTCTCAAGAGTGTTCCTATGTGTATAACACAGCGTGAGTGGGGGGTCTACAGAGTAATATCTCCTCCTCTGGCATTGATATACACTAATGTACCCCACCTCCCCTTGGGTCTACCTGTCTGGATCATCTCATAAGAATCCCATACATCCATTCATCCCATGATAAAATGGCCTTAGCCAAGAGAGGCTGTTTGATTGCTGCTGGCCAGCAATGCGGCTATTCACCATAATATAATATTCCCCCTGTAGTCTGCACTTTAAACCTGTCTCACACTGACAAGCGTGTATCACCCTGTGGGGTCAGTGGGGTCTCCCATCACTGTCCAACCACCTAGTCTGACTGACGCAAATCCTATAGAATTGCCTGTTTTGAACTTGAGCGTGCGTCCCCTGTTGACAAATCTAGCACGTCTGCAGATCTTCAGTAACAATATCACCTATAGAATCAATCTCAGTGCTGTGTTTGAGGCCTATGGAAGCCATTGATCAGTGCTTTGATGTCATGGCCTTTCATAAATTGCGACCTTTTTAGTATTGGCATGCCCCGTCACTCCCGGAGACAGTCATGCTCGTGACTCTCTCCAGCGGGCAGAGTGAGAGACTGGGAGTCGGAGGCAAACCACCGCAGTGTCACAGGTGTCAATGCAGCTGGTCCTTATTGACAATTAGGGTCCTCTGGACCCCTGAAATGAAATCAGAGATGACAAAAACCCTGACTTGGATTCTGACCCGACACCTCATCCTAGATATATGTAGTTGTGACCCCTCCAGGGGAATTCAGTTTTTTTTTATTAAGAAATAAAAAAGGCAATGCTTGGGTGGGTTATGTTTTTAAGGGGGGGTTATGAGGAATGGGAAGATTGGTTTTGTAGTGTCACTCAATAGTCATTCCCATATATTTAAAAACACACGTCCAACAGGCAACATTGTGTTTTATGTGCTTGTGGGCCTTTCCAATGACACTAGGCTATCTTGTGCTATTCCTTCCTCTCTGATGCTTCTAGCAGTATGGGGTTTTCAGGAGAAGGCAGCAGTCAGAAGTACTTTAGCTTGTTAAAATTGGCCATAAACAGCTCATTGTTTTAAGAGGGCCAGACACGGTCATTTGATACCGGTACTAGACTGGCTTCTTGCCCCTTAGCTATCCTGTTATTTCACTCTTGTACTACACATGGGGCTCTACGGATAAAATATTGCCAGTATAAGGCAAGCACACACTGCTTGAGAAGAAGGTGTACAGAGTATTCTTTTACACTAGAGGAAATGTTAAGAGCACAGACTCAAAACCCATGGTGGATATTAATGTACAGTGCATTATAACAGCTTCATTTTGCTTTTGTGTACAAGACTGTATCAAAGATATTTTTTTACAGTGCCCTTTTCTATATGCATTTTTCTTTGATATCGTTTTGGTGAAACAAATTAACTTAAAGCAACGTTAAGCAAAAACATCATCAGAAAACAGCAAAAAATAAAACAAACATTGATTATTAAAAAAATGAGTTGTTTGTTTGGATGAATGCAAAAAAAATGTGTGAAGATAAAAGAGACGAATCTTTCAGTACCCCACCTGTCTCTTTCCACAGTCCTCTCCCTCCACACCCTCCTCTCTCTGTTTCTCTCTTTCATATTCAGCCCATCAACGGTGCGCCTGACGGCAGTCTGATGTGTTCTCAGCGTGCTCCTTTACATGCACATGTCAGCGCAGTTGAATGAGTCACCCGAACTGACAGCAGATGGTGCTCTTTGGGTATGAGAGGCCTGATCCATCCGCTCAGCCCACTCTCCATGCAATCTATCATCATTCTCCTTCTCTGTCTTCTCCCCCAAGACCACTGAGGGGACTCTGGACCACCATTCTCTGTGCCATCATTTACCTTTGTGCAAGGGAATGTCAGTCTGCTCAGCCTTGGGCTTTTTATCCAGGGAGCTGGCGGCAGCTAGTCGACGCGTAGTTTAGACAGGGATCCATGGGGCACTTCTTAATGATGTGGTTCAGTGATAAACCTAGGAAGACTGACTGACTGAAAATTGTCTTGGTGTGGTAGGAAAAGGAAGAACGAAAAAGAGGTGCATTGTAGAGTGATTGCTGGAGGAAAGCATAGTGAAAGGGTAACTGAAGTTCAATGCTTTAAACTTTCAAACTTGTCTCATTCTGCAAATATTTGCATTAAAAAGTATTGAAGGTTTTCCAGCAGCAGGGACATCATTTTAACAAACCCTAAAGTGGTGATGGCTAACTACAAGAACACTGTAAAATAAGAAAACCCTATTGATTAGCATTCATTAAATGTGCACACGAAGACACATTTTACTGAGAGTGTCTATAATGTGATATAAAAGCCATAATGAATTCATTTGGGAACCTGATATACAGTGTGTAGGATTTAGTTGTTCACAAGCTCTCTGACCTATTTCTGCAATGCAAATGTTTTAATATGGCCGAGTGTTGCTTGGAGCCAATCAGGTATATTGCAGTGATTAGATTAAAATCCAATTTTTCCGTCAACTCAGCAAAGCTGTATCGGTAGTCAATTAAGATCTGTCATAATGTGATGGAGGACAGTTTGAAATGATCCCCTGCTCTGCTAAATGTATGACAGGCTACTACTAAAAGGGTCACTGCCGTGACCTTGATTCACCAGGGGCTTTAAATACACAATCTGCTGGTTTCAGCATATGCAATATTTCTCGTAGTCTCCAAGTGAAACGTCAATGAAGTGTGTCTGTAGGCGCCTGTGCAGACAGTTCTTTATACATTTCCCATTTTCTCACACAATAGAAATCAATGCACAGCTAATTCACATATTCATTAAGAAAATATGTCCACAGTTCTAAGCCTATTTGTGAATTAGCTGACAAATGATTCCCTTTCACATTAGTGCTTTGACTGAGCGGCAGGCAGTGGGATTCAGACTTGGACACTTTTTTTTCACTCTGTTAATAGTCCTACTTAATACTCATCAATCATAGCAGTCAAAAAATATTGATTGCCGGCTAGATTAAATCAGAGTTATTCCACTGCGATGGCTATTACAAAGTACAGCTATTACAGTGAAACAGTTCTTGATTTACTATGAGAGAGGATCTGCTGCCTTGTTGTACTGTATATACTTAGCCGTGTGTTTGAGCGGGTGCTTGTGTATGCAAGTGTGTGTACGTGTGTAGTTCAATCCAGCTGATTCCATCATCAATACATTTTCTTTGTTCCCCAGCATGTATCTGAATTCCAATTCACCACCTGAAACTTCATTACAAAATAACAATACATAAGAATCAACTTTGACTATTTTTTTTGTGAATGCAAGTTGTTCGGAGGGACCACATGAGGTAGATGTTACACTGTATGACTCCATCTTTGCATAATGCGGATGATCCATAAGAATGTGTGTGTGTTTCAGAAATGATGTCATCAGAAATGCTCATCATTGCATTACTAAGAGAGCCCCAACACCTGTGACACTGTTAATATCTGTGTCATACAAATAAACAAATAATCGACTCCTTGTGCTAAAAAAAAAGATAGATCTACTATACTGTAGATATACTGTCTTCCCCGTTTGACCTCTGTTGACTCCATCACCAGGGAGTTATGAAAGCCCTGTGAGTAGCGGGCCTGTTCTCTACTGCAGTTGTGTGAGCTAGAACGCCTTTAGACAGGTGCTGCAGAGTGTGCCTCAGTGCACCGAAACAGCTGTGGCCGGTCATCAGTACTCACTGGAGATGACATCACCTGACAAGTGTTCATCTGACTCATCTCCCGCTCTCTGGCTTCATCTCAGGCCCCTGACACATGCTTCACCTCAGAGGCACTTGTTCAGAAAAAGGAGGGCTGGACAGGACGAGGTCTGGTCCGTGGCTGCAGGCACTAGGTGCAGTCATGCTGCTACGCTATGCCAAGAGTCATGTAAAAAGGAGGTGAGGTAAGAGGGCAGACGCAGGTGATGCAGTCTCACTCATCATCACACTTTGACAGGTGCGATGCTTTGCTTCAGTGCATCAATAGCCCTTTAATATCTCGAAGAAGAATGCTGCACTCAATCTATCATATATTAGGACAGTTAGAAGAAATATGCCGGACACAAAGGGCAATTAAACTAGAGGAGTCAAGAGTAGGAACAAGGCTATTCCACTTTAGTGTGTAGGGTTGTGAATCAGGGAAGGTCCATCCCTGCCTAGGACATAAAACAGTGATCTCTTTAATTACCTAGCATAAAATCCACAGCATAATATTCTCACCCCAGCATTATACAGGACTGGAGTCGTATGATTCTCTGGAGGTGACTGTCTTGTACGGTGGCAAGGGGAAAGCTGAAGGTAATGTAAATGGATGGGCTCTTTTGTAGGCTGCTGTAAAAAGCAATCAATTAATTTGGTAATTTATACATTTCAGTAGAAGGTGAACTGGATGGAATATGCGATTTGCCATTAAACTGTCCAACACATCATTCTTAACTTTAGATAGCTTTGCATGCTCTGAATATCCGGTGAATGTGCTCTGCATGTTCACAACACATTTGTAGCTGCACTACATCGCTGTATGATAAATAATAAAGGTTTCCAAAGTGAAAAAGAAGCATGCTACATAAACTTACCCTATAATTTGAACACATCCTGCTGATTTGGAAATAAAATGACCAACTTAGCTCCAATTAGGTAAGGTAAATGTACATAGAGAGAGGTGTACTGTGTGCATACAATATATATACAGAGGATGACAATGTTTACAGAAATTGTTACAGTAATCATGCTTATGATAAAGATGATGATGCCTCATAAAATCATACTGGAGGTGTTATTATTGCTTTGCTTCCTCAGCTCCTCTCCTCCAAAGCGCATCTGATAAGTGCATGCCGGTGCTGCGCGAACAGCATTACATCATCCCGCTCCTTCCCGGCAAAGTGAGCCATGGTGCGATGAGATCAGAGCCCCCTTGTTATCCCAGTAGCTGAGCAGACTGCTGCAGGACCTAAAGGATCCTCTCCCACAGTCAGGGAAATATTCGAGACGCTGTTTGTGTGCAGCCCACACGACCCAAAAAAGTGAGCTCAGCTCAGGTTCATCCACAGGTGAAGCCTCTATCTCAGGTGCAGAGCAGAGAAAATCTGTAAAGGGCTTTAAATACACGCGTATACAGAAAGATAGGCACAAATATACACAGACACTTGGAAACTTGCAAATCCCAACAACACCCTGTAGTGTTTGCGGTGTGATCACAGAGCATACAAATCATTTTCTAGATCAAAGACTCCTTGCAATTTAGAGAGCTTATTCAGTTTAAATCTTTTTATAACTCTCTGAATTACTCCCAGTTTTACAACAAACACAAAATCCAGACAGAACAGTTTAATTTATTGGTTAGGGTCACTTTCTCGCATAACAAAAACAGATTTCAGCCTCATTGCTTGTTCTCAATGAAGATTTAGCTTTATCAGATGTATGTTATTCTGGGCATTGGTCTGTGTCTTTCTCCTCTGGGTTATCAAGTGCTCAGTTGTCATTCGGGATTCAGGCATATGAAGATGAATGGACTGATGATCTGATTCTTGTGGAGCCAGGTGACTCCTGCCCTGGCTATACGGTTACGCGGACTTCCTCCTTCAACTGTCCTCCCCAGACCCCTTCTCCCATTCTGGTTATCCTGTCTGTGACACCGTAATGATGACAAAGACTAACAAGTAAACAGCAGCATCCAGCACCACAGAGGACCCTTTTATGGCGCAATGAAAGTGAGGGATGAAGCATGGTTGTCATCCAGGGGAGCTCCAGCAAATCACCACACAACAGCGAACAGTCAGGCGGTGGAGGGGAGATGACCGTGGCGGCGCTGGCATTGAGTCGAGCTGTTTGTCAACAATCAGTCGATCTGTCAGCGTAATGCAGCGCAACAAATCAGCTCAGCCACCGGTCTCTGTCCGTGCTGGAGAAAAAAAAAGAACTGTGTCACGGCTGCTGGAAGCGAAGAACCTACTCACATACCTTAGTGGGACTAGGTCTTACTAATGAGGAACTGATCCTGCTTTAAAGTGGTGTCAGATTTACAGTTTTAACAAGTTTCTCACTTGGAAGTGCCACATTAATACCTTATTAAGTCAAAACTAATGTGAATAAATTTGTTTTGTTCAACATTTTGGCCTTTATATCCTCATAAGCTGGTGCTTTAGACCTTTAGATCTTTTTTAAAACACTCCGCAAAGTGGATAAATTTTAAAGTGCAGCCTGACAGCTTGTGGATAACCAAATGTTTTTCTTTTTTTTTTCTTTCACGCCCTAGTTGCCAATGCACTGATGCCTACTTCTCCCTTTTGTTACCAGACCCATGCCAAGTTTCAGCAGCTGTGACAACACAGGGACCAGAGACTTAAAGAGATATATTGTTAAACACAAACCCGTCACGCATGCTGCTATTCAAACACTCCCTCTAACTAGATTAACACGTTGCCAGCACTCTGACGAGTACAACTTAGGTACTTTTCTGCTATGGGCAAAGAAAACGGGACAGGCTAATGACCTCATGCATACTGACTGGCACGTCCTCCACTGTGCATGCATGGACACACAGAAACACATGTGCACATGAACCAAACACCCACACACCCGCTCTTCTGTTTTTTCTTCATGCGCATGAAATCAGTGCTCAGATGCTGCGGCCACGCTTGCAGTTGTCCCTTTTCACTGCTTTTACTATTGTTTAGTAAAGCGCCATTGTGGGCCCAAAAAGGATTAGAAAGCAGGGAATAAAGAGCAAGCTGCACACATTTTCAAACTTTAAGATGCTGCCCACAGTGATACAATAAACCATTGCCAGGACACAAAGCAAGTGGTAGCTTTGGGGGGAAATGTAATCCCTCAGGTCACCGGTTACACATGGTAAGACATTCTTAAACACACACACACTCAACCTTGTATTTTGTAGTGAGTATGTGTGTGTGTGATTAAATCTGTATTGTCAAGTGCGGGGTGGCACATAGTTATCAATATTAATCATCAGCAGAGCATATGGTCCTCAATCACAGATTGATTAATCAATATATTGACGTTATCACACCTGCACAAGATAAATCACCCATGAACATGAGCTTGTTGTGCAGTTCATTCAATATACATGAGAGAATCATTCAGGAGGTAACATCCCTGTGGTACAGCTGAGGACGGCCTGAAGGTGATGCAGCATGTAGGAGGCGTGCGTGTGTTCATTTTACCTCCCGCCAGAAACACACATGCACACATGCACCGGAGGAGACACACACACACATGCAGCACAGGAGCCAGCCTGTGGAAATGTATGTTCCACTCTGATGACATCACCATCTTGGCTAGGTAGCTGGGGCATTTTCCATAGGCTGTCCTCTGTTGCTGTGGAGAGGCCTCCACCAATCCCCTCCCCTTCCTCCTTAATGTATACAACACCGGCTTCATGAATGATCTGTGACATCGCTTCCTTGGGTCGATCCAAAGACAACATTATGTGACTGTTCAGAACCCCCCCCCCCCCCCTGCTGATCTTCGCCAAGCTTTTCGGATCACCCGATGCGGGGTGTTTAGGGCTATTTGTCGCTTACTGTGTGAGCAGAATACTGAGCGGGCCTCATGAGGGTCTGATATGACATGTGACAGCCCCTCATCTGAGGGTATTTATGTTAACTGAGCATTTCCATTTAACTCAATCTCTTAGTCCTGGCTTGTACATATAATAAAGGTGCTCAGCATGTCAATTTGTTTGGGGATCTGAAGCATGATACAGTAAAAACTGAATGCGGCGGCCTGGAAATGAATTGACCAGCTTTGTATACAGCCTGTGATTTAACACTGAACAGAACTCACAGGAACAAGCCAGGCCAGGAGAACTGCTGACAACACTGCCCATTACTCTGGCCTTGCTGCAGTCCATGCACAGAACATGCTATAAATCCCTGGCTGTTTTGCTCGAGACCCACGGCTGACACTGGCTGAATACCTGTCTTGAAATGTCTCTCTACCCCCTTGTCTCAATAGCCTGTCCCTTGGTAGACATTTAAAGAGGCGTGGGCAGCTAAAGCATTCTTTCTCTAGGGGTTTCGGAGAAGAAAGAGTTCAAGAGGTCAGAGATATGTGTTATTTTCCCACCGGTGCAACACTCAGGATGTGTCAGAGCTATGTGTCAGGGAATGACAGCGAAAAGAAAGACAGCAGGAGAGGTAGATCTGGCAGACAAAGGCCAGACTTCACACAGAAAGCTTGAGATCAATGGATCGGCAGGCTATGCACCCTGCGCTAGCAAACAACTGCACACATACACACTCCAACAAACACACAATGCTGCAGTTTTGATGGTAGGATTGACCTATCTGGAGCCCGTCAGAAAAACTTGAGAAAGACATACTGACAAACACATGAAGAGACAGACGGAAACACACACAAATGAAACACTTCCACCTCTTTACCTCGCCGAGTACATTCAGGGTGCTCCTCAACAGTCCCCCTCCCTAAGCTTGTCATCTTGACGAATGGATCTGGGTAACTGTCAATTAAAATGAAATCCCATCTGTGGAACAGAATGAGGAGGACACATTCAATGAAACACACACACACACACACACACACACAAACACAAACACAAACCACACTTCTGGAGACCAGTCTAAGCTTCTGCCCAGAGACAGGGGTTGATCCACATGCTGGGCTTCATATGGGCAATACATCAAACAGACAACATTATCCCTGACTACACCTCTGAAAACTTCAACATGATTAATTATAATTAATTAGCAAAATGCTACGTGTTGGCTAATTTATCATATTTGCATTATTCAAAATCCATCATCAAAATGTAGCCAGCAGCAGGCCTCCTGTTTTTTTATTATTATTTTACAACATAGTGCTAAATCAGCAAGTTGCAATTTGTGCATTTTCACTCACTCCCTGGAGATGATCCCAGACAGTCATTGGTAAACAATTTAGTTTCAGCCTTTGTGGAATTCCAAGTTGGACCAAATTAATCTGTTTTCGATGTGTGTGTGGCTGCTAATTAATTTTAAAGCCCATTTGTCTGTTATATTGATCCTTGATTGACAACTTGTAACCTTGCTGAATAGGGTGTATATGTCAATGTGTGCCGTTTAATAAAGTAAAGCATATTACATGCCTCAAAGTGTATTTTTGAGACTGTGTTCTATCACAGAAAAAGATGTGCTGCCGTCGTTATGCTTCATAAATATTTGCTGGAGTATTGCCTAAGCTTTTTTTTTTCAGGTTTATAAAGAACCTGGTAAGCTGTTTAAAGTGTTCTCCATTTAAAGTAGAACTAAATGACAACCATACATTACTAATGACCTCAGCTGGGACTCCAGCCAATGCCTTTTATGCAAAATCATCACTATATGATTGAGACCAAAAGTGGTGGTGAAAGTCAGTATGCATGCCTCATTACCCCAATTAATGGCAATTTTTATTGCATAAGCAAAACTCATCTGAGGGTAGAAGTCAATACCTTTGTCATGGTTATGATAATGGCTTTAAATGCTCATCTGTAGTCATATGTACAGGGAGAACTTTGGAGCCTGACACTGAAGGACATCAATGCTGCAATATAGGTAATTAAAATGAGTGCGTCTCAGCCATTGCAATTAAACAGGGAAAAGTGTGTCAGGGCCTGTGTATGATTTGTGTCATTAATTTTCATTACCAAGTGTTTATTAACCTTTTTATCTTGTGTAGTCCTGATGGTATTCTACTCTGTGTATATCACAACCGTGGTTGTGTGTGTGTGTTTGTAGGTCTCCCGGTATCACCTCCCACAGAATATTCCGATCATGGGAAATTTCATGTGCGGTCCAGGGAACTGTAAATGCTCATGTTTTTAATACACAGTGCATTCATCAACAGCAGGAAACTGCGCAGCATTAGCAGGCAGTCCAATGGAGAAAATATTATGGCTCGTAATTAAATTTGAAATTAAGTGATATTTCATCTCTTCTCATTAATTAGAAAAGAGGTCTTCTGTGATATAATTATTTATTTCTAGCAATAGGAGAGGACAATCGTAATCCCCGTGAGTGATGTCAGGTGTTATTACACATCAGGTGAGGTGGTGGCGTGCATACATTTGCATACCAGTTCCTCATCATCCACATGTTTAAGTGAGGTTCAAGAGATTTTCAGAGCTCACTGATGCTTGATAACTACAAGGCCGGCTAGGTGTATTTTAGGTATTAACCAACGTCAAGCTGATAACGTCAAAGCTGTGATCCTGATTCAGTAGTCTACAGGACAAAAAACACAATTGAAGGGGATCTATAAGATGGCACTCGCATTAATCAGGCTATAATGATATTAGACCACTTCCTTTTTGTGCATCTGGGAGGAAAAAAAGTGTTGCTCAATGGTGATCGCTATCAACGCTTAAAGCCGCAATCCCTGTTAAAGATGCATAGAGGTATGGATAGTGGCTGGTAAGGGATTAAGAACACGATCTCTCATTCCAGCCCGATGCATTCTTGGTAATGTCAAGAGGGGATCTGGAGAATAAATACCTTTGCCCAGATACATGGATACCAATGCCACCCCAGTCACCTGGTCTTAACTTTGATCAGTAATTTTCTAGTAACGAGATTTCTCTGATTTCATTAAATAGTCATTTCGCACCTGGAAGCCCAAGGCTTTGCCGAGAGATCAATGATCTAATCACGTTACCGTTAAGCCAATTGGCTTGAAAGTCCTTTGTGATATCCCTTTACTGTTTTAATGACTTAGTTCAGATTAAACAGGTTTTAGGAGCCAGGGATTAAGGGACACATCCATTGAGGTGGAAAAAGCTTTTTCTGATGCATAATTTATTGCAAAGAAAGGGAAAGGATTAACGAGGGCCATGTGCCCGCCACTCAACATCCACTGGTCAGTGATTGGAACAGAGACCTCAGGACTGGAAAGCTATATCTGGCCTTAAAAAATGATTTAATTTCTCTTTGTAGTCCAAAACAAGATACAACATTAAATATCAATGCAATGCAAAGTGCCTCAGATATACTGTTTGCCACTGTTGGTTCATGACTCACCACTTCCTCTTCACAAAGCAGCAAGTGATGTGTTCAAACCCTTAATGAGTTAACATCATTAACCAGAAGCCCTAAACAATGATTTACTAACCATATCCAGTAGTGGGTGATGATTGCCTGACTCAGTGAGACATCCGCAACATCTAATTTGCACAATTAGTGTTTTATTAGTCACATACCTAACTTACCTGATGGCTGCCTAAGGTGTAGCAATTAATATGGAAATAGATTGCTTAGCAATATTCTGCTTTTTAGTGCTGAATCCAAATGGGAGAAGCAAAAACTGAATAATACAAATATTGTTTTCGAAATAAACAACTTGATTTTCCTGTCTAAGAGAGCTGCAACTCATCTACTATCCATTCAGTTGTACAGATGTCTGATATGTGAGGACTGCTGTATTTCTCCTACATACAAAGTGTGTGCTTGTTGCCCCTCTGGCAACATGTGTTTCCTCAAACTACCTCATGTACGGTTGGCACTGAGAAAACATGTAAATAAACATAATAAAACACTGCAGAGTCACATCTGCCAGTGAAAATGAATAGCTTCGTTGGCGTGAGCCCCACTCCTGTAGCTTTGTGAAGGTTCTAAAAAGTTAATTATGAATTGGAGACATGTGGTTGAACACTTTCCAAACATATTTTGTCTCTTGCTACCCCGCACTCTCCTCTCTGATTTTTCTGGCTGTTGCTTCATCCTTTTTACCAAAACTGTCTTTTTCTTTCCAGCCCTGTTTTATTTCTTTGCTGCGGTAATCCTCCTCAGGCTCCTCAATTATGTGTCCATGGGCAGGAAGAGCCATTTTCTCCCGCTTGAATACCATGAATAGCAATAACAGTGCTTCAAAAACACATTACCAAACACAATTAGAGCAGACAATACTTCTATAACCTGCTAGGCCACTAACTCACAGCCCTGTAAACACATATTTACTTTTAAATGAAGTTTATTCTCTGTCTATGCTGGCGGGGTCCTTTTTTTTTTTACATCTCTATCATAAAATGCATGTGTTTTCCTCTTAAGAGTAATTTTTAATGTATGTAATTGGCGGGAATGGGAGTGTTGGGGAATGGAGATTTTGTGAAATAAGATACAGAAAAAATGAAAAACCCCTCAGGTACGATGTTTAACAGAGCTTTTTTCATGCACTTGCCGTTTGTAGATGAATTGCCATTCTGCTGGCCTGAGGATACCAAAGCTGAGTTGTTTTGTTTTTTTTATTGGTTCACCTGGTGCCTATAAAAGCCACTGGTAGGCTTTTACTGTGTCAGTGACAAACGGCTGATTCACCATGCACTGACTAATCCAATGTAACCGAGAGAGTGAGAGAGAAGGCCTGAGAGCTTCATCTCCTTCAGACACTCTTCTCTAGTAAAACACTCCAAACACAGCCTCTGGCGGTGCAGGAAGTGAGGATTATGAGTGTACACTCTGATACCCTTCTCGCTTTGTCTCAAAGTGTGGGAGAGCTGAAGCAAGGAGTGGAAGTGAAACATGATTATGAAAGGAGTGGTAGACTTATTACACATGTTAAATGTGTGAGCCCTTTGTTATTTATATAACACAGCAGGTTCGCATATCACGCCTAATAACACAGCTCTTTTAGTGAATAGTGAGAATACTGTGTTTAGACAAAGATGTTGCTCATGCTGAACATTAGAGTTTGGGAAAACTAAACGTATTTGATAAATTAGTTATTTTAGTGTTACTTTATAGTTAACATTGTTTTTTAAAAGTAAGACCACCCTTGGGTGTCTTCAGACAAAGACCTAATTTGTGTTAAGTTATAAAAAAGAGTCAACTAGTTGAGAATAGAAAAGAAAATGCCTGCTATAGACATGTTAATTTTGTCAACAAAAACTAATCAAAACTATGACTCATTGAACTATTTCTGCCTTGGTAATGTCAGAAAATTTTTATAGCGGTTGTTTAATAATGAAGACACAACAACTCTCATCATCCCATGCTAATTCACAATGTCATCCAACAATGTTAGAGACCCCCTAGCGACAGAAAATGACTTAGTGTATGTTTTAAAAAAGTAACCAGTGCCTTTTCCACGGATACACCTGTATCCATGGCAACTGCGTATGCAAAAGGTAGTCGTTTATAAGACTTACAAATTATATATCACCCAATAAAATTGAGACTGAAATGTCACTAAATGTCTTCAGGTTTTATTGACTTAAATTCCAATTACTAAAACTAATATACATATAAAGGAATAAAACTAAGACTAAATAAAAATCAGGTGCCAAAATGAACACTGGTCCAAGATAATAAACAACAATTAATTACAATCATTTAAAAATAAAGACATTACCACAGAAAATTTAATGAGTATTGAAAGGTATTACCTCAGATACAGCCCGTCTGAATGTGAATATAATTCTCCTTCAGCTGAAACTACTTATTCCATGAAAACATGTCTGTTCCCAGTAAAAACATAATTAGTTAAGACCAGGCTTAATCCACCTCAGGGAACGTAGTCCAGGATGTACCGTTAATGGAGGCATTTTTGCTGCAGAGAACACCTGCTAATTCTGTGTTATCATATAGTGCAGGTGATTGTCAAACTGCATTATTACACCTGTCTGAAGAGCAACATACAATAGATGTGTAAGCTGCTGCACACCACCTTCTGTCTAAGCATGTGAGCGTTCAGCTTATCATGATTAATTATCCTATTCAAATGTCCAAATGTCAGTGTTGACTCTGAGAAACAAATATGAGTATGTCTTTGTAGTGCACCACAGTTTGACTCACGCAGTGAAGTTATTAATCTGTTCTCCTCAACTCATCTCATTGTCCCCTGTATAATGACAGTCTGTGTTAATTGTGACTGTTTATAAAATGGAGCTCGACGTTGGAGCCAAGCTGCGCTAATCTCATCATCCTCGTTTTCTTTCTCTGCACCACTAGGTTTGAAAATCAACTATTGATGTTCCTTATTACATTAGGTGAGCTGCTTGATGGCAACACACAGCTGCAGGCCGTTTGTATGGATATCCTATTGATCTGATTTACATATATAGAGAGTTTGTTGTTTGTTGCTGAGCAGACACTGTGTGTCTGGAAGTGAACTATTGAAAATGTGACATTCTCTGTCACTTTGAAGAGAGTTTTTTAATGCAATCACTGACACAAGTTTTATCACAAAAACCACAATACTGTATAAAACTGTATCTGCGGGGCTGGATCTGGATATGGCAATTTTGGTTCAAATTACCAAGTTTTTACCTCCGTTTAAGCGTGTTTGTACGAATTGAAAATGTTCAATGATACGTATCTGTTATACCATATCAACACTGTCAAAGACATAATAGTAGGCTATTTTTGAAGCTAACATCCTGTTCACATAGGCCCGCCTGAGCAGTGTGTGGCGTCTCCGGCGCATGGCGGCTGCATCTCCCGCGCTTGCGGCGTGCACACAGAGAACGTGTCAGTTTGGTTGGCCGCAGCTGCCAGCCCCATGTTTCCCTATACACTTTTCCCTGTATAATGTCCATGAACAATGAAAATTGCGTCTCACACGGGCAGTGTAACCGCTCTAATCTGTTAACATGGGCCGAAATAAAAATCAAGACGCTTTGTCACGCACACGCCACGCAGATGCGGGTGGTGTGAACAAGCTGTTAAACAACACTTACAGCACCAATGACATGTTAACATGTTATGTTGACACTGAATGCTAACAACACAGTAATTGAACACATTTCAATATTGCAGATGGGCGGATAAAACCTTCGATGAGAAAGTGAGAAAGCTAATAGGTGGCAGAAATATTGGAAGCAAATAAGACAAGAAAATTGTCATTTGAGCTAATGGAAAGAGCATATACAATAAATAAACACTCTAAACACAACACTAAATATGTGTTGAACAATATGTGACTGAACAAGAATCCAATTTTTTTGCGGCCCGTGTATTTTCCATAAACAGCCATGAAGCAGTTAGCTAGCAAAGCTTAGCCCATGCTAGCTGGTATTACACACTGTGTATGTGTGTGTGAGTGTGTATCACAGTTTTCTATATCACTGTCTAAGTTTGTGAATAAAGCCTGATAGTTAAAGATTGTTAGATTAAAGATAAATCCTGCTTTATATAAATGTTCTTCACTCAGCGGAGTGCCTTCATAATTGAAAATTCAAAGAAAAGCAAGGAAACAAAGAATGTTTTGCATGTTAAGGACTGACTAACCTCTTGAGGTACATGTACAAAGCATTCAGCTTGCGATGGTGCAACACTTAGACAGTAACATACTGCACAATATACTCTATAGACATTCTAGAAGCATATTTAACTTTGAATTAGTTTGCTGCTGTGATCTGAAGCTAGTTGTAAACGATGCTGCCCTAATTTCATGGCTTTCCGGGGCGAGCAGAGGAATCCTGCCTCATTTGTCTCTAATTTGTTCCCAGTGCACATATGAGAGGGGTTATAAATACATTAGTCCTCTCCATAGCGCAGCACGCTGGGGGGGCGCTGGGCAATCAAGCAGCTTGCTGTACGTATAGTGCTGCTTTTTACCCAGTCCAACAGTCGTAGTGTGGAGATGGGACAGCATGTACCATCTACCTCATGCAGTGACTGTGAGCAGGTTGCGCTTCCCCAGAGGTGTGCTGCCTGCGCTGTGCATTAAAGCCTTGAGCGTTGGACAGATCGGATGCGAGCTGGTGCAATAAAGGGAACTGTGGGCCATGCAGATACAAAACTACTCATATCTCTCATCCCCCTGATGCAATCCACCGGTGGTTTGAGTCAGCGGTGCGGAAACATCAATTAAAACATGACGATTATCACTAAATTTGTCATTAGCCCTGAGGAGGAAGCAGCCACGGCCAGAATTTTTGTCTTTCCTCTTGCAGACACACACACAGACTTTTGCCTGCGGGACTTTGCAGAGCGAGAGATAGGTCTTAACTTGTTCTCCACTTGGGAGAAAATCAAATCCTGGTGCATTTTCATCAGCTGTCAGTGTCAGACAGATATTTCTGCCGGGCTGGGCAGGAAATTAGGCTATTAAGCTTTTCACAAGGCCCTCGTCATTTTGCCTGCTTTTCTACAGATGTTCTATCAAAGTAAGTCATTGTAGCCATCTATCTCTCCCATGGCTAAATACCTTCTTTCAGTAGGCCAAAATGCTATTCTGTTCTCTCTCGCCTTCTTTGTTTTCTCCTCTTATGCTCCTCTCTCTCTCGCTTTCCGCTGATATCTTAGCTTCATTTGCGCCTGCTTTGGGTTCATGCGCAAAATCAATTCAAAGGAGGTCACCAGGGGTCAGTGGCCAGGCCAGAGCCAGAGCAAAGTAGATTACTGATTATCATTCAGGCAACATGTCTTCCATATTGGGACAGCCGTGACCTAGATCTGCATTATGCACTGTCTGAGAACCAATCACAAGATCTGAGATGTGGAAAAGAAGTCGGAGCTACTGTAGCATAGAAAACCCAAACACATTCATTCACAGGATTCAAACCTTATTTTCAGCCCAAGAAATGGGTGCTGGAGTAATATTTGTCATTGCAACAAGAAGTAGGAGGCAGACGTATGAATTCCCAATGCTTGTTTCATAAGAAGCATGATGATGTTTTTTTTTTCATTTGGATACAATACTCAAAACAAAATGTAAGTCTATAAATAATAAAACAAATTGTGGAATAAGAGGTCCTGAGACTATGATTGTAACTCTCAAAGAAAACTGTCACACTACATTCACACACTGACTGTCACACAAGAGACAAAGATTATCACACAACCAACTCATATTTATTACTATACAGTACTTTTAGGAAACATATTCAATGCCATCAACTTGAGTTGTGCTAATGTGCGAAGCTGTGATGGTGATGATGGGCTGCACCAAAGCAGATGTCACTATTAGCAATGCATAATAGGGACTACAAGTTACGCAAACATGAACTGTAGAACTCACACACATAGAACATACTGTTCTCCTCACCTTTAAACCAATAGCAATATATGTTGGGAAATACACTTATTTGCTTTTTGGCAGAGAGTTGGATGACAAGATTGGTACGACTCTCATATGTGTAGGTAAATATAAGGCTACAACCAGCACCCGGTTAGTTTAGCGTAGCACAAATATTGGAAACAGGGGGAAACAGCTAGCCTAGCTCAAAATCCTACCAGCACTTCTAGAGCTTACAAATCTTGTCTATAAACTGAAAAATTACAATTCTGTGTTTTATGGGGGGTTGAGAAACTCTGAGAAACTGCCAGGAAACCAGAGAGTCCAGGAAGTGACTGGCCCTCACTAAAAAGTGATCTGGCAACCTGTCACAAGAATAAATTGTTGTTTTTTTCTGATTTTGTTACCTTTGGACAGTGCCTGAGTTATTCTGAACA
>NW_023339873.1:11524710-11545126 GCF_004916995.1 Morone saxatilis
GAAAATGAGACTTGCATTATTTAGACAGGTGCTCTCCATGGACAGCCACTTCCCCCATTAAAGGCATCAGACATGGGAGAGGTTTAATTGGAAGATACAATGTTTGACATCAAGCAAACCAAAGCATTAACAGCAAACATGGTTGTATGTGTAAATTCTGTTCCCTGATTTATGAGTTTATGAGGGGACATAGCAGACGTGATGAAATTGAAATATTTATACACATTTGCATGCCCATCATTCCTACTATACCTCAGAAGCTCTGACATGCTTACTTCAGTGCTGTGTTTCTTGAGCTACATGCACTTTCATACAGTCTGTTTTGTAGGCCACAAACTGGATAATTGATTCGCCTCGCTTTTTATTTTTAGATTTGAATGACATTCCAGGGAATTTTTCCAATTGTCATGATCTCATTTGTACTTCCTCCTTTGCTTGCTGAGATGTCGATGGGGGATCTAGAGGTACCACGGCATTTCAAAAAGGGGGCACATTACGCAGCACTTTTATCCAAGCATGATGGAACAGCTGCTGTTCCTTGGTTTCTTTTTCTCTTTATCTCCTTCTCCCCCCTCTTGTCAGAAACCCTCTCAACTAATCTATCATCCTCTCTCTCTACTTAAACTTGACTTCACTATTGGAAGGAAAAGGTAGAATGAAAGGGAAATAGGATCTCATTATTTCAGACCCACCGCTCACTCTGCTCATGATTGATCATTATCAAAAAAAAAGCCCATTTGGAAGCAAGTGATTTCTGCTTTAGAAGAGAAAGAATACATGGGCCTATTTAAAAAAATGATATTCAAAGTCCTCACAGAAAAAAGGAAACTATACTTTTTCTCTGTGCAGGTGCATGACGGAAATGATCAATCCTTCACTATGCACATAAAACATCCTTTCCATAAGGCAGGTTGTTGTTTCTATAAATGTTAAAAAAGTTACTGCAGTAGGAGCAGCGTTGGAATGTAACTAAGTACATTACATTTAAGAACTGTAGGAAGTTTTTAACTGGTTATGAAAGTCTTAGTTTAAAGATATAATATGGAACATTTGCACATTCAAATTTCAAAAAACGCTAGACCTATGTTATATATTTTGTTGAGTTATGTATCCCAAATGTTTTCAACAATGCTTAAACACAGAGAAATCTGTAATTTTATTCAGGTAACAGTGCATTTCACCAGTCGCCTGTCAGATCTTTTTACGCATGCTCCAGCGTTGTGGTTGTCATAAATGTTCTTTTTATCTAGTTTTAAGCCACATTTTTACAATACAACTTTTAGATCTTGGTTGTTTTTAACTATATGTTTTAACCGGATGAAGGATTTTAGTTATCAGATGTCTGGATCTTAAGTTATCAGAGAAACAAGCTGTGCAGATGTTAGCAGCAGCTCGGCTGGCAGGCCCTCCGGGGCATCCTTTGTCTGCTGAACAGCGTTGAAAAAACTGATATTTAAGATGAAACTACTTTTTTCAGTGTTTTTACCGGTTTTAATCATTGGATTAAAAAGTAAAAAGTAAAAATTGAAGGTAGTTATACTTGTTTTTCATTTCATGCAACTTTGTACTTCTACTCCACTACATCTCAGAGGCAAATATTGTACTTTCTATTACACTAAATTTGGTTGACAGCTTTAGCCACTAGTTAGTAGTATTCATGCCCTTCCTATCCAGTGATAGTATCTCCAAATTTGTTTATTTTGAATTTGAATGTTTTTGATAAACTGATGGATTAAGTGTTCCTTTATAGGTTAAGAAAATTGCCATACCTTTTAAGCTAAATAAACTAAAATTTAAAAGAATTCTTTTCATAAGCTGGAAAATGCATTGTCACAAAGGTAAAAACAGGACAGTTGGCTTTTTATAGATACATGATTCTCATAGGACAGTGGTGCTACAAACATATGATGATCTTACAGAATAATAGCATAATTAAGCATTAAGTAGCATTTTAAATGTACTTTTATTTGTAGTAGAGTATTTCTACAGTTTTACTTTCAATTAAGTAAATTATCTGAATACTTTTGCAACCACTGAGCAGGAGCTTTAGGTGTGTAAATGCATTTGGGGCAAATGATACGGAGAAATTATGATTGAGAAAACCAGATTGAAAATTAATTTGGTGTAAAATTGTGCTACATCTGAGGGTAGTATATAATGCTACATACACACCAAATATTATATAAAGGATCAAAGGGTAACTTCAAACTTAAGTAATTTATTAGATTCTTCCATATTATAAAAAAATAAAATGATTGAATTCTAACAAAAGATAACAAAGGTTTGTGAGGAAAGCGTGTTGGTACACATTTAGAATATACTATATATGCTAAATGAAGCTTTTTTACTGTGTTGTAGCAGGACCTTTGACACTGTTGTGATTTGTTCACTAATCAATGTATCATGCATATGCACCTCTTCTACTAAACATGAAAGGACTGTCTTAGTTCTCTGTATAGTGCTGCCCGTCTGGGTTGCAAGATTAAAATCTGCTCTTTCATCATTAGTACCCGCTGTGATGCTGCCAAAAGATGCAGGGAAAAGTTGCCTGTAAAGGAGAAATGTCATATTTTCCAGACAGTCTAAACAGAACCATGACCTCTGTTTCTCCCTTAAAGCAAGTACTGTGAGTCTGGAACAATGGGTTCCCAAACTGTATAAGACATCAAAGCAGTGAAGACACTGATGACAACAAAAGACAAAAGGCCATGTGAAAGAGCAGTTTTATAAGCTACTCTGTGCACTCTAACCTGTCAGACAGGGTTTTGGGGGTCCTGGCCTGTCTGCCAGTAGATATGACATGCCATCAGGGAGTATGTCTTTTGGGAACAGTCTCAAACACAGTTGGAAAGTTAGACATATATTTTTACTTTACACTGACAATGACAAACAGTAAGCAGTTTCGATAATAACTGTTCTTGACATTAACCATAACGGGGCTGTCACATTACAAGGTAGCATATTAGGGTTAAATAGATAGTAGTTTGGCAATTTTAATTGCTTAAATCCCAAGTTGTATAAGGATCAGTGCCAACTGCTACTGCTAGCCACAACTTCCATTAATATATCCCCAAAAGTGGATGAGGAAAAGTATTAAATGATCCATGGAAATGGGGCTCATGAAATCCAGAACATAAGTAGCCTCCGGCATGCCACACACTTGCTGACCTCACACCCCGCACCGCACCCCAGACACCGCACACATATGCTCATTCATGTAAGACGTGTGCCTTTGCTGCAGCTTAATTTGAGTTCCCTCAGACTGAGCACAGTGGCGGAGTGCACCTGGGAGGGAGCGACGCACCCAGGTGACTGTTCGTCAGTTTAGAAGAAGTTCAGGCCACTCTGGGAGGGAATTTATATGCGCTCAGCACATCTTTATACCACAGGCCAGAATTTACAAATAGATTTCAAATTAGAGCCTCTGCTTTAATTTTCTAATGCAGTGACCCATTCTGCAGCGGTGTAATAGCAGGTCCCAGTGTGACAATTAAAATAAATCACGTCTGAACAGAATTCAACATATGTATTCATGCCTCATCAGTAACTGAATTGACGTAAATGATTTATCCAAGGGAACTTAAATACCAATGCCCATACCACATAGGGCTACCACCCTGCAAGTGCTCAAGTTTTACACGCTTTTCAAAAGCCCTGCTGTGAATAATGAAATTGACTTGTCTTAGATGAATGAATGGATGTGAGAAAATAGACAAATGTGGTTTTCTGAACAATCTGTAACACATGGACCTCACCAGGAATAAAGTACAAGCAAAATGCTTTTAGATAAAAGTTATTTAACCACAATGTTTTTTAAAAATAATAATCACTTGACTCTAACTTTTGTTTTGTTTGCTTCAGCTTGTCTTCATATTTGACAGAAAATGTACCTTTCATACAAAATAGAAGCTCTTCAGCGTACTGAAACTTACTTGCTAGACAAAGCGCTCCTTTTTGATCTTGCTCGAGAGGTAACAGTGAACAGCCAATCGTCAATTAAGAACCACCATAATGAATAGCCCATATTTGAACCTTACTAGGCCAAAAGGGAAAAAGAAATTTGAGATACCATAGGCTATCTTCACTTTTTATTAAAAATGACAGCTACAGTATGTAGAAATGTCCTTTGATTAAAGTGGGGAAGCACACTTTGAGGTTTAAATATCATTATGCTCTCATGCGAAGCTTACACTAGACCCCCACTGGCCATTAAAATAATGTGAGTATGTTGCCCACTGTGTATAACTATAACTAGTCACCTTCCTCCTGATTTGGACATCCTCATCCTCATGCGCTGCTTCACCCTCATCAGCTTTACTTTCTCTGCTTTTGATTAATCCTGTCTCATTTGAGATTTCGAAACTATCAATGGGAATTATTCAAATCCCCGAGGTATGAAATAGCTATGAGGAGGCTGTGGAAGACACTCATTAACCCCAAATGGAGGGGAGCCCACAGTAAATCTCGATGAATTCTCTCTGTCATAGAAATCTGATTAGTTACGGTGGCTGTACTTAATCCCAGTTGAAGGTAAAAGTTAATTTTTTCCAGTGTATATGCAATATTTCAAGAAAAAAAAAGGCATTATGTTTTCAGCTTTTTAAGAATATATTACTAAGAGTTTTGTAATGTGTTTCTGTGAAGACTTCGGTATATATATTTATGAAAACAGAGGACTTAAATCCCTGGGTAAAAATAATTTATCACAAAAAAGGGAAAAAAGGAAAAGTAATATTAAGTCGTCAGCCAACTCTGTGACAGTTTGTTACGACTGGATGAATCCAATAACCCGAGATTTGGACCAATAACAGGATGCACTTGTATGGATTTAATCACTGGAATGTAATGGCTTGTTCAAAGGCCTCTGCAGATTGCATTGTTCTATTGATCATTCCATTGTAGTTAGTTCTGCACTTCCATCCTCAGAGGCATGTCTTTATCCTTTTGAAAGTAATGGAGGATTTTTGCATAAAGTCATGAAATGCACCACGGACGCCAGCTCAGAAGAGATCAGAATCTTGCCATATAAACCAAAACTAGACATTCTTCCCTGGAGGGACTTGTTTTAGCTGTAGCACCACATCCAAATTGGATCAACAGCTGCTGTATATGATTCCACAATTTGCGGCATAATATGTTCCATTAATGCCAGAGCACTCACAGGCATTAGAGAGACAGTTGATGCAAACCTCTCAGGATGTGCTCTGCTTATTCTCTGCCTTATTTCCCAGAAACATGGCACAGACTGGTGCCGCTGCCATTCTCTTACATGCAGATGTCAATTACAGAGGTGGCAGAGAGTGGTGAGCTGTGCACATCTGCCGGTGGATGATGTCTCCCCCAGCACCGTGCAAGCCAGTGAAGCATAAATCTCAACCATCAGTTGACAAGCTTTACCTTAACAATAACGTCTGCAAGACAATGCCAGACCAAAAACCCTGTCTGGTATGCTGCAATATTAACAATCAAAAGCAGCTGATGAATATGTAATGTTTTTTTAGGGACTTTTCTTTTCTTTTTTTCTTTCTTTTTCTTTTGTTTCTTTCTTTCTTTGATGTACAAACATCTTTTGTCCTTCATGGGTCACATGGCCTCGAGGGTATATGGGGCATGTCTGTATGTCTTCTTCTGTGATGGGGGTGGGGGGGGGGTCTTCCTCATCACACCCAGACCTCTGCTGCCTACTGTGTTATTAGGCAAATACAGTACATTAGGGACAGACCAGCTCCACCACTGTTGTCATCGAGAACATCTAGTTATCACATCTTGCGCTCAACCACCTGCTGAGTTCACAGAGCTATCAGCATCCCCCGTGACCCGCTTGTGTCTCTGTATGTCTCTGCTGGAGACCTTGGATATGTTAAACTCCCCCATACGGCCAAGACCAAGTTTTTTTTTACACGCAACATCTCCCTCAGAAAATAGTTTGCTCAGAACGCTCATTTGCACCAACACATATACACATGTACACACACAGACAAACAAACAAACTTTAATTTGAACATTGTTGTGAACATAGTCTACTTCCAGTCCTTGTACTGACTTGACTCTATTTGTGCTATATTGTACAGAAGCTGTTTGTCATCGACAACATGGCTGTTTTCAAAAGCATCGGGCTCTAAGTGTGTGGATTACAGCGGTATACATTGTATAATGCCTGTGATAATGGGATAAAGCAGCTTTCGTGGGAGAAATCTGTATGGAGAATGGATTATGCCAAAGCTCTGCCTATGGGACGTTGAACCCAGGAGTTATCACAAGCAGTCAGCATCTCAAGTGGGTGCATTGCCTCAGAAAAGTGTTCTGATGCCACATTTCATGTCCGCTTTCTATTCTCTGGAGAAAACATGAGATGGGGAGGCCACAGTCATGTATGTTTTAGTCAGTAATTACCATAGGAGCACTCGAAAGGAGGGGATATAGTAGTTCCATTTCAAATTTGCATTTGCTTTACATTAGGACTGCGTGCACGGCCTGCATTTATTTATTGTTCTCTCGTCCATGATACAGGAACCCACTGAACTAGTTTGTATGTTTCTCTTGATAGCCATTATAGAGGAAAATTAGCATTTCCATGCATACAAAAGCAATTACCATCAATTTATACACATTTCATAGAAGCATGTCCCCAATTAGAGGGCCATTTCAGGGGACTGATAAGACGAGCAGCTCTCACATTGAACATCTGAGGTCTGGACAGACGGTGCGTCCTGCTTTTCCCTGATCCCTATCGCTGTCCACAGCTCACTCATTTCAAGCACAGCTAATTTCACCCTTAATAAGGGTGCGATGGTAAAAAACAAATGTTGCTGTGCTGATAGTGAGGCTTTGATATTTGGTACTACAGCGACTGGATAGTCATGCACTACATTAAAGGCACTTGTCTTTTTTTATGCAACTCATGTGTTAATAATATAGTTGTTAGTGACTCTTAACAATATTTAATAAAATATGAATTATAAAACCGTATATATTCTCTAATTCCTTTATTGACTCTAATGGTTTTATGCAGGTACACTTGAGTGCCCTTCCTCAGCATGTCTTGTTGCCATTTACATGAGGAAAGAAATCTCAGATGACATCTCTGAATCTGCCCATTCATTAGCCCAAACAGGCTTATCTGCTTAAAGACTTTGGCTAAGACCCCATTCTCACTGAGGAATGACTCACCTCCATATTGCCTCCTTATTCACTAACAGCAACAATTACGTCACCCTGTTACTGGCTGTTGGAGATTATGGCGTTATTTGTGCAAATCCTCTTTTACATGATATGAAATGCTCTGCCAGAGGTGTGTTTGCGAGGACAGAAGGAGACATTCAGCCAGTCTTGGCTCTTGAGGAACCTGAGTCATTTAAGGAGTTTATTTTTTTTATTAATACGATAGAGGGAGGAGAGAAGGTGGTGGAAGGAGAAGATGGCAACGAGATTGATAACAGAAATGCTGACATCAGCCGTGTTTAGATCATAAGTGAAGGAGTCAGAGGACAAATGAGCACAAATTGTTCAAAGACAAAAGTTGACATTTTTGATAAGCAAAGGCTATCTAAGTTAATACATTCATTGCAACAGATGAGTTAGATTTATTTCTTGAAGCTCTTAGCAAAAACTAAAAGTCAGTCTTAGATTTACTCTTGTCCAGCGGCCTCTTGCTCAGTCACACTCCAAACGTCCTTTTTTGCCTCTTCCCCTCTGCCATGCTTCGTCTCTGCTTAGCCTGGTCGCATTGCCCAGTTGCTGGGCTCTGGTTCTGGAACCCATTCTAGCATTGCTCCCTGTCTTCATTCCACGCCACCTGTGCAAGCAGTGTAAACTAATTAT
This sequence comes from Morone saxatilis, assembly GCF_004916995.1. NCBI lineage: Eukaryota > Metazoa > Chordata > Actinopteri > Moronidae > Morone > Morone saxatilis. The sequence goes on from NW_023339873.1 coordinate 11,532,532, forward strand.
AAGCCAGTGCACTAAAATTATTTTGAAGGTCCTAATTTAGGTAGAAACGTTACATAATGTTGTGTTAAAGGTGCTGGTAGGCAGATTTTTTTAGACTTTAAAAAGGCCAGGATAGCAGTTTTCCTTCTTCCTACCCAGCTACATTTAGAAGTATGCAGAAGTATTAACAGACATTGTAAACTAAATTACTATTAGAGATAATCTTATCTCCATTTTAGTGGATGTATCCCAGACTGTTACAACTGCTGCATTGCAGTTGGGATCTCATGATTCTGCCATTTATTTATTTGGGAACCATATATACTTGGGAGGAATGGCACAGGATTGTGAACTCAATCACAGCACGAGAGGATGTCAGTGCACAGGGCGCTCCCCGTGAATCACACACTGAAAGGCTATCACCCAAACCTCCAAGGTCCACTGCCAACTCATCAGTCATCGTGGACCAGACCAGACCACAGACTGATCAGCCATGCACACGCTCTGGTCACTGGGGACATTCACAAACTCAGCCCCTCCTTCCCTCTCCCCTATATCCATACCAATATCCGTACTCTCTGCTGAAACCATAGCATAACATATTCCAAGGTCTGAGTGTGACTTTGCCTCTCAAAATTCTGTCACTCTGCCTAGATTGTGTATGAAACAGAAGGCCACAGAGGCTTGTTTTGTCACACTGGCTGCCTTTTCTAGATGGATTTTTATACTTTTATTTATAGCTGTAATGTTTTTAGGTAGCGGCTATTAAGTACTTATCTGTTTGTCATTTAGGTATGCCATCAATTACTGTCAAATATGAATTTCATGAAAATATACAACATTACACAGTTGTATTGTCTTTATTTTGGTGTTGATTTTATGTTTTGACATAGTTTGTTTAATTATTCTTTTAGTGCAACATTTTAGTGCATGCTCACTTAAAATAATCGTATTAGCCAGACTCCAGGGATGTTTTCCCACATAAAAAATGAAACATGAAATAATATAATACTTTTTACTTTGTTGATACCTTTTTCCTCTATCTTAAATAAATACATAAATAACAGGAATGGACGTATTATATATACCATGCTACCCCCCATGAGGTTGTCATACTGATTACACACCAGATGGACGGAAAATGTTAAATTACTAAAATTTAACATGTCACGACAGGATTAATTCAAAGTACTGCAGAGGGTTATTGAAATTCTGTTTCAATTTTAAAAATACAGCAGGGGACTGCACAGGACAATCACTATAGGGGGTGTGGTCTTGTGGCTAAGTAGTGTGTGACACGAGAGATAACACTGACAGACAGACAGGCAGAGGAATTCAGCTGCTAGTTGTGAGAGCTAACTGAGCTAACCAGCCGTGAGCTGCTGCTGTCATACTCTCCATGTCCGCGCAGTCAGCTGGAGCATTGACAGTCACTAGAAGCACGTTCAGAGCCATTTCTAAAAGTTTCTGTGTGCTACCTGTGTTGTAATGTTAGCTAAGCTATTGGCTCAGAGAGACTAAACTAACCAGCCATGAGAATCTTGGAAAGTTGGTGAGGAAAGCTCCATATATGTCACCTGCCTCCAGATCAATCAACAGTGAAATTCAATTGCAATATCCTGGTTTTAACCACTAGAGGGATATTGATGGAACAATATGCAATTTGAATACTTTGCACTAAAATGTTAAGATTTGGACCTGAACTGAATAACAGCACTACTAAATCCCCATATATATTTGTTTTGAACTGGAAAAAGTGGTTTGGGGGGTTGGTTACTCTTTAAGTTGTATGCCATTAAGTGCAGTATTGGGAGTAAGTGGACATTTTGACCTGTGGGTGACCAGATCACAAAAGTCACTGGGATTCATCCTCTGGTGATAATGAATTTCTGCACCAGCTTTCATGGCAATCCATCCAGTTGTGGAGCTCTCAGACCAACAGACTGATATTCCCCAGATACTGTAGCAAAAAACACATATTGTGTGTTTTAAGCAGTCCAACATGATGGGGGCGATGAGGTATGAAGAAAACATGCATAAATGAGTGACAAGAGCTGTGCGGGACATGAGGGATAATACAAATTTGCATGATTACATGGACAGATGAGTGATTTACCTGCGTTTATGTCTGACAGCCATTTTAGATGAAGGACGTATGAGTGGCATCTGATTCTGTATTCTTTAACTGTAGCTCCTGAACGGAGCTTGTATCATATCCTGTAATTGATGTATGACCATCAGGAAGTGTAAGATAGAGAGAATGATGTTTATCTAGCAAATTTCACCACTGGGACACAGATGCATTATGGGATGTGCAATGAGGTTGATCCAGCACTTGACACAAGAAAACTACTTTGTGATTCAAAACACTTTACTTTAAAAGTATTATCTGCCTAGTTCACTCTCTTCGGCTTATTCAAGCTCACTGCCCCTGTGCAAACTACACAGCGCCTTCTCCTGCCATGCATATCTCTCACATTTGGCACACTCATGCCCAACTTAAGCCACATTAGAAAATAGATGATATGACAATTTCACATATAGCGTTATCCTTTGCCTCACTTCGATTCACCTGTGGCCAAGCAATCTTCCTCAAGTAAGCACAATAATAACTAATTACCATAATGTTTGAATAAAAAAAACTTTGAATTGAAGCGGGTTGGGGTGGTGGTGGAGGGGAGGAGAAATATTTGATTAATCTTCTTAACACGTTTCATGTGCAGATTCTTTGAGTTAATTTCAAGGACCATGCCTAAAGGAGATTACCTCCCCATGCTCCTGCACATTTGCTCATGAGTGATTTTGTTTATTCATGTTTTATATTATAATGCTCCTCCTGCCGTCTGCAGCCACAGAACCAACGGCAAAAATGCAATTTATTTCCCGCTCTGCACACGATGGAGACAGCTGATAATGTCACCAGGAAATATGAAGACTGCTGGGACGGGACCAAACAGCCTAGTATTTATGTATGGAATATAAATAAAATATTTTGTGAGGGTTCTCTTAACCCACATATACACACTCACTGTCCCCCCTAAAAAAGTTGCTCCGGTTATTGTCATTGAATTTTTTCAACCAACGCTTAAGGCGCTGTGTGTGTTGTGCGTGTGTGTGTTTCTGTATATTTTGATTTTGATTTACATATCTGTCATCTGGCAGTAGATCAGCAAGCATCTACAATAACATGGATCATTACAGAGAGTCATATAAAAGGTCAAAGATGCGTTCAAGTTCTCAGAGGTTGCAGATTGCGCTTCTGCTCAGTCGCCAATCATGGTTATCATCAACAGCTTAGGGTAAGCTCATCCCAGCCAGTATGTTTGCCTCCCCATATGAAAACTCATCTACAGTATGTTGTCATGACATATATGACACAGCCCACTCATATTTCACTGACGTGACTCAGTTATGAACATGCATCAAAGTCTCTTTCATCACTCCTGCTAATATGGATTTATCTGTTCCACTGGCAGTGATGGGACGGCTGACGTAACTGTTCACAGTGACTCCTTTGCTCCCTCCAGATGACGAGGATGATGATGATGACGACCAACGCTCTTTGCCCAGCAGACGGACCGGGATGGCAGGATTTATGGCCCTCTGTGCCCATCCTCGGCACAAAACGCATTGTCTCTGGGTAGATCGTTCAGCCTGTCCTTGCTTTATTGATCTCACTCCTCATAAGTTCACAACTTCCGCGTTCCTGGTGCATCACTTGACAGGACAGAGATTTAGTGGAGGGATGAGGTCAGATAGAGGAAGAGAGATGGAGGGAAAGGGGAGAGGAAGAGGGAGGGTGGGACAAGAAGGAGAGTGAGTCAAAGAAATGGGAAAAAAAAGAGAAAGGGAGGGAAATAAATAGGGGCTGTGAGAGAAAGGGATAAGGGAAGGAGAGGGAGTGAGATGGAAAGAGAGAGAGGAGGAAGGAGAGAGTTACTTCCTCTGGGAGGAAGGCCAGGTCAGGGAAGATTGATACTTTTGAGTGTGTAGAGGCCTGCAGAATTAGCCCCAGGTACAGTAGAAAATCCACTGGTAAACATACCCGGCAGCTCTCAAAGGTGTTCACATCAATCTGACTGCTCTCGTTTTGCAGTGCATAGTGTATCCACACGTACACTCATACCTCTAAGTGTTTGACTCACTGAAGTGGTCAGCAAACGACTGTACTGCTGTACCGTAAAAACAAACATCACTGGGTCTGACTTCAGCACTTGTTCTGTCATCTTTTCACCTGGCGATTTTCCTTTTAGCACTTTTAGAACTAAAGACACCCTCCCTCTAAGCTTCTTCGCCATGTACAAGATGTGTGCACAAGCGTGTGCAAACATGTGTTGACAGGCATACACTGAATTCTATCTAAGGTGACATACAGTTTGTTTCAACCATTCACCTCTTAAGTGTTGAAACTTTGGCCGTAGTAGTCCCTAAAATCCCATTCCAGACATGACTTTGAATGACCTCCCCCCATCTCTTCTGCCTTTCTATTTTTGAGAGCTTTGCTTTTCCCCAGAGTCTACAAGATTACATTAGAGACAGTGACTCTGTACTGTTCACAAAGCCCACAGGGAGTGTGAAGAAGGCAAGGGAGGTAACTTACATAAGGCCGAACTCATAACCCTCCTGCCCTAAGGGAGGACAAAGACAATGCTTTATAATGTTTATGTCAACTCTTGTACAACACAATTGGCTTGGCAATCATGGAATATGAACTGTTTCTGCTTGGGTCAGTGCGTGGTGGTGAATTTATATAATGCACTGTACATTTGTTCTCTGTATGTGTACAGTATTCATTGTTAATGACTTGTCCGCTGCCTTATTCACCAATTCACTGTTGGAACATTCATTAGCGGTGCATAAGGAGCTGTTCTGCAGTGTAACCCCTTATCTTTTGAACTCAGACACTGTGATAAGGAATTCAGAATGACTAGAGATCAGAGTGCAACTCCATTCAATTACTTCTCTGCCATTTGAAAAGGAGACAGACTTCCAAATAGAGCCAGAGAGCCTGAAATGTGAATTGGCATGCTATTCTTTTCAAAAGAAGAGAAAAAAACTTGGGGATATCTTAGTAGTGAACAGGAAAATAAAATGAAATGCGTCTGTGCGCTGTGCCGTCAGCATAGAGAGCCTTTGATAATCAGACTTTTTTTTATTCTTTTACTGAAGTCAGTGAATGCAGTGTACATACAGAGCAGCACACATGGGAGAGGAGCAGAGAGATTTGGGGTGCGTGATCCAAAAACGAAATGGGTCATCAAATTACCCCTGTGATTGTGTGTACCTGCCCAATTATGATTGATCTTTGCAAGAGAAAACAAAGCGGTGTATTTTATTTGCATGTTAAGAGATGCTGTCTTTCTCTGCCTCTCTCTCTCCCAGCACCATAATTATCTCAAATGTGAAATGCTATTTAGGTATTCATAATTTATTTCTGTGTGGGGAGGACACAATAGACAAGCGTGCAACGCTCTGCCAAGCCCCAGATTTTTTTTTTAGTTAATTGAAAATCTCATTTGCATGAGGAGAAAATCAAACACTCATTTCCATACATGAGATTATAAAAAGATAACTGCTAGTGTTTGTTGTTCCATATTTGATCTGAGCATTTCCACCTAATTGCTAAATGCTGCAAATAGGGCTAGAGTGTAACCTCCAAACTAATGTTCACAAGGCGACTGGATGTTATGTTTCGGTTCAAATGCCTCACTGTGTTTTCTATCTGTGTTTTCCAAAGTTTGTATGTGCAATCAGGCGAATGTGTATTATTTTTAGAGGCCCTGATTCCATATCAGGAACACAGAAAATACATAGCTGCGTAGCTGGGTAACTGCCAACTTCATAAACAGCAATGCCAGCCCAGCTGGATGTTGTGTAGGAAGGCACATGCATAGAGCGGACTGTAGCAGTCAGAGCCAGTGATCTCCTCTATGATTTGTGTGTGAGAGATCAGAGGTGTCCTGTTTCACCCCTTACAAACAACCCCATGTGTTCTAACTATCTCTCCCCCCTCCTCTCTCTCACTCACTAACACACACACACACACACACACACACACACACACACACATACACAAACAAACACAACCCCGTCTATTCCAGGCGGACACCATTACAGACCCGGCCTCAGCCTCTGTTCCCTACTTGAAGCTCATTAATGCAGCCTCCGACATGGGCGGACACCAGGAGATTTGGTCAAGACACATTTCTTTCTCGCACATCATGAACCAGTGGGGGTAATTTCAGATGAGGCCATAAACAGAGTAAGCTGTTGTCCACTAAGGGATTTTTCTAAACATGACCTGTGGGGATTTGATTGAGCATGTTGCACAATTACTCAGACACTACGTGGAAAATTAACATTTTAGTAAGTGTTTTTTTGTTTGTCTCCACATGTTCTTTGCGGTCTTTCACGTCCTTGCTGTACAAATATGTCTCGCTTTGAATTTCTGGCTGGCATGCTAGTTAGGGCCTCTTGAGTGTTTCACTAGCCTCAAAAGTCATGTCACCTATTAACAACAAAGTGCATTCAATTCCTCTGTGTGCTCTATGTCACCTACCGTATATGCATTGACAGGGTTAGGACGTTGTTAAACATTCAGGTTCTTGCTGCTAATGATTAGGTTACAATCTTCCTGTGTTACTTGTAGAGGATACAGAAACCTAAACCCTGTGGTTTTCACACACAGGTGATGATGATGCGATAAGGGCTATGTTGTTTTTTTCCCCAGTGAGGTGAATAATGTAGCTGGGATGCTGCTTGTGGATTCGTACGGTTTTACTTTTTCAAAGCTAAATCCCAGCATGAATAGCTTAATTCATAATCTGCACTGACTGCACACATCCACACTCACTGTACACAGATACGCTACTGCTGCTGTACATGTGACGACCTCTATTCAATAGCTGGGAAAGGACAACTGTCAAATTAAATGACATAAGGTATATTTTATTTCTCAGTGTGTCTGACCTAAGCATTTTGCCTCAGAAATATGTGCTATGTATTTTCATCTAGGGCTCCAGCACAGGTAATTGAAAAGCATTGCTCAGTGTAGCGTATGCACTCAGACATGCGATGAGGCCACCATTACGGTTCAGCATGGCCTGGAGGGATGGAGGGATAGAAGAGCTGCATGCCCTGATAGAAATTTTAGATTAACTGGGACCCTCACACTCCTCTCAATGTCAATTGGTAAACTGGAAATAGCTGTTTATATGGCATCTGGAATCTCAAAACCACAAATATACATGGTTATAATCACTATAAAGCAGTATTTTTATTATTATTTTATTATTAGGCTAACAATTCAATCCCTTCCCAGTCGCTCAAATGGAAGTGTACAGTACATGCACCACTTAAGACCTTAAATCTTCCTTTTAAATGACACACGTTATTTTTTTTTTCCTCTTTTTTTTCCTTCTGGCCTTCACGGAGAGTGTGCAGTAAATGGAGAGGGAGCGTGAATACTCAGTGCCTCATGTAATAAGCATATAATTAAACTCCTCTGACAATTACATCATGCATTATCAGCCTAAGCCAGATCCATTACTCCTCTCGATCAATGGCTTGGCCACAATAGGCCTCCTACTCTGACCACACCAGGGACTGGCGGCCAGGCAGCTGCAGGCTTCTTTGCTGTATTGCAGGACCAGTAAGTGCTGTTAGTGACATCCAACACCAAGGGTTTGAATGGGGAGAGGGAGCAGGGCTGGCTACTTAATGCTAGGTAAAGGAAGAAGGAAATGGGAATTAGTCCTGATGAGGACAGCGAGGAGGTGGTGCAGCTACTTGCTGAGGCTCTAGAGTGTAATGATGAGTCATGGTAGAGTGAATTAGAGTGTGGTCCTTTTTCCTCTGCAGTATCGGAGATTGCTATCTCTAATAATGAAATCCTCAAAGATTACTGAGGTCGAGCAAAGGCTAGTCCATTGCTGAGTTGCATAATGATTATGAATTAAACATCAGAGGAACTTCCAGCCAAGCATGCAAGCTCAACAGAGATACATTTAAACTCTGCATACATCAACAGTTCAGACTGTTCAACTTTATCACATATTCAGTGGCATCATTGGCAGGAAGAACTCAGGAGAGCGACTAAATCCATGCCATCTGCCAATGTGACATGAGAATAGTATGAGATTATAATTTTGATCAGTCTGCCAAATCCCTTCTGCCTGTCAGAGTGGTCTGAGAGGAGCAACCATAGGCCCTGCGAAAAGATTCAATCAGCCCAACCTCTCTCTGGCTCCATCTGCTTTCCACTCTTTCCTTTCCCACTCTTTCACTTGCTGCCTCTCACCCTAACCTCTATTCATCTATTCCCCTACTCATCCATCCATTTCATCTTTTTTCTTCCTCCTATACTCTCCTGCTCCTTTTCACCAAAATTATTACATTACACATCCAGGGAACATCCATTAGCTCGGAACATGTTCTTTCTTCTCCTTCGTCTTCTCTTCTTCTCCTCCTTTCCTTCCAGGAATTGGCTAAGGCAATGTTATTTCAGATTATACAGTTGTTAAAGCTCATTTTAAGCTAACAACGGGACATCAAAAGCGGTGAACCCTGCACAGGGGGAGAGGAGGAGGTGTTGATGGAGTTTCTGGGCAGGTGAGAAATGGAGAGGGGCTGTGAAGAAAAGACCTGATCAGATGGAAGGGGGAGATTAGAGGGGGAATTATTAATGGGGCCAGGGCCCTTTGGAGCAGGAGATTTGTTTGGAAAAGGATGCAAAACTGCATGCGAGATAATGGAGAGGGGAAAAAATTATTTTCTCTCCTTTAGCACAATGTGAAATTGGAAGATATGAGGATCCGGACAGAATGTATCGTTGTTACTCTTTAATCAAATAATACAATATGAGAATCCATGAGATTAAAAAATACACTAAAGTGATAAATGTAATTCCTTGATGACTTGCACTGTGCAGACTAACCTAGAAATGGACTGGAACAAGCCTCCTCCAATGCCCTTTTCTGTGCTGCTTTTTTTTTTTTAAACTGTATTCTTTCCAGGAGCAAGCAGGTCACCCCAAAGGGAGCTTGAGTGATTGATGCCCTGGTGTCGTGCTGATTGACTTCATGGTTGCATACCCTGGAAGAAGGGATGAGGTACAGATGAGGTTCACTGTGGTGGGGCAATCACAGCCGTCCAGGGCATACTTCATTTCTAGGCCCTCTCCCCACGGATCAGTCCTTCATCCACCCACACACCTTGCAGGTTGAGCAGGCTAAAGGCAGGGCAGTTCTCAGCGTAAACTGTGACCCCTGCGTGAACGCACTTGTTTTGCTTTTGTGTTTGATGGGGAATTTAGGGGTCAGTTGATCTTGAACCATGGTCTCCCAGGAGGTCAATATGACCATTGTGTTCTGACATGGAAGGGTTGCAGACTGGGGAGTTACCTGTGGTGTCTGTCTGTCATTCAGTTTGTATGTTGATTTAAGGGTACTATAAATTGTATGAACCAATGTAGCTCTGTTGTGATTCCATAACACCGCTGACTTTCTCATTTTTCTTGATTTGTACTGTAATCTTTGGGGATTACTTGCCTTAAAATGCATTTGAAGCCTTCAAAAATAATATATTATTAGAGGTACAGTTTAGAAATAACATGTACTAGGGCTGTATCTTAAACACAAAGTGGCCTGTGCACTACACAGACCTGGTACTGTATTTATATTGGAGTTTCACATGATGAGAAACAGATGGAGTGTGTCAAAGATAAAAGGGAAGGAAGTATGAAGTATGACTAAGGTTATAATGATGGGGAGCCAAGACCCAGGAGACCAAATACACATTTCTCTCTCTCCCTCCCTCCTGCTCTCTGTTTTGCATTTGCTGATTTCTTTCTTTTTTTTCTTCCACTGGCTAGTCTAGAGATGTTTGCTTATTCAGCCTCAGACCAGATTCACACCAGATCAATCTGTGGTACCGCAGAAGAATAACTGCCTTCCAGCAGTTATTGGTCCATGCAGAGATGGGAAAAAGCTGTAGCAAGGGTAGTCTTAAGTGGCCAAGTGCCGGCTGGTGAAGCCAGACTAATATCAAGCTCATTGCTCAGTTCTTCAGCCAGTATCGATCTACCATAATGTATGTTTAGCTGATCCTGTTCTGAACTCCTTTCAGTAAACAGGCCATAGTCAATACTGTCACACAATGTTTGACTAACACCTCCATGCAGAGCCAACAACCAGCACCTCAGTGACTTGCGCTCAAATAGAACGAGTTGGAGCAAAACTTGCTTTGAAAAGCAGCAAAAACAGCTACTTAAAACCACCCGGCATTAAACTACACCAGAATGGCAGTGGTGGCAGTGGTTGTGGTGCTAATGGGCAACAGAGTCCCAAGCTGTCATGTAGCAGTGTTGTTTGTGTCATCTCCGAGAGCCAGCCCCCCATGTGCACCTGCTGCTGGTGGGGTTCATTATGGATTTCTCTAATGGCTTTTAGAGTTTTAATAGCAGGGTTTTGCATGGAGCGGGTAATGAATAACTAGATGTCGTCCCTGTGCCTAATGAGAGTGCCCACTGTTTCTCAGAGACACAAGGAAGAGATAAGCATGGCAGGCAGCTCCTGGAATCCGTCTTTATTTATTCATTTGTTCGGATTTGTTAATGTGATGGATTATTTGTGCAACTGTCTCTTTTTTGGGGGGAACACACATAACTTATCTAGTCTTGTTGACTTGGTAAATCCTTTTTTGTGTCCTTTTTTTTTTTAGTTGTTCATAGCTCTCTGTAACAGCCAGTGTGCTTCTCTCACAACAGAAAAGAAGCCAGGGAACATCAGGGGGGGAAACAACAGGGGAGGGTGATGGCATTACACACCTGTGGTCCTAATGAGGCTGGCTGCTGTAACATCAGTCATATCCACTAACTGTGTTTTTAGCTTCCCATTTCTCTCAAATAGCAAAATGAAGTAGGAAAAAATAACTGTAACTGTGAAGTGATCATTCTACCTGTAACTTAACTTGTCAAAAAAATACAGCAGTATATAAATTGTCTTACACACTCTGTTTCAAAAGTTTCCAGGCATTCTCCATAATTTTATATATTTCATAGTTATGTGAGGTGTTGTGTCAGTTGAGTGTCAGTTTGCTCAGATAGTAAAAATAGGAGTTTACCTCTTACAACCCCAATCAATATGACCTCTAGAAAACACATTGGCATAATCAATCACTCGGTCACATGTTTTAAAATTCTGTCTTTCAGCAGCAGGTGACAGCATGGATTACCATTAATACCATTCATTCAGATACCTGCGCACCTCTGCCTCATATGGGGCATTACTTTTTGCGGCTGAAATGTTGATGAAAAATAGAAAGTGGAGTGTAGACTCTGCTCGTCAAGCACTTTTTTTGATGAATCACTGTTATGTTGGTGGTGTTGTCTGTGCCGGTTCGATATTCTCACTCGGTCTCCTCCAGAGCAATAGACAGCTGTCTGTTCTCACAAATTGACTGCAGGTGCTGATGTAATGAAAGCGTAGCAGCACTGGCTTCTGTGGAGAACAAGAGCTGAATTACGCCCAAGCAAAGGTCATATGCAGAAATGATATAATGTGCATAGCTCAGATGAATACTGCACACTAAGGGCATAAAATGATGATGGGCTTTTCCCTCTTCATGAAGAATGCCATTGATGTAAATGTAAAATAAGTGAGTTAAAGCCATTATCCCTTATTGATTTCCCTTATTGAATCTGTACCAATCACAGCAGAGGAGATGTAAAGAGACACAGGCACTTACAGAGGAATGTTCAACTTTTGGGAAAATTGAACTGTTGAATGTTCACATCAGGAGGATGTTTTATACTTCATTTGTACTATATAAAGCTGTCACACTGCAGAGAAATCTCTGAAATCCAACTGTATGCACTTTAAAGATGGGAAATACAGTACCTACCATAGAATTCAGACTAATGCTGCACTACCATCATTTCAAGGTGAAACGCCTACTCCTACATAATGCATTACCTCTCCTCTTGGTTTGGCAACAATTGCTCCTGTAAATATCGACCCTATACTATTCTAATGTACTGCAATGAATGAGAATAAGGCTTCCTAGAAAGTGCCTTCTCTGAGACAGACCCTCCACATTAACTAATGTGTGACATATAGTGGTATGGGCATGTTGTCCCCGGTACAGCATGTGCACTTTGTCACAAGAGTTTTGAAATCAATCAGCCTGTGCGAGTTATTCACAGTCCAACATCAAAAAGGCATTACTTATCTAAGGCTTTTAATTTCCAATCCATCTGTCAAGCCAGTTGAAATATGGAATCTCATTACTTTGAACAAGTGGGGAGGGGGACAACATAAATCATTTTATTTTCATCTTACCCTGACAGAGTCTGTTTAGAACTGGACCAGAAAGAAATGGCTGAGAAAGTGGGAGTTGGAGAGTGAAAGTGACAATCAGAAAAAGAGAGATCTAAAGTGACACCTGGAGGGACAGACACACACACATAGAGAGAGAGAGAGAGAGAGAGAGAGAGGGGTGAAGAATTTGTCTTCTGTACATCCTGAAAAAAAGTATTCCATAATTGCATAGAATTTCAGAAATATTCAGTTCAACCTGAAAACAACAAGAGATCAAAGACAAATTAGATTTTTTAAAG
>NW_023339873.1:11545153-11574572 GCF_004916995.1 Morone saxatilis
TTAAAGGTTAGATGTCATTATTCAATTCTTATTATGCTCCTCAGTATTGTTTGGTTACCTACATACCTTGGATCTTGCTCTGAATAAAATGAAACATACAAGTGCAAATAGGCTCACCTGTGTTAAAGGAAAAAAAAGATAATAATTAGAGAATATAATATGAAGAGACTAAGTATTTATCAAGATTTTGGTCATTCAGTACAGCAATATTAACTTCCTTAGACTTACAAAAGACTCACAGGAGGGCCACTTTTCTACTAATTATTCATGTCACCCTGGGAGGGACTGAGACACAAATTGAGTATAGTGCCCCTTTAAATCCATCACTGCACCATAGTCTAATAATTCATGTCTATTACAGACCCTCTAAATTATTAATTTGCCAAGATAATGAAAATATGCTAATTAGAGAATTGCTATCGAAAAAGAATGCATAACACTCCTCAGCCATCATAATTAGGATATGTAATTATTTAAACATTACTTTGTGAAGTTGAGTTATTAGGACTTGTCAGGTTCTTGTGAAGGATCAGAACACCAAATTGTGTTTGATTGAAGGCAACATTTTTGATGACTCATTTTAGAAAATACAGTCCTGACAGGTTTCTGAATGTTTGAGTGAGCCTTGTAAAAATGATTGCCTGTGCTACTGTGGGAAAAATACAAAATGCTGTTGCATGCATTGCAAACAGTATTGAGCCCTGTCGTTCTATACAGGCTTTTGCTTTGGTCGTATAGATTTTGAAAATAATTTGAAACACTGCCTAAAGAGTGAAACAGCACTTGTTCTCAAACTGTCGCCCTTCACTCAGCTGCTTCTGATTAAGCAAAGGAAACTCCCTCAGTCTGCTCTTTTTTCTTTTTACTTTTTCTACTTCTTTCTTTCACGATGGGGCCACTGAGCCATTTCCAACAGAGAACTATTCTAAAAGTTTATCAACAGCTCCTAGTCAATCCGTTCCCCCTGCTTTGTGCTCTCTTCTCTGGGGTCCCTTTCCTTCTTCCTCCCCCTCGGGGCCTGCTAGAAAGGAGAGCTCTGTCATGGCCCTGTGGAGAGAAAATGGCGGAATTCATCCCATGCTGTGTCGGTGATAACACTCCCGAGCATGACACATCCCGCCTCAGATTACAAGCAGAGGATTCATTCCTTGCATTCTCCTTGTCACCTCGCTTTCAATGCCGGCATTAAGCAATTTGCCATAGAATAATGGGCTCTATCAAGGAAGAGGCCCTGCTTGCAAAAGACTGGGTGTCTGTGCAACCATCATGTTACAGGAATGACATTCAATGTGGTTTGCATGCACAGGGTTTGTAAACACAAATGTACAAAAGCACACACATGCATACACTGGGGCTGATAAAACAAAGCATGTCACACTGAACATACATCCACATACAGCCGGGCTATTTAACCACTTTCTAGAGTAAGAAACAGATGAGCATGGAGACTATATCCAGACTGGCAATAGATAATATGGCTGCCTTAGCCTCGAATATGATTCTATAAGTGACCCAGATTACAATAAATGGCACTAACTATGAGTTATCAGCTGATCTGTGAACTCACCACCGGATGCCCCGCAGTAGCTGTAGCCAGAGAGTGAATAGTGCTGACTAATGTCTCTCTCTGTGTGCCTGGCTGGTGCCAGAGCTGATGTAACTCTGCCAGGAAGCAGTCTGTTAACAGATATTTGAGTCGCAGCAAATGCCAGCCAAGACTGAGTTACTCGATTCTTCAATGGGCTTTTTTTTTTCAACATGCAAGATCTACTGTATGAAGATAGATAACATTTCCAGACAGCAATTAATGAATGATGTCATTTTTCTTTGAGAATAGACAGTAAACAGAGTATAGCATCTTGTATGTTATTTATTACATTGACAGTTTGACCAGAGTCAATGAGATAGACTCTGACACCTACTTACACCTGATATTAACATGTGATCTGTATCTGGATCCCTGCTAGCTTATTCAAGCAATAACAGGCCTTGCTTCCCTTGTCCTTGCACACAAATTCATGATTGCCAGATGATGAATCCTCTCATGCTGGATTTTGATGAAAATTATGAAAAGGTGCTATAAACACACCATTTGTTGGTCCAACAATGATTTAAACGGGCACCACACTGTGTCGCTACAATCAATTAATATACAAATGTATCAATTATCAAAAGATAATAAATAACAACTTTATATAATATTAAAGTTCCTCGGGGAACCACCCTTAAAGAAGGGAAACGAAATTGGTTGATTTGGTCTCATAAAATACATTAAACTATCAATTTGGAAATCAGATTAATAATTAAATTAATAATTACAACCAAAATTGCCATATCATAGCTTAAGCAGAAAGATTTGGAGTTCTGCATAGAAGAGGAAGTATCAGCCACTCTTGTGTAAAATTAAATTAGCCAACATCTATAAACAGAAGCATTTATTAAAAAAGATAATAAAAGCAAAACAGATGAAACACACAATATGAAATCTAACTTAAAGGAACTAAAAGAAAATTGTGTTTATGTGTGTGTATGTGCGTGGGGGGGTTGTGCACCAGAAAAGGTGTGTGTCTTTGTTCTCTCTTACCATATGTTTCAGCTACGCATGAAACACGTTGGTTAGACACAAAGCGACGTGAGGAGTACAAGATTTGATTTTCCTCGACATAAACAACATAAAAAAACCCATCAGTACATTAACATTAACAGAGGTTAAACAGTCCTGTGGTTAGCCGTTAACACTGTTAAGTTATCAGAAACTATGTAGCCTATGCTCAGTACGTTACTAAACAGTCCGTGAAGGGATGGGGAGGAAAAGTTGCTGGTGTGCTGCGTCGATCGGCTGGTGATCCAGTAAGGTTCAAGAGCTTGTCACCCAGTGGGGGTGAGCGAAAGAAACAACGCAATGCCCAGGGGTATTGTTACCTAGTCACCTCATCATCAAGTCGTATCAGATTACGGTTACAGTGACCAGATGAGAGGTGACAGGAAGTGACCCGTCACAATAAAAGTCAAGTTAAATCACACCAAATTAATAAGTTCATATTTAAAGGTCCTTGTGCCAACACTTGAAAACTACTGGATTGATTTGATAACAACATTCCCTAACAATGAAATGTAATACTTTGGTGATTCCTTGAATAGAGAGGTGCCAGAACACACAGTGCAGTTTGTTGTGTATGGGGCTGCATAACATTATGACCACCACAGGGTGCCCAGGTGGTCATAATGCTATGGCTGATCGGTGTACATGCTATAGATCAGCATGTTAACATTGTTTCTGTGAGCACCTTGCCACGCTATTATTAGCATTTAGCTCAAAGCATCACTCTTCTTAATTAGCCTACAGTCTAGAGTTGCTAGCATGACTATGAACTTTAATGTCCACCCAGAAAACCCTGGATAACACTGATAGTGAGCAGACTATCCTGATGAAATAATGTATAAGGAAATTGCAGGAAGTGCTGCCTATTACCAAGACTAAACCAAGCCATGTCGGAGCCTAGCTAGGTAGTAACAGAACTCATAGCACCAAAGTCTACTGAGCTCAACCCCCTCTCATCCTCCTAGAAAACCTGTTCAAGCCTCTTAATGAACCTATTCACACTTTTATTCCTTGTTCCATTCCTTTCATTTTAATACCAACACTGTTCCCCACCTTCCTTCCCTCCTGCAGTACTCTGCTTAACAACGACGCCCCTCACTGACCCTAACACAACCTCACTGTCTTTCTCTGAGTAGCTAATGGCCAGTAGGCCTCATCTCTCTATTGACCCCTTGCCCATACTGAGGTGAATTATGGCACCTGAGCGGCGGTCTAATGCGGCAGGTCCTGACACAGAGACATCAGTCCAGAAGGGCCGGTCCAGGAAGACTAATGATGCAGACATTGGTAAATGACGGACAATGTTAGAGAGGTAAAGAGACAGACAGGGAGAGAGAGAGAAATACAGAAAAAAAAAAGCTTATTAGGACTGATTGCCTAATCATCGTGTAGAGGAGACAAGCAGAAAGACTATGGAGTTCATTTCTCCAGGGTGCCTCTGTTTCTGCCCGACTTCATTCTTAGTGCTGATCAATGAATTGATTATGGACTTTATATGAGAGCTGATTGCGAATCTGGAGGATACAGAATACTGCTGCTGACTAGCTGATGTGGCAGCCTTTTAATGTCTCACCTTGCCCATTATTCACATTTTGTTTGCACTGCACAGATAAAATGTTGCCTGAGAAAGGTCTTTGAAGGTCAATTTTTAACACGTCTGGTCATGTTTTTAATTGGAAAGAAATTAGATTTCGTATCACGCTGTCTGACAGCAAATAATGTTTGTTTGTGTGTGTTTATTGGCAGCTTCTATCCCTCTTTCTCAGTCACTGGCTAGTATAGATTCCCTGCAGGGTTAGATGGCATGCCTCTGGGATCTGGACACATTCTGCCTCCTGCTGTCAGGCTGAGGGGACCCACCTCCCTTCACCTCGAGCCCCCTCTCCTTCTCCTCCTCCTCCCACTCCTCTTTCCTCCTCCTCCTCCTCCAGTCCCTCCTTCTCCCTATTACCCCCTCTTTTCCCTGGCCTGAGACAGAGGATGTGCGATGACAGAGGTGTCAGCACAGGTCACGGTGATCCTCTCCTACCGTTCTGTTCCCACTGGCCCGGGAGTCGATACATTCCTCCTGTTCTTGGTCTCCATCAATCTGCTCTCTGTGCTCTCAGGATTCACATTCCTGCCCATCAAGAGCTCTCACTGTCCAGCCTTACAGGGGTCTGGTTACACTGGACTATAGTTGGAGAGAAGCCTGTGTGAATGTTTTTCTCTCTAATCCTTGATCTCTTTTTCCAGTCGCCCAGATTAGTTCTTGTGCGCGAATCTCTCCTTTTCTTAGCCTCTACCTGCTTCTGTGTTCTCCCCTCTATGCCTTCCAGATCATGCTAAATCCTCCACTTATGTGCTGTATGTTTTTTCAGTCTTGTGATCTTGCATTGTGCATGCGTTGGTGTCTGTGTCTACCCCTCAGAGGTCGTTTCTTCATCTTTTAACTAGATAAAGGTTTAGTTCAAATTTCTAGTCATCAGACGTAGATTTTAAGACGTGGACTGCTTCAAGTTGGCAAGCGTCAGCATTTTGTTTTTTCACCAGAAGCTTCCTCATGAAGTGGCATTTTTATCCAGTTTTAAATCACTTTTAATGCTCCACTTCCAGATTTAAGACTTTTACCTACATGTTCTTAACAATGTATACGTTTTTAGCCATCAGTTGCTTAGATCTTAAGATTTAAGTCTTCCAGGCATCCGCAAGCAGATTTACTCCTAGCACCAGTTGTTTTTGCATTGGAGCTAATTTGGCTGCAGTCAGCTGACCACCTTTGTATCAAGTTTGACACTGTGTCCCATGCTGCCCCAAAACTGTTTCTGTATCTGAAATGAAACCGCTCTCATTAGGGTTACTAATGATTTATTGATGTGTACTGATGCTGGCGAATGTTCTATTTAATTGCTGCTTGGCCTTAGTGCTACGTTTGACACTACTGATCATAACATTCTCATCCATAGACTACATCAGTGTGTGGGTATATCCAGAACTGCTCTAAATAGTTTGAGTCATATCTTTCAAATAAAGAATTTTTTGCTTCCACTGGAAATTACGTCTCAGCTTCAGCTCCACTAATGTGTGGGGTACCACAGGGATCCATTCTTAGTCCAATTTTGCTTTCCTTCTACATGCTTTCACTAGGAAACATTATCAGTCATTTTAATGGGATCTCCTATCACTGCTATGCTGACTGCTATTGAACTTGTAACTTTCTGCAGCTAAAGTAAAGATAAGAGTGGTTATAATCTTTGGTTCACCTAGCAAGCTTAGCTTGTGCAGAATGCTGCAGAGAATTTTAACAAACAGCAATCATTGGTCATATATCACTCATATATAACTCCAATTCTTGTGCCCCCCGGCTATATAACAGTGCTCTTAACTCCCTTTTCTCACAGTCTTAATCGGAGATCCTCAAGCCTACTCTGGATAGTTGTCCCTAGGTCAAGGTGTCCATTCACCCCACCTCCTCCATATGCAGACCCTGGGCTACATATGGGTATGTCCATAAATAATGCTTAAGGCTGGAGCCCTGCATATCCACAAAAAATACTATGGGCACCTACAGTATCATATTTTGAAGCAAGTGACAGTATTCGATGGGTTGGGAGTGAGACTGGGCTGGCTGATCACCTGTACGTATTACAGCCTTACAGTTCATAGTTCTAACAGTATTTAAACCACTGCCTTCATCACAAGATTTATAATACAATGTTTTTTTCACACATGGTTGAATAAGTCATCCATTCATCTATGACCTTGTATTCTATTCAGGGTCACAGCTGCTTCATTGAGCCTATCCCAGCATGCATTGGAGGAGACAGCACTAGTTGCCAGTCTCTCACAGGGCTCAGGCTTATAGACGGACAAACAAATTCGCACTTATATTCACACCTACTGGCAATTCAGAGTTTCCAGTTCACCAACCCTGGATGTCTTTGGACAAGCTGTTTGCACGCAGCTTTCACTCTATATGTGTGAAACCGTGGAGCTAACTTCTCGGGTGGTCAACAAAACCACACTATTTCTAGGTTACTTGACTCTGGTTGACACATTCCCTGTATCAAAAGACTGTTTGTTGGCTTTCTGCTATGCTGGCTCTGTAGAGAGTCCCTAAACTGTGTGAGTAAATCCATGTGTTTCTTCCACTGCCTAAATATGTATTAATTTAAAATTAGTTATAAATCAACAAAACATGACAAGAAAACTATTCAGTGTAAATAAATGACTGAAACTGTTCTAAATCTGCACTTCAACCAATGTTTTTGTATTAACAATGGGTAAAAGGGATAGGTGTAATGTTAAGTTGTTTTTCATGATGACAATCCCGCAGAGATTTACAACACAACTCTGCAATTCCCCTCTCCTAGGGATTGAGGTGTAACAAGCCTTACAGTTTTGGTTTACAACCATGCAGATGTAAGCTAAAATGCTCTGATATACCCACTGTACACTACCTACCCACTTACAGACAATGATAGTGACTAGCAGTTGAACATAGTGCACATCCCCAATGCAAACATTTCCTATTTTATGAAATTGTTGTTAGGAAAATAATGTCTCCTGCAGTAAAGTGTAGTTATATCCAATGGGATAGTGTTGTTCAGTGATTTTTGACTTTCCAGTTTCAGCAAGAGGCAGTGAACATGTTTTATGCTTTTATGCATAGAGGGAGAGTCTACATGTCTACAGCTGTCCTAAAGTTTTATACAACTTCCATTTCTTTCTTACTCCAATCTCTTCCAATATTACAGCCTTGCACTGTATCCTTTCGCCCAGGGCAATATTAGCGACAGTCTGACAGACGGTATTAAACAAGAAAGGTAAAATCAGATTTTTCCCTCCCCATGAGTGTTCACTTTGCTAAAGTTCTCATTACCTGAGGGAGACAAGGGCTAGAGAAGTCTCATTTTAGTGAGATTTCAGAAGCCAGGTACCCAGACCTTATATCTCTATATTCAATGTTTCAGGTGTAATCTCCTCCACACCCTCTTTTCTTGGTTATGAAGTAACCCCTGCCAAATACATTGGCTTTTCTCCCTTGGCTAATCTCACATCATCACATCAGGCCTGTTGTATTGATTTCTGGGGAAAGTAGTCCTAAATTGCTCTTCCTTTGTCAATCTAAGGCTTGTTACCAGGCAACAGGATGACCCCCCCTCCGACACACACGCACACAACCCTAAAATACACACACACACACACACACACACCGTGCACTCCAACACACGCACACAAACACACATGCTCAATTACACTCTTGACACAGTGCCAAAAATGCAATCTGAGAGTACCTTTCCTCCTTCTAATGTGAGATATGAAACTGTGCTGGTGACAAATATGTTTCAGCACATGCAAACACCAAATCAATGTTGGAAGGCAAAGCCGTGTTTTTATTGAAGGTATAAAATTACTTGACTTGAAATTTCTTGCATAAAACACTTTTTCTGTCTGCTTCAAGAAAAAAAATACCAGAAAAACTGCAATAACAACTGCTGAACAGTGGGATTATAATACCCAAATATGCACGGTCTCCTAATTTTGATTTGGAAAAACAAAAAATGTCTTGTAGCGACTTTGTGGCATTTTGATGAATGATGAAAATAATGTGGTGCTTTTCAGTTAGAAACAGTGTAGTGTGTGTAATAATTTAATAGCACGAATGCTGTGCTTGAGGCCATTTGGTTAAATATTGTGTTTCACATTAAAAGTGATGACTGTCAAATCAAATTCCTGGAAGAATTCTTGCGAAAAGACAAATTGTCACTGGCTTTTTGATAGATTGGTCAAATATTTAAATACAATTATTCAAATACATTTCTTCATATTAATCACATTTGAACACTGCTCGTCTGTTCTCTGCACCCATTTTTCATTTGTAACTGCTCAAACCCCTTCAAACTAAAGTGGAGTAATTTCTTTCTAATTCATATATTCAATCTGAAATGCAGAAGACGACACACACATACATACATTCACAACCTCAGAGGGGTAGAACAGCATTGGTAGGTGGTGGGGGATTCAATTGTGGACCACCTGCTTCTGTCACCTGGGACATATTTTACATGATTGAGCCAAGTGCCCGAGATTGGACACACATGACAACATTCAGGGAGCTAGGCTGGATAAGAATGTGCATTTTTTGGCATGAAATGTGTGCAATATTGTACCTACGCTCCCTCCTGTACTATCTTCTTTATGTCTCTTACACCAGTAAGTTATTCCAGACAAACAACTGACGGATAGGGATTGAGGTTTTAATGAGAAAAAGACAGACAGAGGCGGAAATGAAACACTGGTTGCCCATACAAATTGCTGTAATAACCATATCTACATTAAAGCTTTGTAATAACTTATACAGCATGGTTTATTGAGGTTGGGATGGAAAAAAGAAAATAAATGCCTATCTGCAGTGTTTCTGAATTAATATCTCATTATGGTTCCGCATCATCATTTTTTGGTCTCATTTTAAAAAGGCAGGGGATTACACACTAATTACATATTGCATGGTGGGGAATGTCTTCACTGGTGATGAATAAAAGTGCAACTGCTCACATGGAAGTGTTCCTGTTTCACCGAGCAGGAATGCTCCTCTTTATCAATCAAGTTGGTTTCACAGTAAAGAGCATAATGAATCGGAGTATGACCTCTTGATCCCAGTCATTTCTGTTTATTTGTCACTATCTCCAGAGGCTTCTTGTCATTTGTTTTATTGAAGAAAAAAGACTTGTTGTTTTGAGGAGCTATACCTTAAGATATACCAGCACGAATGACATTCCCATATCACTGTCTCCATCATAATTTGGTCAAACAAATTTCCTCTCTGTGTTCATTAAAAGATTTCTGTATTCATACACATTCACTAACTCCTTCATGTCACAAGGGTTTTATCTCCCATCCCCTGCACGTATTCAAAACGAAAAAGAAATCCCTTGCCATCACATCTTTCCACAGATGAAATTGGCTCCTTTTAGAAATGATTCCAAATGTGACTGTGTCTGTGTATGTGTGTGCATGTGTGTGTGCCTGCATCGCAGGGAAGCTGCAGTGATAGCCTCAGGCTGCACTCCTCTGTATGTATCTGATCTAGGCCTAATGAAGCTGAAAGCCTGGCAGTTGTGAAGAGCATCTGCAGAGCCACAGAGTGATGGGCATCTCATTCTGCTGCGGTGTCCCAGGGGGGCCACACACATCTGAGGACCCTGCCTGCTGTTTGCACAGTGACTCGGTGCCCCCGTGTACCCATGCTGCAGAAGGTCATGCCACATATGCTGTGGATGCCATCTGGAAGGTCTGCTTGACTGCCACAACAGCCTCTCATGCAACCCTGGACTGGTGATATAACTGGCTCAGAGGATGACCAAATACATGTTTTGGGAAAATTCAACTGCCAAGTTCTTTTGTTTATTTTTGTTTACATGAATACCTCCACATGCAATACAATGTTAATAGTCAAACTAATCCTGGTGACTATCTGTAGCGTCTATGATGTTCAGCAGACAGATATCAGTATAGAACCCAGGACACCCAAAGGCAAACAAATCATTTTATATATAATTGCAATGTATGCAAACTTATTTAAATTGATTAGAAGTAGAATTAACATCAGCATGTGCTGGGACATGTGTGAAAATGTTTTTTTTTTTTTATACTTTTCACACACACACACACACACACACACACATACATCTCCCAATAAACAACAACAATTCACAGTGGCCAGATATGATGAACACAGCACAATATATTCAAAGAGATAGACAGTTGTGGTTTTGATGAATTGAAGAAATACTTATCCAAGGCCCGTCATTTTTATTTTTATTTTTCTGTGCTCTTTTGTGCATCCAAACTGCAATTTTGGATTCTTTCCCTTCATTCTTTCATGTTGACACTTCCCAATTTCCACGATCTGGAGATGATTAAATTACAGGCATTAATATGACAAGTGAGTCCCATGCAACAGGGTCTGGGCCGCTGTACCCCATACATCTAAATATAGATTTAATAACAGTGGCTAAAATGCTTACAGTGCAATCTGTAGCTCTCTCTCTCTCCTTCTCTAACTGTGCATATAAACATCAAAATACTTGTATTGAAAAGGAAAAGAAATACTGTAGCTCTCTCTCTTTCTCTGTCTCTCTCTGTAATGGGGAGAGCAAAGAATGAATGTCTGACCATTTGCTTTTCGAGCTACATTAACCACAGAGCCAGAAGAGATGCTCCTTGGCAGATTTCAACAGTGGTGTAATAAAAAAGGGACCTCTAACCAGTGGTGTACTGCAGTGAAGGCATTTAGGCAAAATGACTAACTGATAGGCCTCCTTCTTCTTGGCGTCTCTGCTACTCTGCCTCAACGAAAGCTTAGTTTTCTGGCAACTCTACAGATTCTCCACAGTGTTCTTTTGTTGCTCATCTGTATCGTCAGAATGATGAGCGCTCATGTTTCCAACTAGGTGAGAGAAGGGACAGACATATCAGGAAACATGAGAGGTCTTCATAGTGGGAAGATGTCATGTTATTGGATGAGAGAGGAAGGCTGCCTCAACTAAACCGACAGGCATCACACAGGACAAGTGGTGATGTATTCGCTCCATCCTGACACGTTGAAAACATCTCACTGTGAATGCTGCGCCAGGAAGCTTTACCATCACTGTGTTGCTCACTCAATTCTTGTGTCAATTAGTTTAGATTACCGCCTAGGAAATCAAATTACCGCCCTGATGTGAAGGTGTTATTTATCAAAATTTGCACACTTGCAACACAGTGAATTCATAATAGATCCGGTGAAAACCTGCCTGGTCTCTCTTTCAACCACTATATTCCTGTGGTCTGTCTGCTTAGTGTGCAGACAGCCAGCGGTTCTGTTTGTCTCTGTGCAGCTTCTATAGGGTATATTGAATGTGTCTGACCCACTGTCTTTCATGGAACGTCTTCCAGTGGTTCCTAATTACCTTTGGTTTTATGGTCAGACCTGTGTCAGTCCCCCGCTCAATTTGTTCCTGTGAAATATGGCTTGGCCTTGGGTTCAAGTAGGGGAGAAAACACGCCGCATTGATTAATCAAGGCATGCAGGTCCAACCTCTGTTCTCAGAGAAGTCAATTCAATGACAGGTTTTCACCTGGGGCACATTCCAGAAGTCTGAAGTTGCCTCCTTTCCTTAATTAATTTCCTTATATCTTTCCTTCATCTCTCCCCCCCCTCCTCTTTCCTTGAAGTAACTGATTTATGTTAAAAACGCTGTTCTGAATCTTTCTAACAATGTTACATTTTATAACTAAATTATGCAAGCAGGCAAATTGTTAATGCAGAACATTGTGCTTGTTCTAACAGAGGCAGTGCATACAGTGTGAACAAGAGAGGACATGAGAAAAGAGATTTGAGACTGGCCCCACAGCTGTAGGACAATGCCTTTACAGTATGACAGAATAGTGTTATACTGTACTGTATGTGGAAAACAGACTGTAAACATAATATGTTTTGCCATAGATGTGGAAATTACAGGACTGGTTGACTTTTACTGTCTGGTGTTAACCACAACAATGCTTTGCATTGTTGATGCATACAAGAATAGTTTCCATATTGCTTTACATGTAAAGAATCCACACATTTTATTGTTGAAAAACAAAAGGAAAGACATTTTACCCTCTTTCCTTTTATTTTGTAACCTTTCTCTTATGTGATTTGAGTGCACAGTATAGTGATCAAATGAAAATAAAACTACTATACATTGGTAAAAGCAACCTAATGAAATGTGGATTGTTCGTAAAATGTTAAAGTGAAAACATTTGGGGGAGCAATTTTACTCTGCAAGGTTATCTTAATGCCTTCGATGTCTCCTCAGTTTGGTTTATTAGGGAAGTATCTAGCTTACCATGAGCAGTGAGACAATTACAAAGACAATTTCACGGGGAGGGTTTCTATAATCATCAATGCATGCTGGGAGCCCATATCAGAGTAAGTTTCATTTGGGCTGAAGAGAATTCATTTGTAGTTTATAACTCACAATGCAGCCATTAGCAACTGCACTCAATCAGAGATTTTGAAAAGAGAGAGAAAAAAAGTGAGGATGAAAATGTGAAAACACCATGCAAATTAAAGCTTTTGAGCTGAAGTAAATGAGCGACTTAAATGATTTATCCAATGCACATTAAGTGCTGCCTTTTAAGTGTGCATTGTTGAGTCTCTGGACCTAATACAAAAACCAAATTCGCAATACTTATTAAATATTTCTTTCAGAGCAACCCCAGAGCAATATAATTCATACAAAAAAGAATGCCATAGATGTTACTTAATCCTCCGATCCTAAACTTTACTTGAAGTGCGCACAAGTCTGTGTTAACCAAGGCTGAACTGATTTGTCTAACTGATGGTTCAGAAAGAAACTGGAGCTGGCCGACACCAGGCCACTTACAGTAATCCCCATTATGCATGCTTACATCAGGCTGCAGTGTTGTTTTGATGAAAATATAACAAGTCATAATGAATGGAAATTAATGTATGTTTGTGGGATCAAAATAGCACATAATTACACTATTACCCCTGACGATACAGGTATGCCCCCATCTAACACCACAAACATCAAGGTCTCTCCAGCAAATATTTCCTTGAGGTTAGTTTGTAAACAAATTAAATTCATTAAAGGGGGATGACTGGAGGTAAACACCAGCATGCCTTGCATGCTGCTTGTAGTCTACATGGGCAAAGAATTTCCCCTGCTAAGGTGAATATAATGCAATTCAACACAATGTCATTGGACTTAAAGCATAGCAGGTGATCTTACATTAAAGCTAGATGATGCATAGTACTGATTATTACTAGTTTAAATTAGGATGCATAAGCTTAGAGTTTATTGTGTTTAGAATATCATTGCGTTAATGATGGTTTATGATAAATGAGTTTGTGCCACACCATGATAGACATGGCTATTAGGGCTAAAAGGAGATGGGACCCACACCCACAGGAGCCACAGCAATTAGTTTCAGCCAGATCAGAGGGTGTTGGCATAATGACCTGATTCTGGCAGCTTATTCTATTCCTGATCTCTAATCATGGTTGCCACTGGCATCTTTCTCTTTCTCTCTCTATTCCTCTCTGCCTCTGCTTCCTGGTCTGGGGATATGCATTAATGAAATAATAAAGACTAATGTGAATGTTGCAGGGCCGAGTGACCACTCACACGTGGCTCTCTTGCTTTAGCGAGTACAATTACACAGTAAGTTTGATCGGTGGTGATAGACAAAACAGCAGGGGCTCATAAATATGGATGGAGAGTCTGAGAAAATAAATTAACAGGGCCTGGCCTCTCGGCTGCCCCACTTAGACTGTCAATTACGGACCTGACAGGAGCCTTGCGAAGAGCCACACAAGGATGACACACACACACACACACGTCGGACACAGTCATTAAACTGTGCATTTGAGACCATTCTGAAGCCATACAGCAGTCACCTGCTTCATTATCAGCAGACAGAGTTCATGCTTTCTGACATGTATCAAGAGCTTACAGTTATTGAGTAGTGTCAGCCAGTGTACAAAATCCAATGCAGGGGATGATACAGGAAAAAATGACAGAGATTCTCATTTTCACATAATGTAAAATATTTTTTACTTGAGGCAGATTTCTTGCTTGTTTCGAGGAGTCGTGCAAAGACATTCTGGGGGCCAGAGGCGAGAAAAAAAAAAGACAAGCAAACCAGAAGTCTGCATCTTAAAATGGGTACAGTAAAGAATGTTGCACCTTTTTTAAGCAAGGTCACTATTTTACATGTTTTGGGGGGGTTTTTTGGCCTCATTTTAAATGTGGCAGTGATATTAAATTATGTATGCTGAGAAGATGAACACATTATTAGAGGGCAAAGAGTGGAAGGACAAACAGGCAGGAATTCAAAACCTATTTGGGTCCATGTCTGTGCAAATGTCTTCCGCATTCATATTCTCTGTGACAGGGTCAATCCTGCAGTTTTCATACCAGCAATGACTCACCTTCTGACCTAAAAAGCTGGCTTAAGGCCAATTTATGAGGATTTGCAGACAGAACTAGCATCAATTGGAATATGTTAATATATATAGCAATACAGTTTGATGCATTTATGCAATTTAGTTGCTCTTGTTTATTCAAATTATTTGGGTTGTTCATTTTGTTTGCATTATTGTATCCATTTCTTGTATTATATTGTATAATTTATTTACAGCATCTATGGAACCACACATTTTGTATACACATGTTGGTGGCTTTCATTAGAATTAGCAAGTTTCTCCAGATGAAAAAGGTTGGAAAAAAGTGCAAGGGGTCGGGGGGTGTAAGGAAGCAAGCTAGCAAAGGTATATGGAGAGATATAGATTTTTCCTTAAATACCTTGATTGCCACAAATAACAGCTGCCACAATCATCTAAAAGCAATAACATTTCTCCTGCCAACCTTCCTTTTTAATAAGGAGCCAGAATGTCTGTGTGGATTATCTTCGGCCTGCACTGATAGAGGAGAGCTGGGGGGGTACTGGGTGCAGCCTGTCCTAAAACACTGCTCCACTTCCGATAGAAAATGCAAGCGCTCGTATGCCTCTGGGGTCTGAGTTGGATTCAACTAGCAGGTCCAGCAAGAAAATAAACACTGCCTATTTGCTTTTAAGTATTTGAATAATAAATCGCACATGTTACCTTTGAGGATGTTAGGCTCTGAATAAGCAGTCAGGTGCATGAACAAACCAGCCACCGGAGTATTACACACCTTACAAAATGAATGCATAATGACTCTGAGCATCAAACAGATGGAAAGCTTTAATTTTCTTCAGGAAACCTATGAGGCCATGTGAGTATGGCAGTAAAAATATCTATTTATAGTATACACATTTACAAGATGTGTATTAATGGCATTGTGTGTGAAGAGAGTATCTGAGGAGAGATATAGATAAACTTAGAAAAGAGGTGAGTTCTATCTTTGGAAGAGAGTAAACATTAATGTTTTCCCAAATTTGCTATGCACCATTATGGGTTCAGCCAAAGAGCCTTTTAGATAGTTGACAGTAGAGATTAACAGAATACATGGGCTGACAGAAAGAGGCGGGGAAAGGTCTCAGGCCTGTACTGAAGTACAGATGTTACAGTTTTACTTTATGTTTCAAATTCAGCCAGATTAATATTGTAAACAGCACAGAATCATGTATACTGGGACGGTATGTCTTTATTCGAGTTTTTATAAAGCAGGGACAGAAAACAGAACAGACGGTATCAATCAATCAGACAACACAGATGGCTTCTCAGGGAAGCACATTTTTCTCTCAGTTAGCCTGCAGGACCGGTTCTGATAACTAGCCCGCACAGCTCCGACTACACAAAGCTGATTATATGGAAAAGAGTATAGATCTGGATAAACCTTCCCTTCCATATATAATTATAGAATATTTAAGATGAGCGAATTCGCTTGATCCAAAACCACTCTAATACCATCATTTGTGTATAACCAACAATGATAAAAAATTAAATAGTTGCCTCTGTGATAACTTTCCAGAGTTGTAAAATCCTGTCTGTGAGTATTACAAAACGTTGTGCTGTATTTTGGTGCCTTTAAGCCTTTAAACGCATTAATCTGTTACTCCAACTGGATTTCCTGGATCGTATTTCATTGTCTCACGGGTACCTTAAACAACATGCCCCCACCAACGCAGCCCCCTGCAATGCTTTAATGCAGGGCTGTTTCTGGTCTGAATCCCCACTAATAGTAGCCCTGGCTGTTTTTCTACGAGTTGATAGGAGAAAATGCCTAACTGGGATCTCAATTTCAAATCGCATTTTCTCTACAAATATTGTTTTATCAACACTAACTTTCTCACTGCTTCTTATTCTTTGTACTGTAAAAAATAATCCTATTATTAATTCACTATTGATAATTAATAATTCAAACATGAAATCAAGAGTTTCCTAAACAATCAGCAGACACAATAAAGATGTTCCTGTAATACTTGTTTCACCGGCCAACCAGAGGGTCACAGAGGAGAATCAATGCTTAATGTTACTGAGATAACTTACTGGAACCAATTGAAAAGCCCCAAATGTAAACTTCCACCACAAATGGTGTTGGAGGCAGATTCAAACAAGTGCCTCACAGCAAGTACAATTATTTCCTTTCAGTCTGTGATCAGCAGACAGTTCTGTGTTGGTACAAGGTCTTTGTTGTCACCAAAGGGAGAGAGATCAGCGCCTGCCAATAGAAATGAAAGCATTAGAGATGGATTGAAAAGCTGCAGCCCTCTGCCAATTTTCCATGATCATTAACTCATTGACAATTTTGTCAGCAAATTATGCGTAGTCTGCGTCAGGTTTCCAGGCAATTTCCTTGTGAGCCATCAAGTTGTTTACCCACCGTGTTTGCTGCTAAAAAAAACTGTTAAATCACACTGTGAGGGAAAAAATCTGTACACGTTGGTTGGTACATTTCTGAGAATTATCCACACCTTCACATGCCCTCATACTTCTAGCCTTTATTGTATGTCTGCTAAAGGTCTTGAAAAGAGATTGCCATATTGGATACTGAAGACTATTAGTCTGGAAGACAGCGATGTTGACGATGTGCCGCATTGATTGTGCCACCTAGAATAAGTTGCCATAACGGGATCATATTGATCAGAACCATTCATGGCATACAGTATGTTTCACTGCCCTGTGGACAAATTCAATTGTATTGATGAAAGCATGCTGAGAGGATCAAGTGCATACCTATACTATACTGCATGTAGCGGGTATAGGAGAAAGATATACAGCCGATTAATCAAGTTAAGTTACACCCACAACAGTCTAGACTGCTTGCATACAAGTGGTGGCTTAGCAGAGTGACATGGCATTGAAAGAACTGCAAATCACATTCATGCGCTGTGGATCTACTGTATGTTCCTGATATCTCCTCATTGTATACAGGTTTTCAAGACGAGGAATTAATTCAGTGTATAAATAAAAGAAATGAGAAGATAATATGCACATTTTAATATCTACAAAAGCTCCACTGTGTGTTTGAATGGATAGGCAGATGGACAGATTTTCCTAGCTGTAACTAAAGGATAGATTAGTGGTTAATCTTGTTGTAGGGTTTCTTCTTTCACTCAAAATCATTCCAGGAAACAAGAGCAGATTTGAAATCCATCCAAATCTAATTAAAACACTCAATACAAAGGACTGTGCTTTTTTGACAGTTTGATTGGAGGGATGAGAGGCACGGTGAGGGAGGGTCTACTGTAACCATTTCACAGGAGGCTCCATGCAGTGTTGTTCTTTAGGGGGTGCCTTTTGTTGTTACTGGAGACAGATAGGCATTCCTGATAAATGTGAAAATGTGTCAAAACTCAGGAGGGAAGCCGGGAAAGTACCAGAGGTAAATTTGGCCTACTTGGGCATCATTACAGCTATTGTGTGACTGTCAGTAAGTTCACCCACATTGTACTGTATTTTTGCTGATGTAGTGCATGCTTAGTAAATTACTATTTCCTGTGGTGTTGCTATGCAGTCTGCACTTGTCTCATATTTTCTGAAATCAAGTTAAAAATTCACTTAAAGTTATTGGTTTTAAAATATTTTTAACAATGTTTTTTAAAACTATAAATGCTCCACAACATCTGAAATAACTTGCTGAACTGCAGACTCCTAAATAACTGGGCATGAAGCCACAAGGCAATATGAGAGAGCGGCTAGCTTCACATGGACAGGACTTCACATGTTGTCTGACCACAGGCAAAAAAAGAGAAATCAATATTTCTTTACAGGCCTGGGAGACTCTGAGGGCTTGCTTAACGCCCTAACAACATGCTTTAGAGCGCTGTCTGTCCCATAAACCTATCGTATCTCTGCAATCTCCAACTCTGCCCGGCGACAGGCCCTCCCAGGCCCCCGCTCATACTTTACTGTCTGGCCCCTACAGTCCCAGCCCTTACAGCCCCCTGTCCCAGTCCCTGCAACCTTTCGCTCCTCAGCCTCTACAGCAGCAACAGCAGTGCTGTTAGCATTGTTAATGGCTATTGTTATGAATGAGGACCTCTGCTCCTCTTTCTTCATTGGCAAGCCCCGGGCAGGCAGATGGATAGGCTGCTACTTCTTCTCTGCTATCAGGACAGCCCAGACGCTGGGCCCGGGACTGGCGGAACAAAGTAGGAGGAATGATGCCCCAGTGGGGAGGAAAGGGCGAGAGGGACCAAGGCGGAGGAGAGGAGGGAGTGGGGAAAGGGATGAGGGAGGAGAGTCAAGGGAAGAGGGCGACAGAGGGAAAAAAAGCAGAATAGGAGGGGGCAAGAGACAAGGGTGACGGAGCAAGGGAGCAATAGAAGGGAGCAGGTCTCTCCTCCCCTGAATAAATTTGGAGCTCTATTGTAAAGGGTGTAAGAGAGGAGTGTGGCTGCTGTCTGTGGCAGAGGCCTATATTCTCAGCAGCCTGTGGAGAAGAAAAGAGGAGGGGTGAGGGGCACACACTGCCCCGTTACTGGCCCCCTGCCGTACCCCCCTAACCCCCCCTCCAGCACCCCTGCCTGGTGATGAATGGTGGTACTTGCTGAAAGTGAAGCCTGCTGGTGAGCCTTGGCTCAGGCTGCGAGGCAGGGGGAGACTGCTTGGAAGATCACGGGGACAAACTCAGCAAAAGGCTGCCCTTCAGTCGCCCATATACTTCACCAAGATAGCAAGTCCACTGTTGGCACACAACTACAGCACGGGTAACAGAAGAAAAAAAAGAGAGCTGGAGCCTAAGCCTATGTCCAAAGATAGTCTCTTACTCTCATCATAAAGGAATTCAGAATTCATAATGAAATCCACTAAGGCACATTTTGGTTTTGTGCATTCTCCAACACTGTTTGAGTGAGGAATCCTGGCATTGAAAAGGCACAACACTTGCAATAAATAGCAACTGTTACCATATGACTGTATGTAGTGAATTAGTCCTCCAGTTGACAAAACCTGTATATTCTACTAATGTTGTATCTAGTGGGACAACTCTTCTTCACTATTGATCATGCTCTCACCTCCATAAATTACTTATTGTGGTCAAGAATGTCAGCCAAGACATTTGCTATAACCGCAAAAATGGAAAATACTAATTGCCCACTCAAATAATGAATGTGCTATTTGCTGACTACATCACAAAAGATGCTGTTCTGTTGATATGAGATTTTTTTTTTTCAGGCAGTGTACATAAAAAAAAAATCCATGTCAAACAACAACTGTTTTCTTGCAATCTCTCTAATGAGCGGTGTCTCTGGTCCTCACCACACACTTCCTTCTCACTCTGCCTCATTTTCTCTAGCTCTCTCTGTCACACGCACAAAATGAGAAAGTAGATCCTGCTCTAAAGCAGACCTTGTTGTATTAGAGAAAGAGACAGAGAGATGGAGAGAAAAGTAGGAGGAGAGATGGAGAGAGCCTGGGGGCTGGCCTCTGTCCCGGCTCCCCCAGCCTCTCTGGATCCCAGCCATCTGCCACAGCTGCTGCCTGGCTTTAACTGCCACTCTAATTGACAATGAACCCAGAGCCCTGTGATAATTGTGGCTGCTTGGTGACTTGGGCAGGTAATGCCTCCCTTTCAGGATTTATCAGGCCCCATCTGTTCCTCGTAGTGCTATATGTGGCCGAAAAGGCCCCCTACCCAACCATCAGCACTCACCACTACTTCATCCCCTTCCATTCCTCCTCCTCCTTTAGAACACCATCCCATTTCGTCCCCCCCACCCCAGTCGCTCCATCCATCCCTCAATCTGCACCCCCTCCCTACCCGTCCTGCTCAGTCTTCATGTGCATTGTCATAGCCAACCAATATCCTGCACCCTAACGGCTCCTCCGTCTCCTCCTCCAGTTGCTGAGCAAATATTGGCCTTTTTTTTGTGAAAGGATGCTTATTAGAGAGCAGCTCCCTGGCTGGGGGCAGCCACACCCACCAGAGGGCACAGCTCTGAGGCGAGGATTGTTTGTTCAATCAT
Source organism: Morone saxatilis (assembly GCF_004916995.1). NCBI lineage: Eukaryota > Metazoa > Chordata > Actinopteri > Moronidae > Morone > Morone saxatilis. The sequence goes on from NW_023339873.1 coordinate 11,565,684, forward strand.
TAACTAAAAATAAAAGACTCCTTGTGATTGCGTGAAACTCCCCCTTTTCCTCAGTTCTGTGGCGTGAGATGAGTGTTGTGGGTGGTGAGTCAAGAACAACTGGAGGGTTGCGGGGGGAGCCATAACCTCACACCCCTTGCCAACACCACACTACCCGTGCTCTGTTGATTTGATAGTGCCCCTCTTTCTCACATGGGGGAACAATTGAGATCTCTGCAGTGTTAGCAGGTGTTGTGTCCAACGGTGTTTGATTATTGCTATGCTCAATCTTGATCAAGTCTGCTTACCAGCCGTCCCCCATGTTCTGAACTGTCACTGTCAACAACATTGCACATTTAGCATGTCAGAAATTGTAATGCTGATAAATTGATAGATAATTCTCATATCATTCTTAGTGTAAATAATTGACAATTCCAATATGGGGCTTATGAGTGTGTTGAGTGCAAACAAAGAGTCCAAAACTTCCAAGCCTGCAAGTTTAGCACTTTTCAGCAGTCAGTCAACAGCTGTTCTTCAGATGCTTTTGGGAATTACTATGACAACAGGTTGTCTTCACATTCACGTCAAAATCAGTTCTGAACGTCCTTCTGTATCCAACAAAAGCAAAAAATATATAGTCTCAAATAAAATGTACAAAGATGCAGACAGGAAGCACACACCACTACGGGCACTGGAGACCGTGCCAAATGCTTTTTTCTATTGCCAGATTAATGTCAGATACTGGCAGATAACTGGAAAATATGTCAGCTTTACTTTCCAGAAATGGACAGATCTTGGCCATGTGCTGCCTAATTGTGGGCAGTGTTTTCCCATCTGTTATGAGTAGATATAATTTTCAGACAGAGTGATCAGATATGGTACACATTTACTATCATCATCCTAAATGGAGAGTATGTATTTATTTATAGCACGAGTATGAGCTACCATCATTGTTCATAGGTTATGTACAATGTGCACCACTATAGCTCATTTGGGTGAGAGCCACAGTGTTTTTCGTTTGCCAAAAAAAGGACAAAAGAATGCTTCAATGGTTTTTGATCAGCACAGAAATCCAGTCAGAACTGTTTATGGAATTATTTTCCCAACTCACAGTGGGAAACAATTTTTTTTTTTGTTCTCCACTTAATTATTGTATGTTGCCTAAATTAACGGTAATTGTATTTCATGGAATAACACAGATTCTAGCATCCTTCCCTGTTTGTAAACTACGCATAGAAAACATGTTTTACAAACCATTAAACTCACAAATTTATTCACACAAATAAAACCAGCCATCTGTAATTTAGCATTATTTCAGTGCATTAGGAACAGAACATTTAACTCAGCCATAATTTTAGGCTTTGAATTAGAGCTTGGATGAGAAGGCACTCTAAACAGGAGTGTTGTGTGGACACAAGAGTGGAAAAATGTCATATGGAGAGTTTATGAATATGAAACAGGGTTACAATTTAGACACAGAACGGCATTCTGTTTAGCTGACATTCTATCATTTAACTCATTGGTTGGAGATAAATTGATATTTGAATGTGGTTGTGATATAAAAGCAGTGCAATAATATTGTGAGTATCCTAGAAGCTGCAAATGCGAATGGAAATAATGGCTTCCACTTTTTGCCAAGATTATGACATGAAATTGCTTCATTCTTTGACATTTACCAAACTATTTGAGACCTAGACCTGATTTACCTTTGCATCTCTTTCTAATACCTCATCACTTCCAGAGCAGATTTCAGGATTTCAAGTGCAAGGACATTCAGCAGGCATGCAATACCGAAACAGCAAGATTTCTCTCTCTCTTACACACTCACAAACATACACGCTCACTCACAAATTCATCCTGCTGACAACCCACCACTCCTAATCCCTCCTCATCATGGCTGCCTGAGCCCTCAGGGTTCCAGTTATTTGGTGTGTATACCACAGGATACTGATGCTGTTGTGTTGCCTGCTCAGGTGCAGGTGTGTTAGTGCGTGTATATGTGTGTGTGTGTGTGTGTGTCTGCCAATTCAAAATGTAGTTGCATGATTTGAAACAGGAATTAGCTGGCTAAATACCATACTAACCTTCAGAGTGCTCACCTGCAACCTAATCTTAATGGTCAACAAAATGGAATTAATGCCCCTGATGGTTAATAGATTTTGGCATCATCAACGACTGAATGGTTTATGAATATTGCTTTAAGAACATAAGTAGGGCTGTAGTGGAGGGAGAATGTATGCAAATTCTGTAATAGCATATATGCAGCACCTCCTCACTGTTTACGAACAGACTACTATACATCTGACTGCACTCAGACTGGGCTCTTTCTCATAGTTTCCATCGAAATTCTGAAATCGGCAATGTTGTTATCTGTTGGATTATTGTATCCTCATCGTAGCACTATTGTATCCTGTTAACACAGAGAAACAAGCAACCCATAATCCATTCGTGCTACATGGGTTTTTAAAAAAAAAAACCTCTGCGCTAGAAGCTAGCAGGAAGAAACAAAGGGATTCACATATTACTTTTTAAACATGCTGCATCAAATAATAATCTGTTGTATAAAAGACCACAAACTAAGTATTTACTAGAACTAAGCGAGGTTAAGTTATTTTTAGATTTGTTTTTAACCATCCAGTTTATTGATGTAGCTTGGTAGCTCAAGCATGTATGTAAACTCCATAGCTCATAACCTACTGCATATATCCACAATATTGTGTTCTACTATGGCTGTCATAAACACCATTCAAGTTAAAGTGCTGTTCCATGTAACATTTTAACTTGCATGTCACATTTTTAAAAAACAGGCTAGTGTAGCTAAAGTAAGGTAGGATTTACCCAGGCTTTAATTTACCACCACAGCCCAGCATTATAAGCACATATTCACACAAACATAATTCATGTATATGTGTATATTGTATTTTTACATTTTAAATCATGACCATTCTGTAAGGCAAAAATCTGTATGATAGCTTTGAGGATGCTATGTGTTGGATAAGGCTAATTAAACTCAAAAACTGCTTTCAGAGCTCTCTGACTCACATTATAAGTGAGGACAAAGGCAATGACATGATCTTAATCAAAATGACAAGAGCATTAAAAATGTAGCATTGCTCAACACAGGCAAAGATAAGAATCGATTTGGGCTGCTGATGATGGTTATCACCATTAATTATTGAATTAGTTCTCCATCATCATATAAGTGCACTGCTGCATCCTTCAGGGAAGGGACAGGAACATGTTTCTCTTTGCTAATGTACAATTTGAATTCTTCTTTACTATTCTAGCTACTATACATATTGCCCTCAGGCTAAATTCACACTACAAGCTCAACATGTAAACATAACATACTCATTTTATCTTTACGTCTTAGACTTGCTGTCTGGCTGTGTTGTTTTCTGCCTTCCTATTGGTCGTAATCTCTCTGCAACATTTATTAGTGGATGGGACGCTAGCAGTGTGATAGCACACAACTCCAGCTCTCTCTTGTAATAACTACAGAGTCCCGTGTGTTGTGAGCCTGTGATCCTGTGAGCCTGCGGCCCATCAGAAACACCATGTCCCTCTAGGTGCATTAATCCGACAGGCAAGGCTTGACGCTGAGGGCTGAGGCCCAGCTATCTCCTACCTTGGCCTCCCAGGATGGCCCTGCTTAGGCAGAGGAGCTCCCCACTGACCCCCAGGCTAGAGGGGCGCTGAGATTAGCAGCTTTGTAACTTTGAACCTGTCACAGGCCAGTGCTGTGGGATGGACGGGGCCTGGATTAGCACAGGGGAGAGGAGAGCTATTCTACATTTCACACACAGCTAAGAGGGGATTCAGGATTCTGGTCACTGCCAACTGGGAGATGGGGTGTAGATGAGAATTTTGGAAGGTATTGCATGCATGTGTATGTGTGTGGGTCTGTTTTAGGATGTTTGAAGTAGAATTAAAATAAAGATTAAAAAGTTAATCCCAAGGTTTGATAGATATACTGTATGGGCAACCTGATCTTAATTCACTAGGGGAGATATCCTATCACATGATACCCAGGTGCACACCATGATATTTAAGATGTGGCTTTTTTGGGGTTACACAAAATCTCAAAGACTGGAAAATGTCTGTTTCAACATCCATTTTTATCAAAACATGCTATCTAATAGCTTTGACTGAATATTGTTGATCCAAAGCTAACACAGAATGTCCTAAAATGGCCTCAAGCTAGTGTGTATTGAAATGGTTGCGAACATCTTCTCATTCAATGAGGCACAATGGGCTGGGGTGAAGCAAACATGCTAATCAGATACTCAATCATCCTTAACAATACACAGTAGACACTAAATAGGAAGATGACTGTACAGTTCACATGAATAGTAGCCCTGCAGGTCTTAGGTGTCATTGATAGCAGAGCATTGTGATAGTCCATTACCATATGTTTTAGCCATTGTCATTAGCCTGCTATTTGTCGGTCAAGGGACCCTGACACGATAGAGAAGGAGTGCTCATTTATCATAAACACACAACAGTGATTCAAGCACTCACAAAGAAACCTTGCACCTCAGCATTAATATTCATTGCTTCATTGGAATTGTTCTGCTATCAACAATATGTTTCTCTTTCTTCCTATTTCTCTCAGTTTCACTCCAAGAATTCTTACTTGCCCACAGCTTTCCCTGTAATTTTTTTATTATGAGAAGTCTTTTTCTATTTAGTGTCATTCTTCTCCACTTTGCATAATGGTGTCAAGGTTAATAGCCTTAGTAATAGTGCTTACATTACATATTCCCAAATTTCCAGGCTCCAACAGCCAGCAGCCACTTATACTTCAAAAGGCATGAGCAAACATGCAACAATTTAAACTCTGCTTGTGCACATTATGAAGTAAGTCATAAAACGCACTTTTAAGTTAAAACACAGTCCTTCACATTTCAAGCTATGTCATTCATACAAATACTTAAAAGTATCTGTCTAAGTCGATGTGAGCAACTGTCACAGATGGAAGGACGACAGATAGAACCACCTTTCAGGCGACTTGGCTTAGCCTCGTTAAATGGCTTCCGACAGCCAGATTCATCAGTGGCTCATCTGTGCTGTTTACACTGTTTAATTGTTTGACAGTTCCTGTTTATGCTGTGTCACTTCCAATCCTCTCTGCCTCCATTAAACAGCGGAGCTTTCCTTCAATAAACGAGCAGCATTTGAAATTTGCCAGTAGCCACACTGCTGGATGTGATCAAACAAAATGTGGCTGTCCAGCTTCCTGCAGGCGTCACTCTCATATCCTGGAACTGAGATGAGGTCAATCAACACTTAAGGCACTATTTGTATGGAGGGTGTGCATGTGTGTGCATGTATATTAATGTGTGTGTGTATGTGAGTGAGTTACTCTCAATTCCCCTGCAGCCGGTTGGTTTTTACCAGACATCTCAAAGTGGGAGGCCTGATCGAGAATCAGTTGAGCCTTTGAAGTCTGTTATAAATAAGATGGTTAAGGGGGACCTGCATGGGCAGTGATCCTGGATCGCTACTCTAAGAAGCTTGATATATACGGGTCATTGACTTAAGATGACTTATTAGCACACACACGCTGCAGGTAATGGAAGCGTAGTTATACAGGCTTGCACTTTGCATGCCATGACTATTCAACCTTCAACAACTCCTATATAACCAAGAACAGTGGACTCAGGGGAGAGAACGAGTGAGCGAGACTGAAAGAGAGCAAAACAGACAGCCAGAGGGTGGAAACAGAGTTAGTGGAGAGAGTCAGAGAGACAGAGAGAGTGTGCGCCTGCAAAGATGAAAGACAATGCAATCAATAAGATATATAAGATAACAAATAATGCCCTGGGTATCTCATTAATCGTAACATAGACTTATTATGCTGAGCGCAGGTTTATAAAGCTGGGTCACTTTGGCTCTCTTTATTGAAATATCAGCAAAGGTGAGAGGAAGTAAAACATTACTAAAACTAAAACTAAAACTTACAGTAGCTTCAGCGAAATATGTGACAGAAGGTCACCCACTCACCAACAGAGTGAGGAGCCTGTTGTTTGCTGTTGCACCCTCAAACATATGGGGGTCATTTCTGCAGAGAACAGCCAAGGAGAGAATTTAAGATGACTCGCTCCATGCTTAAATGTAGTAATAGCCTGCAGTTTCATTGTACATTATAAACTATGCAAACTATCCAGACCAACTCATGTAGTCTGTAAAAACAATTTGTTATTGCATATCTGTTTGTGTGTGTTGTTCTGTGAGTTGCGGCGTGTTGTTGTAGACACTGTGATGACATTGGACCCTCTGTCATTTTTCCCTTCATGCGTAAGAGGAAGAAAATGATAGCTTATCCCTCGATGCCCTTGAAGGCAAGGTGTCTCTACATTGTATATCCATCACAATCAACACCAGATCATTTATATTAAATGCCTCCTTCTTTTTTAAGCTACACTCCATAATATGTCGTTCTGTATGGAGGGTGAATTTAAACAGAGCAATAAACAGTGATCGTCGCACACAACTTGTCCTTCTAATTTACAGCCTGAAGCTGGGCACTGGGCTAAGGAGAGAGGAAGGTTGGAAGTCCAGCTGCATAATGACCTACACATTTTCACCTGATTTCTATTCTCTAGGTGCCATGGCTTTCTGCCATAAAGGTTCAAAAATCCATTAGCAGGGACCACAATTTACAAAGAGTAATATTGTAATTTCCATAAATGCAATGTCTGTTGGTCTTTCCATTAATCTTGATGACATTTTAGCATGATAATTTATTTATATATATGTATACACATGACCACTTTTAATAGCAAATTAATAAAATGAACTGTTATTAGCATAAAATATGGCTTGTAGTTGTGATTGGGATTACAGTCCCTTGGTAGCCGGGTCAACACCAAGCTTAATCCTCATTTTAAACTCGCAAAGTATGCTGTCAAACTTGCAAACACTGTGGCTGGAAAGCACGTCTGCTCGTCACATGTACCACTACACAGTCTTTATTTCTGTCTGGTTTGAAATTGAATTGTTCCTAATTTAGTTCTACTGTTCTGTGGTTTATTATTTGATTATTTTGTTTTTTTGTTTTCTTTCATCCAATCCTAATGCTTGCAAATAGGTATAAATAGCTCAAGACATTATAAGTATAAGCAATCATGAATCACCAAGATGACTGCCGGGATAAAGTCCCAGATTCAGAGAAAGCCCTGTCTCAGACAAGGAGAAATATGTGCTAGTGATGTAACTGCATTACAACAGCATTTCAGGACTTGGATTAAACCCATTCCACAATTACCAAGCACATTCTGAATGTGAGCCTAGAAGCAGCTTAGTGACTACAATCATGACACCACCTTGTAGAGTAATGCTGATTCACACACATTCTATTGCAATTGTCTTTCTCCACAAATCACTAAATCTTCACAAATGTCACCCAGTGCAGTGTGCCAAATGGCTTTCCCCTTCACATTAGTCTAACTGCAGACAGAGAGAAATGTTACCTTCATCGGACACTGATCAGTGAGTTCCACAACATTGCCCCCAAATGTATCTGTGCATGTATATAAGGAACCTTTTTCATGAATTGGAAATTTTCCATCCCTGAATTTTCATATGACTAATGGCATATTGTTTTCTGACTTACAAAGATGGATATGGTGCAAACAATGCCACCGTATAACTAGGTGAGCCAGACATGCTACATTAATAAACTAACTCTCACATTTTTCTTTTTGCATGTGATAGGTTGCTGTTGGTTTTATCATGGGATTTGCTGCTTGAACTAGCAAATAGCAAGTGCTGTTATAGCTTCAGACTGCTATATAATTGATTGAGATCCGGGCCGTATTGCTTATGGATGGCAGCAGACATGAGCTGTATGCAGGATAATGCAAGGCTTTGACCCGGGCCCATGGCGAGTCGCAGCTCACCTATAAAAATTTCCATGGGTGATTAATACAGGAATCATGTCAGCTTATTAGGGCTCAATTCAGCAGCCAGTGGAGAGGTGTGAGCATGCATGTTAAGAGCTATCCAAAATAGGACAGCCTGGAGTAGCTAGTGAAGTCTGGGGTAACTGTGACTCGGATATGACTTATGCGTACACACACACAGGCACACACAAACACATAGAACCAATTTGAATCTGGTCCACCCACCATACCATTTCACTGAGCACTGAAATGCTTGAATGAAGATGGATAGGATTTCCTGGAATGTAATCCAGAGGAGGCTGCTGGTCATTGCCGGACCCCATCTTGGTTTCCTTGTATGCTGTCACTTACTCACCGAGCCAGCTAGTCGTGGGTCTAAATGCAATGGGCTTTACGTGCCCTTGGTTCCCCTACAAAGGGAAATTACCAGAGATGCTGAATATGAGACAGATATTCATGGTCATGCCTTTGCCGATGTCAAGGTCTCGGTCACTTTGGCCTTCCACCTGTCCCTTCTCCAACTCAACTGATCAATATGTCATAGAGCACCGCCCAATCAAAGTAAAATACTTAGGACACACCTCCTAATAACATATTTGCAGCCATAAATGTAAAGATTAACGATAACAAATGACCAAGCCCGCCTTATGTATGCCCTGACGCTCTCCCAATGCATGAAATTTCAGGCTAGCCGCTGCTTGTCTTCAGGTTCATTACCTCCACATGGAGGCATGGGGGGTTTCAATCATACCACCCCAAAATATAACCCCCATCCAGCACCCAAACAGACTCACACACACACACACACAAACACACACATGCACGCACACACCATCTCCTCCTCTCATAATGAAAACATAGGTTAGGAGCACATTAATCAATGCAGACACCAAGTTCTATGAAATCTAAATGGGGTAACCATCCCCTGAGCATTCATTACCATTTTGTGTCAGGCTAAATAAATTAAATAAAAAATAGAAGAAGAAATACATTAGTATATTGA
>NW_023339873.1:11574596-11578237 GCF_004916995.1 Morone saxatilis
CAAAACCTTGTGATCCCATGCATTATAAAAATACCCGTGACTTTGGAGTTACCCATACAAGAACATATATAAGTGAAATAGGCCATTTAGTTTTAGTCCATAAATGCAAATTGTGACAAAGCTCAGATATAATGTGAATGTAGGTTACAACCGTATCGTAAATATTGACACAGTAAAGTGTAATACGTGTTGAAATGGAACCTTGTAAAAGCAGGGGTTGTGACCCTGATTGTAAAAGGAAAAAGGGACTACAAAAGAGCAAATTCCTTCCTATAATAACAATCATTGCAGCAGTTCTCATTTTAATATATATATTTTAGAATAATCACCCATTTAATAGTATAGACTATTTTAGAAATATTAATGGCTAATTTTCATACACACACATTTTTCACATTCTCAAAACATTTTATTTTTTTACTAATGTAGAAGTTTCCTCCATGTGTCATCTCTTTTTAAGATATTCCCTTTTCTTGACTGTTGCTGTAGGGTAGTGGTATGTCATAGCACGACATGCAGATATTAGAAATGCAACAGTCTAAGCAAAGGGCTGACCCAAGGGGGGGATAGGAGAGGAGAGGAAAACAAGGGAAGGGATTGACATGCAGAGGCTCTCAGTGCTGTTGGCCTACAACTGAAGAGCCCTTAACCAAATGAGAGGGCTGGTCTGGATGGCTTCCACAGGCCTCTGTGGGCCTCAGCAGGCCAGGAGCTGGATGAAAGCTTGCTATGATGTATCCACAGGCTCAGACAGTTGAGAACATCTGGGGTCTAAAACAAAATCCCACCGTGAATCATTTAGTCTTAAAGGAGAAAAAAAAAGCTATTGCAGATTTAAAAGGGTAATGTGTGTGTGTATGTGTATTCTGTATTAGTGCAGTGGACTAAACACAGTGGACAATGGTAAAGGATAAATGCTATACTTGGAAAACACATGTACGGGTATGTAGAACCCGTGAATTGTTGCTGAGCTTTATGTAGCCTTGAATTGAATGCATATTTCCTGCACAACACAACTAATTCTGCTCTTGACATAATCAACAGTATGGTCACATCTCTGAAGAGAGATTCAGACCAATAAGTAAACATCAGTCAAGACCAAGATAAAGCAGTTATCGCCACTGCCTGCAGCCATGATGAGCCTACGTGAGAGACAGTACCAGTTGCCCTTTACCGTGGTGCAAATTACATGCAGAAGTGGCATGTCAGACATGTGTGACTGTTGGCCTATGAATACATAGGCAGTAATCAACATTGTTTAAAATGCTCATTTGCATATGCATGCATCATTAATTCTATGCAAATGAGGCAGTGGGGACCGCACTAGTGTGACTCTCCTTGTAACCCAATAGTATAGCTGTCAGAGGAAGGTTACAAAGGAAGGCAAAGTCATTAGTTTGTTACAGTTCTTCTATATAGATTCAGTCCTCCTCTTGATGATTAATGAAGAAGGTGTGCAAAAGTAACTTTTCTGTGATGTATGCTCTTTTGTATGCTTTTTTATGTCTTAATTGTGCACATACATTGATAATTGTGCACATACACCAAGGAGCCTCCTGAGGTTTAATATTAAGAAGCTGTCTGTGGGCATTTGTGCCATATATGCATCCACCCATTATGTAAGACCTGCGTTTATCCCTCAATCCATGGTAATGTTTCTTTTTTTTCAATTATGCATGCACCACTTAAGAAGCATATTTTAACCGTGATCTTTTATTTTCCTTGCGTGATCCAGAATGTGCATCTTGGGTAGACCTGATTTGCTTTAGACTTTGATTTAAACACAACATGTGTAGTGGACAAAGCATCTTGCAAGATATTCTGTCCCAGTTTTTTGTAGCCACAATCATGAAAGTGGCTGTACAAGCATTCAGAATGGGCTGAAAGGCCACTGAGACATTGAAATCTTCCAATAAAATATCTGTCTTTTCAAAGAAACAAAAACTTACAGTGTAATTACCCTCTATATGTTCCACGTGCAGTAAGTTCAAGTAGAGGCCGAAATTGTCTCATACTTATCAGGGTTGGTAAATGATGATACTCTCCATGAACTTGATATGCATAATGCAGGAGAGATGTTCTAATAACAAACATACAGCATCAATAATGTATTTTTAAAAATTGACTCACACAAACTGCTCTCACACCTACTACTTCACTTATTCTCCTTTCTGCTCCGTAATGAATCAGTCTGGCACTGGGGAAAAAGGTGGCATCAGCAAATATGGAATGACACCTTCTGGAGTTTGAGAAGTTGAAGAGGCATCTAATAACGTCGCTCTCCCTCCCCTCCCTTCGCCATGTATCCCTTAGCTGATGCGATGCTTCCGGAGGGGCATAAGAAGACACATGATGACAGCCATGCTCAGAAGAAGATGGTAACAAGATGTGATGCATAACACATGAGAGAGGCTGGGGTGTCATTACAGAGGGATGAGCAGGCTTCATCAAGCACATCACAAATACATTTTAGATGACACCTCCACTTGTGATGCGCTTACTTCAGAGAAAATAACATTTATTACCCTGTTATGTTTATTGGAAATATGCAGATGTATTAGACAGCTGCAGAGGACCTGGGGTGTGGATGAATTACTGAATTCCCATTTGTTTTACATAAACTTTTTCTATTACTTTAAAATACTTTTTCTTTGTTTCTTTTTTTCCACAGAATATTGGATATTAGTATTCTGATGCTGATAGACTGTCCCTTTTCACTGCTGTGCTCAGAATAAATTTGATATGCCTGAGTGCCTGCAGTAGACTTTGTTTTGCTTCCAAAAAGCGGTTGTTATAGACTCAACAAACATCCAAGCCTCGCATTCCCCTTTTTTTTCCAGTGAGAGAACATCCCAAAAACTGTCATGATTGCTTTGGAAAAGAGCCTATGAAAAGTTATGCAAATCAAGCATTTAGTAGGATGCTCCTCCCAGTGACATATGGTTGTGGCCAAAACATTAAATCCTTGCAAAGTGAATGGGAGTCGTGTGTTTGCAATTGTGAAGCTGGGGAGTCTTTTTTTTATATATATATTCCTGGCAGACTCCATTTTTAAAAGTTTTTCTGGGCATTAAGGTTTAAATAAGACATTTAAATAACACCAGTGAATTACATCTGGATCATAATACATTCATGTCTTTTTGAAACAATGTTTGGACACATTTGCCCAAATATCTAGAATGTTGTTTATTATTCACATGGGAGTTTACTAAAAGTCACTATTTTAGAATCGCATAGACCTGTTCATCTACAATTGCTCAAGCATTTCTTGAGAGGAGTTTTATATTTCCTGTATTCCAGCTCCAGTATTCCCTTGCTAAACTCTTCAGTAGTGTACAGGGATGATGCAGGGAAACAGAAGAGAGAGGAACAAAAATCTGCTGAGCTATTAAAAGTTTTTATAGAGCGTGAGAGAAGGGGGGCCAATACTGGTTTCCTCTGCTCGCCTGTTAGCTAATAAAAATGCTTACATACAATGAGAGAAATACACAAGAGCAATCAATATTTTATGTAACAGCTCAGGCTGGGCCTGCAGTAGGGAAGGGGGAGAAGGAGAAGATGAAAAATAGATTGCATTAATCCAGTGCAGTGATTTACAACAATTATGTCATCCATGTGATAGACAGAGAGAGAGAGAGAGA
>NW_023339873.1:11578439-11581249 GCF_004916995.1 Morone saxatilis
AATGTAAATTCAGCAAGCCCTGCCTCAGTCCCTATCCAAGTCCCTTCCCCTGTCCCAACCCCAAAGCTCTGTGGTACTCCACCACACTCCGCACCATGTCACTATCCACATTCTCCTTCTCTGCTCAATGTTCCATGACAACAAGGTGAGACGGACAGCAGAGGTTAGGTTGAACAGCTGCTTCCTGGGTTGGAAATTCCAGGCATTGAGGGCCATCTGTCTATATGTTCACTGATGTATATGGGAGCCATCTATCAGGCTGCTAGCCCTGCAGCTGCTGGGGCCATCACAGCCCAGTCTGCCACCCGCCTGCCTGCCTGCCTGCTTGCCTGCTTGCTTGGCTGGCTTCTCCCAGCCTCAACCCCAATACAATGAGAGCTCCTTCTTCACTTTGTGTCACACAGAATGGGCTGATTTGATTAAGTCCTGGGCTCTCATTATGTTAGGTAGGGGTGTAGAATTTCAATGATAATCCATAATGCATGACCGGGGGTTTTGTTGCCATGGTGACATAAATTCAAGGTTACCAGCTCAGACGCATAATTGGGTGCGCATTGAGCGCTGAAGAGGTGCTGTTAAAATTCCCCTCATGAAAGTGGAGCATCAATCATGCTGTCGCAGATTGCAAAGTACTCATAATCAGATGAAATGCTTGGCAGAGAGAAAACGTCACAACAGGACAGCACTTGCCACTCTTTGAAAACTAATCTAACATTTGAGAATGGACTCTGAGACAACTTAACATATTTTTGTTTTTGTTGTGTTTTTTATTCTCACTCCTAAGAGCCTCCTCTTTGGCATTTTTCAGCTTTTTTTTTTTTGTACAGTAAGTTGGTCTCAGTTCATTTGGCGCTTATCTTGCTCTCCCAGGCAGGAATATACCCTCAGTCTGTACAGCTCCCCCAAATGATGGAAATCAATTCTCACAAGAGATCAGGACCTCTATGACAAGCAGAGCCTCCAGCTTGAGGCTCATCAGACCCATTTGAACCGCAGACAAAAGCAAAAGATTTCTGCCCCTTGTGCCTTCTCCTGAAATCCCATTGAAAATCTGCTCATGCCTTCTCCAATCTGCACCACAGTTCTTTTATTGATGCTCTTTTTTTTGTGGAAGGGGATCGACAAGGGGATGTGCTCGCTTGGAGGCGTGTGCGGGACGGGAATGGTGTCGGTCCCCTGGATAAAACCGTCTCTTTTTTCTCCTCTCCCTCCCCCCACTCCTTTTACTTCTACTTCTGGCATCACTAACAATAAAAAATCGAAGAACTGATGAGTGGCTTGAAGCTACTTGTTAGTTGGGGAAAGTTTTTTTCTTCTTTCTTCTTTCTCTTTCTCAACCAGTGGAAAGATTGTCAGGAATAGAACTAAAAGCTGAAGTTTTGTAGGTCAAGTTATTGCACAATTCAGCGTGTAGCTACTAACCTACTAACCATGGCTGCCTACCGTGTCTGTCTATAAGCTGGCAGGTTGCGCCATTTCAATCACATGAGCTCTATCCTGAAATACCCCCCGTCCATCAATACAGCACCACTATAATTCTCCAATGGTTAATAACCATAAATCAAATGGGATTCTTAAACCATTAAGATGGTGCTTATTATCTCTTACACTAGGTAGTTCAGATATTCATAGCCTGGAGGTACGCGCCTTCAAACCAATAATCTGCTCCATCTATGCAATATTTCCATCTTTTTATCACATGAATTATGCTTCGTGTCATAATGTACCAGAACATTTCTCATCACTAGAGTAATACGCTTTACTGAATTCATTTTCACTGCTTGTACACCGCACCACCATACACTTCCTCAAACCCTTCTCCAAAGCCACTTCCCTCGTTGATAGGCAGAGTGACAAGGTCAGACATCGGTTGCAAAATCCGCAGTTCACAAGATATGGTGCGAATCATCCTTTTGCTGTTGGAAAGTGTGGTGCCTATCTTTAGGACAGGTACATGAAAAATTGATGCAGTTTACTTTAGCTCAAGTGAAAGTCTACTCTTTTCAAAAGGAGACAACAAACACATAAGGGAGTTTCAGCAGTGCTCAAGCATCAAATTAAGGCCCTACAAGAAGACATCCGTGTATGCCAGTCACGGCTCACCTTCAAAGGCCCCGTGTACAACTATAGAAGCCATTTTGTTTGAGAGTACAAAGGAAAACAGGTTATTAAGAGGAAGGCTTTAAAAAATGGAGAGACAGAGATTCCTTTTCAAGTCCAATTTTCCCCCGCTACTGTATTTGCCACCTATCATTCCGATGAGCGTGTTGCTTTAAAGCGACTCAACAGGGTTCCTGTTGAAGATCTGAATCAAGTTTTTAATGAGCCCCGTCATTCTTGCGCTGGCTGTCACAGGTGTGGATCTGCTGATGCCAAAGCTCTGTGGGACTTAACACAGGCCTACCCCGTCAATTAAGGATTATAAGCTATTCACACGGAACAACTATGCACTGTGTAGTTTTGTTTTCCCCCGTCACTCTCTTCTCTTGAAATCAGAGGCTTGTAGATCACAAGGCCTCTCACCTAAGGAAATGCACTCAAGTTTTAATCAGACAGGTATAACTTTCATTTCTTTGCTAGTCAGTGCCATGAACTTATTCACTTGATTTCCAGCTGTTCTATGGTCCATGCTTCACATCTCCCAGTTGATTCTCAAATGAATTCCTTACAAGTACGGTGCAACCACCCAACTTTATTGTAACTTTGAATTTCAGTGGGGATTGGCCTTTTACATTAGGTTGTTAGTCTTTGGGATTTGGGCATTTTTTTCAGGAGTCCAGCAGGGATCCCTCGTGTGTGTGTGTGTGTGT
>NW_023339873.1:11581311-11588764 GCF_004916995.1 Morone saxatilis
TGTGTGTGTGCGCGCGTGTGCATATCTGTCTATGAGCAAGCGAGAGAGAGAAAGAGAGAGAGGGTGTGTGAAAGAGGAAGGAAGCCTGTAATTCCCTGTCCTCCACATGAACCCTTGATACTGTCCCATATGTTATATTCACCCATTTCACTTGTCAAAGGGCTGATGTGTGGCTTGTATGGAGAACAAACATGTGTTCCAAATGTGTGTCAGTAATGCTCCGCAGTGACCTGACCCCAACATGTATTTATGTGCATGTGCCGTGCCATGTTTTATTCTGAATATAAGCAATATGTAGCCGGAGTGACAATACTTCATGGACTCAAGACTACCCACGCAGAAACAAAATAAACCAATAGAAGTGCAGATGCAGAATTAGAAGCAAAGGAGGAAGGAAGCAAAAAGAGGGAAAGGGGAGAGAAGGGAGGGTGAAGGAGAGAACAGAAGGAATGTATTGGTCAAGCACACAGAGTGTCAACAAAGCGGTGTAAAGACTTGTCACTCTTGGTCACTGCGCTCACTGCTCGGCGACTGGAGAGGAATGCGCTGGTCATTCATGCCCCAGAATAGGCAGTGCTCCTTTGCCCCTTACACCCTGTGCACCACCATTGTATCAGCAAGAACATTGTTCAGGAGATTCCTTTGTCCCTTTAGATTTTTGGAGGTCCCTTTTCAGGACATCCACCGAGACCCCCTGTGCAGTCAGGCCATAGATGTTCCCTAAACAGCTGTCTGGGATCAAGCTGAAGTCACTCTAAGCTGGCTCCCATTTGAGCCAATGCATTACAGATGTTTATCCTTCAGAATTAGACTGCTGGCTTGCTAGCTGTAGGCAGGATGATAATGCAGGCTTCTATTTGGCCGACTTGCTGCAGTTATGTATTTCCGTATTGGGGTCTTAAACCAAGCTGACCCCTGGTAAAGATTTCTCTGTTCAGTCCCTTTCCAATGTGATTGAATTCAGCCCCAGCTTAGGGGCCATAATAAGCCCTTCCCAATGCTCCACCGAGCAGATCTCCAATGCACAAACTGTGGCCTCCCCCCATTGTAATGTTTACAAGGTCAAGGTTGCAGGGTCAGTGTTTCTGGCTTAGTTAAATTGGCATGCTCTTTTTTGGTAATGGATTACCGACTTGGTGATGGCTTGATGCTTAGTGTCACTTTTATCAAGGGCAGGAGAATAATATGGGGACAAGCTAAGGATTTAGGGCCAAATGCAGACAATTGAAGCATCTCAATAGATATCGAACACACAGTGGTATGGATTTGCATAACCTGGTCAGAGGCAGATAGGAAAGAAAACACTCTCTTGGACCTGACAGTCTGAAGGATCATTTGAGTGATTTATGCAGGAAATTGTATTTGCGAAGCAAGGGAGATAATTTAATAAAGCAAGGCCTGGCCTAGTCCTCAAGAACAGGGGGCTCTTTGCTGAAAAATGATACAGCCTCCTGTCTGAGGGGATGGCAGATAACGAAGGCCAATATTTACTGTGGATTTGTTCTCCTTCTATTTCCTGTCTTAGTCTTACTATTATCTTCCCTAGTTTTCTGAAATGAGCAAACATATTATATGCATACATATAAATGTTTAATATATGCAAATGTAACCTGTTTCATTTCCTTTATGCAAATGTTGTATCATTATTATTAGCAAAAATGACGAGAATATCAGTGAATCGCAAGGCAGCTTTAACTACAGTGGTGAATAATCACGCCATTACAGTGAGGGAAGAAAGCACCAAGAATCCAGATAAGTTCATGTACGTGGGGCTCATAACATCAATCCTTGACAGATAATTAGGTCCTTTATTTAAAATGTTTCTTTTTAAAACAGGGTGGCGAGGGACATGTCTCGCAAACACATTCCAGTAACAAGACAACAGTCACATCAAGAAATAGAGTTGAATTGTGTTAAGGATGGTGACCTCTGCTCATGTTGCAGCATAAAAATTAAATGGACAGAGCCTGTACTGGACTCCTCTAAGTGGAGTGCTTTGAGACCTTGCCTTTATTGCATGTAAACAAGTGTGAAGAGCCATATAAATATATGTCCTCAGTCCAATAAGTGATATATTTTCACTCTAAGTACACTGCTTCACCTCATTAGTGTGCGCCTGAGCTTGGACCTTTCCTCTGTATCAACCCACAACATGCGCCTCTGCATGCATCCATACATACAGCATAGGGCTTTCCTGATATTGTAAGTATGGAGAGAGAGTTGGCCCCGGTTAATGTTGCATGTCAGCAAAGTAAGGGTCTCTTTCTCTCTCCTTCTGCAGTAGGTCTGTTAATGTTTAGAGTCAGGAGGCCCAGGGGACTCTAAATCCCTTGGACACAAAGAGCCTCTGTGTGCTGGCGAGGTCACATCTGCCCAATGACTCTGTGTGCATATAGGGAGCACTCTATAGGCCATCAGAGGGGCCTGCTGCAACTGCCCCACTTCCATAATACTACTCTGTGTGCACTACGCTGGCCAGTAGGCTTGATGGAGCTTGACATTTCACCACACGCACATTAAACTCTCTGTCACGTCATCCCATCCTCTTCAAAATGCTAGGAAAAATGTAACATCATAAAAAGCCAGGCATCTGAAGCACAGAACGGTAGCAAAAGCACTGGGACAAAAACATAAAAGTAGTGTTTTGGTCATAATGTTGCATTGATACAACAGACAATAAAGGATCACACCATTACAAGTCATTGCTGACGTTAAACAAGTGTCCTCATACGATTATCTAAATGAAGAAAATTTCATTTCAACCCACTCTATTGGCCTTATCATTTCCTGAAAGGCACTCCACCGATTTAAACCTGACATACTGAGTCATGACAAGGAGAGCGGTGCACATTTGGTTTGACATTATGTCTTTCAATAACAGATGTTTACCCAGTGGCTCACATTTGGGGCTCCTTTCTTTAATGAAGGTCCTTAAAGGTGAAATGAAAGCTTTAGAAGTAATGTTTGACTCAACGTCATTTTTTATTAGGATTAAAAAAAGTGCACCAGAAGGACTCGTTTATCAGGTCTCCTCATCCAGCGCTGGAATATTAACACACCTTAGAAGTGATTAGCATTGCTATTGACATGGTAAACAGTGATTAAAAATATATGCCTTTTAATGGGCCCCGGCCTTGCCAATCAGATAGCGTGCAGGCTAGTCAGCAGTGCAATAAATCATTAGGTCTGGCCAGTGGAAACCAGGGCTATCCACTGAATCCAGGGTTGACTCGATACGGAGATATCAATGAAAGCCTTTGTTTTGTCCACCGCAGCAAATTAGACACGCCAGTGTGCTTGGTTAATGTACACACTGCAATCTTCCTTGACCTATACAGGCTGAATTTAGCACTTGGGATTTCTCATAAGGCAGAAGTTTCTTTCCGGCTGGCTACACTGAGTGAATGCAGCCCAGATGATAGGATGGCTAGAGAAGCAATCAGATGGAATGAAAATAATCTGTTCAATGAGACAGCATTGTTGTCATACAGTTAATGAAATGACACAGTCAGAGTTCAGCACATTTAGAGTGAACTAGCCTGTATTTAACCAGCTGTAAACATTGCTCAAAAACACACACACAAAAGAAAACTTCCAGTCCAGTTGACATTTGACCTTGTTTATATTGCTCAGGATAAAACTCTGAAACAGGCCAGTGGCCAGTAAAATGTACTCTGCCTGCACCACGCACACTAAGAGCATGTTGCACTCTGGGGACAAAGCGGAGGGGACCTTTTAGGAGGTGACAATGACAGGAGAGGTTGGATGAGGTCAGGGTGGTTTGATACTATCCTATTGAGGCCTTAATTGCTCATAGAGAGGCTATAGGGGCCTTCTGTGCATTCACTGTGAAAAGACTGAGCCAGGGAAGGTAATTTATGACTGGCAGGGTGAGGTTACAGGGGGAGTGTCCCCTTAAAAGAGAGGTATGCATGCCTGGTCCTTCTCCTGAGCTCAAGTGGCTCAATAGATGGCAATTGAGCTACTTGGGAGGTGGACCCGCAGTCTCTTTCTCTTTCCCACTCTCTCATTCTTTCTGTCTTTCTCTAACTATCTCTCTAACTCTGCTCGGCTGCTCCCTTCCATGTCCTAGATCAGCTCATCTGGGTGTGCTGCGGCAGGATATCAATCTTAATGAAGCTGCCAGGCCAGTGTCGTATCAACTTTAGACTACAGGCCTTGATAAGCATACCAATTCTCTGTAACAATGCCCAGGGTAATAACCAGGACAATAAGGTCTCACAAAGGATGGAGTGTGGAGACATCTGAATTTTATGGGTGCCGTGTGTGCATATATGTGTGTGTGTGTGTCAAAGAGAGAGAGAGAGGGAGGGAGAGAGGGCACATAAATTGTCTGTCAGTGTATGTTCATGTGCAGGAAAAGCATGTTTAAACTGAACATGAACATACACATGCATGTGCATAACATAAAGTGTAAAGAGTTCCAACTTAGTCGTATCATATGTCTTCATGTCACACATGTCGGATTCACATTAAAGCAGGACCACATATGAAGAGCAGAGTCATACGGTACAGTACGACCTAAGAGAGTTTTAGTCATACCTCACTCAAACATAAAGTAATTTAAACTCTGTTGCATAAGCTACAGGTCACTCAGAATTTCCTCCAGTGCAGTAGGGCTATTAGATTTCCCTCATCACTCAGCTTCCCAATCATGTTTTTGAGATGAGTCAAATGTTGTGTTTACAGTAGGGTTTTATCTCCACAGCCAGATAGGTCTGGAGTGGGGAACGTGGGCGCCTGCCTGCTGGCTGCTTCTGGTTTGGAGGGCGTTGGAGGACAATGTGTGACTGTGTGACCGTATGAGTGTTTGTATCTGGGGGGTTTGGTCACATGAGGCCAAGATGAACGCCTGTGGTGTTTAATTTATTGTGGTGGGTTTATGTGGCTGTGACTATCAAACACATTAGCAACATTATTCCGCTTTCATCTGCAGGGTTCCTCTTGGATTAAAATGAGGAGAGAGAAAAAAGATGCTAACCACAAACTTATTTAGGAGGGATGGCGAGGAGGAGGGGGATTTCCATTCTGATTTCCTCACAAGGGCAGACATGTGGTTGGATGTTTGATGTCAGCCTCAAGGAATTTGTTTGCACAAATGGTTCACATGCTGACTGTATTGATGTAACTCAGCTTTGCTGAGTTATCTTGCATCACCGTCTTGGTAACATCTCATCACAGGCAACATTGTTGGAATTCAGAGAGAAGTAGGCACTGAATCTCATCATGGTCATGTTTTCCATATTCACGAGGGGGTGCTTGCAAATAATCCCCATTACATTTGAGGTGAATAGGAAGACACTCTTCTTGGTTTATTGTGGATAGATTAAAAAGATAAATCCTACAGAGAGCAGAAGGCGGGGAGAGCTTTAACAATCCAAGAAATGTGATGATGCCACTTGATTCATCCACTAGATAAGAGCTATAGAACCAACAGGCATGCTTCCAATGAAGCTCGGTTGTCACAGGTGGAGTTTTGAATGGCAGGTCCATTCTCTCGTGTGAAGGCTTTTCTGTAAGAGCTCAAAAGAACTAATTAAAAGAGACTATGGACCAGGCTGCAGGGTGTTTCTCATTACAGTCACATACTACAGTATACGGGCCCTAACCTGAATTTCTACAGGTTAAATATATGCTAGTAACAGATCACTAGTTCAACCTTGGCGGCTCATGCCTCTTCATCCTCGTCTGTTTGACACTGATAAAGAAACAATAAACACATCCATTCAATATGGTAACAGAAACAATTCACACATTTATATGATCAATGGGAAGATGAGTAACATGGGGAGAGAATTTTATTCTACGCATCCTGAATCTGTGAGATCAGTTAATGCAGTCCACAGTGTGGACAGTCTGGCTCAGCTGGACATATGAGATATTTATAGATCCATTTTCCCCCTGGAATCGTTGTCTGGTGGGTTGTCCTTTATTGATCTGAGTTTCAGGAAACAAACACACCACAGGTCAGACATCCATGCACACCTTGGAAATGTGGACACTGGAAATATTGTACACAGGTAAGGAGAGTAGCAGAGGGGCAAGAGAAACATGGAGTACCATATATTTGATTTAGATTTGGAGCTTGGACGGTTGACATTCAAATTAGGGTTAGGAAGCAGAGATTTAAAACCAGATAAATTATAGCCTTCTGAGCAGCTGAATGTCCTGCACATGGCTCTTCTCGTTTCTCTCTTTTGTTCCCACTGATGTCTGGGGGCCCATATTCCACAGAGGGTGTAAGGTGGCACCATGTTGCATTTTAATTTCTCTTGTTTTTAGGCAGCAGACCCCATCACTGTCAATGCCCCAAATAATAAGGTTTTATTTGGTGCACACAGTGCGGCTTGCTGATGCCACTCAGCCATTTAGATGAGGTAGAGGCAGAGAAAGAGAAAGAGGGAAAGAAAGGCCCCAGTGCCCCCACTGCTATAATTTAGGGCACTCTTATCCATGCCATCAACTCAGATTGTAATTCAAGAAGCAACAGTGTGGAGGGCCTAGTCCTTTTTTATGCACAGCCATTATTGGGGCGGTGAGATACAGTAGTGGCTTTTAGCACAGGAGAGGCCAGACATAGATGGGTCGTCCAAGTGTTTTACAATTGAATGTGCTAAACCGCTGCCACCATGCAGCCACACAGGCAGCCAAGGATGGGCCTTGATTCAGGTCTTTCTCTCCCCCTCCTGCTGCTGTCCTCTGCTCTGGGCCTCAGTGATGGGCAGAGAGGACCAGGCTGTTATCCCCTCTGGTAATTACCACCATTAAAGCTAATCCTGGTCCAATTCAGGCTGCTTTTGTTTTGAGCTTTATCTCTTCAGTGCTGGAGAGTTTCTCCTTTCAGAGCAGCACACAAAGACACAGTTTTTAGAGTTGGTAATTATCTGTTTTATCCCCTCTGCTGGAAATAGGATGAAAAATACCCGAGATGGACAGAAGCATATCAGCTCTGTCTTTCTCTCGCACTGCCTCTCCTCATCTTCTCCTACCTTCTGTCTACTCGTGCCATCTCTTACCTCTTTCTCCTCCTCTTTCTCTATCGCCCTTTTTTTTCATTCAGTATGACAAAAAAAGATAATTGTTAAATTTTGTGCTGGATGTTATTGAGAGATTAACGAGATTGAGCATGAATTTATCAATCTCTGTGACAATACTGAGATAAATGTAATTATATTCAGTACTTATTAGCATGATGGTAATGCTGGCCCCCTAATTTTCCGCTGTAATTGCGGCTCTATTTTTACGAGGTGTTAACTGCTATTAATCACATTGATGATTCAGTAAATGTAGCGCAAAGATTTCCATTCAATTCCATTTCCTCTGACCTATCTCTCAGCAGATCTGTCTCTTATCAAAGGAATAAAAGATCATTGTTACATAAAAGAGGGGAGAGAGAGAGAGCTCTTTCCATGCAGAACTTGTTTTAATAGAT
>NW_023339873.1:11588864-11653771 GCF_004916995.1 Morone saxatilis
GGGGGGGGGGGGGGGATCTCAGGAAAGGAAGGAGAGCAGACATCAGTGTCTATGTATCTCGGAGGAGCAGTCTACACAGGTAGCTAATGGATATGCTGCCTCAGACACCTGAGGGCATCCTCGGGCAATGCACTGGCACGGCGCCAGCAGGAATCAAGCCTGTCATCATTCAGGCCACAGGCGGAGGCAGGCATAAGGAGAGTATTTAGTTTTTTATCTCATTTTTTTATTTTTGTATATTTTTTTTTAGGGTTTGCTATCTCATTCCTAGAAAAAGGTAGGGTTTGCTATCTCATTCCTAGAAAAAGAAAAATTAATAATAAATAAACCTGGGATTTTTTTCAGCCATCATCCACTTCAGGCAGACCCTACACAAGCCCTGAAAACACAAATTATTCCAATTTGCAGGGCCAGCCTCGAGCACTGGTGTCTGTTTTGCAAGCTAACCGAGGCCATTCCAGTGTGTCTAATTATTGAATCCATTCTGACAAGAGGACACTTTGTTTTATGTTGCTGTCACCTCATTGCAGGCAACTTGTGACCACAAGGCATTTGAATTGTTATGGTGTTAGTGTATGTTTTTAAATCTGATTATTAAGTATGTTTCTTATTCTGCAGAGATTAGCCATCTGGCTGTGGGATGCAGGGAGGGAATCTCTCTGCTTGTTAGTGACTGGCTTTCACAGCTCTCCCTCCGCTGAGCTCAAAGCTTGCTGAGTGACACCGCTGCCCACTCACACAGACAAAAATACCCAGCTAACTGGATGGCATATGTGAGACATTCACCACAGGGTACAGCTCCGCGTGTGTCTGTGTACAACAGAAAGACAGACTGTGGGTGAATGAAAAAGAGGGACAGCAGGAAAACAGACAGAAAAGTGTCTTTTTTCCCTTTCTGTAGAAAAAACCTTGTCAATTGGAGGTGTGGAAGGAAAGAGGGAATTAACTTACGTGCGGAGGAAACTTGGCTGATAGCTTTCCTAGATAAACTGAGCCCCAAGTAAAAGTCCAGGACATCTTTCCCTCAGAGGGTTATGTGGGAAAGTGTGAATATTTGTCCAAACATGGTGCTGAAAGCTGTGAGTAGCAAGCACATGTGGGAAAGGTGGGCTGAAATATGTTGGACAAATTGGACTTCGCAAGCTCTGCCTGCTAAGCTCTTCAGATGGTCTAATTGAACCTGACATGGCTTTACATCTGCGGTTTCCTCTCTGGCTTGGCCTCTATTTGTCTTCTCACTCATGTTATAGTCATTAGCCATGTTCGTCTCATTGTCCTGCTGTGCTGCTAAAACACACATCCACTTAATAAAGCCTTCATTGTGAGTGATACAGTAGCACCTCTATGATCGAAAATAAATTGTCTTTTTACTGGAGAGTGTGAAGCTCTGCTGGAAAGTGTGAAATCTACACAAATACTTGTGGAATTATCTAAGCCAATTTAATGTCACAATGAAGAATTCATTTGGCTGTCATTATGTTTTGAGTCTTATTACACTATGTCTTTGAGGCAGGCAAATGTAATTTTTGGAACTTTTCTTCTTCTCCTTCTTGCCAGTCAGACATCTAAACACATAGTTGTTCTTTCTCTGGAGTATAAAAAGCAACGTTTTTACAGCCTGAGAATACACAAAAAGCCACGTCTTGTATGAAGAAAAGGCATGATTTACGGTGAAAAGATGGCTACAAGTAAATCATGATGTCAGCAACACTGGTAGAAGGGAAACAGCATTTCAACAGGGGGCGCCACACTGTAAATCCAAACTTAAGATACTGTACAGCACAGTAAAGTGAGGAAATGCTCACACAGAAGGCAGCTGGTTTATTCAAACACACACACACACATTCAGACCCACACAAGGCATTAGGTGCCTGCTAAGAGTTAAAAACAAGTCACCTCTCTGACATTTACGCAGGGCTGCTGCTTCTTTTCAGATGCACTGTGGGATATGACAATACCCGCGGCAGGAGAGGCATTGAAAAGACTTCTGGGGAGGCAGGAAGCCTCCACTAGCATGGTGCACCTGGACTACCTAAACAACCAGCACAAAAAGACCCACTTGATTGAGTGAATGTGGGAAGACAATGAGCACAATAAAATAAATGGAGTGGTGAAACAATGCCAAATGATGTCACCTGGCAGTCAACTGAACTGGACCCCTGCCACAGTGTTGGTTTGGTTGGCCTGTGCTGTCTGTTACACTTACTCTGTACCTTGTTTATGCTCCAATTTCCCCCTGTACTGAGTACCATTTTCCAGATCTAGATTTTCTCTTTTTTCCCCCACCCCACGGCTGAAAAGGCACAGTGAGTGAATAGGCTTTAATTCTTGCTGTTTGGATGGCTCACCGATGCAATTTTTCAAAACACACTTCACAGATACTACTGGTGCCATCAAAGACCCCCAGAGGAACATTAGCATAGAGGAGTGTTTATACTTTGCATTGATAGTCCATTTACTCTGGCAAACATCAAAGAGCAGAATATCAGCTTTGTTGAATGCCATTTACTGTGGCATGAGATGTTTTGATGAAACAAACTGTGTCTCCATCCCTCTTCTCCACTGAGAGAAAACTGTAGAGAAATGATATGGTCTGAGGCTACAAAACAACATAATCAAATAAATAAAAAAGGAAGTTGATCTTAACATCCTTGGCTGATAAGGATTCACTTTTGCCATAAGATAGAAAAAACTCGGCTTAAAATAACCTTTTCTGTGCACTAAACTGATGCCGTATAATGGACCTGACTACGTCTAGAGAACATCATTCACCGCCAAAATTGACTAACATATGCCAATACCATACTAACATACTAATCCTCATGCAGCTGCTAATCACTGCAGCCACATTCTCAGCACTTCGCTTCCGCTCCGCGTCCAGGTTGGCTGATTTGATGAGTATCAGATAGCCCGGACCTAAGCTTCCTGTGTTGCCTCTCCATTTGGTTCCCATTTAACCTGTCTCACAGCCAATAAAAGACCTAGTCAATTACAACAAACCGGGAACTTCATATGCAGGAAATAGGCCAATTACATTAAACCCATAGAGCTCCTGCAGCCAGCGAGGTAGGGGTTAAAAGGAAAAAAAGAGAAATATGTAAAGAGGCAGAGAGTCAAGCAGGAACGGCAGCAGTTTTGGGTTTCAATCTGCCGGTTAATCTTCAAACAGCAAGCTGGCAGTGTGCTGGTCACTGATAAAGGCCCTGGTCTGTCATCACACAGCCTCACCTCCAGTCACTCAGCCCTCCTGTCAGGACGTCATCTGGAATCTGGGAAACAGCTAAGGGCAAGGAGAGAAAGGCTACAGAGAGACGACGGGTGGAGGGGAGAAGAGCTGCGTTTGTGTGTGTTTGCACGCATGTGTCTGCTCAGCTCTCTGCCTGCGCACGGTGGTGTTTATGTGCCTGTCTGTACATAAATGCGCAGTTTTTCGCTCACACGTGTCTGTGGCGCGACCTCCTCCCCTTCCTCTCGCCTTCACCGGCATGCACACACTCACACATTTACCTACATACCCACAGCTCAGGTCTGACTCATAAAATCAAACGCTGATTGTGTGATCATGGGTAATTGTGTGAGGAGAGGCCATAAAGTCTAAAAAGAGGGTGTATTAGTGTTTTGTGGCTGTGTTTTATGGGAAGGTGTGCTTTTACGTCTGGGGATGGCTGTGCTGAAAGGTGAGAAGGGGAGGTATCAAAGAGCTGACTTTGTTGTTTAAAGGCAGTCCCCCTGAGGTAGACTGCTGCTGAAAGACAATGTTTACTGCCTGCTGATTGACACTGTAAAGGCACCCAGACGGCACTGAAGAACTAATTGGATATGGCAGAAAGAGTCACCCGTCTTGATGTCTGTAAAACTTCATTATTAATTTTGACATAAGATGATTTGAGGTTCACACGTCTGATTTGGAGAACTTAATTCATTCGGCAAACATTATTTGAAACATGAATTCTGCCGACTGACTCCTCTATGTGCTTAATTTCTCCTTAGTGCTTGTAAAATGGGGAGAAAAATTGCATGTTTTGGACTGGTATTGCTTTTCTGTCAATTGCGCTCTTATATTGATGTGATGTGCTTTTAATATATCAGGAATAAATTCATTCTCTATCACTGTTCATGGTATTCTACAACACTGAATGTATTTTTGTAACTGGGAGCTATAGCACCACAGATTCTATGACAGTGGTGCAAAAACAGTCAACTCACATTGCTGATTTATAGCCAATGTGTGTGTGTGTGAGTAATAATACAAAATGATTACTGCTACCTCTAATTATTACATCTAATAATTATGTTTTTTTATCTTTCTCCCTATAATTTTCCTTTCACAAGCACCTGAATGGGTGCTTTTATGTCTACGGCTCGCTGCTTATACATGTAGCCTATTTGCATTCAGTCAAGATTAGTTGCTTATCCTTGCTCTGTGACCTCAACATTAATTGTGTGATACTTTTAGAGGTACAGATCAAGTGTGTGCTTTTCAAAAAACAGCGTAGCATGTACCAATGATTTATATACTCAAACCAAGGTTGCCCAGTGTGTGTTCTGCGTGTAACCTCTTGCTATACATACACAAATGGACCATTGGCAGGGGGTGGGATAAAGGCTGATTTACTGTAAAAGATATTGAAGTGATGCCGTGCTGCCACAGGAAGAATTGAGTGACCTAGAACTTTGAATATTGAGCAGTGTGCGTGTATTCACAGAATGTGGATGTATGTATTCATGTCAGTGTATACAAGTGTAGATTTATATGCATGTTCTGCTGTAGCTATAAAGGCCATAACTTAAAATGGACGTGTATTAAAAAAATAAGGACAAAATGTTTTTATTCTACATCCAATGATTCTGATTCTGCTACTTACAAGGTGTAAAGTTTGTGTTAGTTCTGTGTTTGTACTTCTAAAAATAGTATAGCGCCTTTGGATGGCATTTTCTCTTATAAATACACAGAAATATTATTGCAGATGCATGTGTGTTACATAAATTGTGGTTGTTTCTGGACTTCCTAAATCACAGACTGTGATCTGAAATAAGCTCCCAGACTACCCTGAAGCCTTGAATCCAGTTCCATGTCAAAACATTGGCATAAGTAGACACGAACAGATCTCTTTTCATTTCGCTTGTGCTTCTCTGCCTTTAGCACAGACCCGCAGTTCACTTTCTGATTAGTTCACTTTACGGCCTTGCATTCAGACAATGTCCTGGGATGTCCTTTTTTCCTTCCTCCTTAAGCTCCTAGATCATTTCCAGGCCCTGCATCCAATAATATTTGGTCGAGCATACATACACGCTGGCATAGTGAGGTGAGTCAGTCAGTCAATCTTTCATTAGGCCTGAGGTGAACAGGGTCACACGCCACTCCTTCACAGCCCAAGACAAGCAGCACATCTGCTATGGGGTTGATGCTTGGAATGATAATGCCTCCTTCTCCTCTTATTTCAGTCTTTTTTTCCTTCTCTCTCTCTCTCTTAGCCTCCCCTGCTTTCTATCTGTCTGTGTCTCACACTGTCTATCTCCTCTCATCAGGAGGCTACCATGGAATAGGGCAGCAGCATTGTGTGGGAGGTGATTATGTGTGATCTGCCGACTCAGACTTGACCTTTTCCATGTTATCCCTCAGATTGAAACCAACACTCGTGGTCTCGCTTCCTCCCTTGCTTCTGCTCTGTTCGTGTTACTCTGTTGCTGTTGATTTAATGTTTCATACATATTTCTTAGAGAAGGGACTTCTGACCACACGCCTGCAGTAATTGACCCGTTCCAGTAGCATTCCATGGCAGGTTTGTGGTTTTCTGTGTGTGTCTGTGTGCACAATTTTAGCAACTGAGGATTATGATTACAGGTGTAGCCATTTGGAGTGGACTATTAAATGAATAAATGATTTTAAATAGTAGACGTAAGCAATGGAGAGCCAGTTGGTCTGAACATGGAAGGACTTTGTGAAAAGTGTCTAGCTTTATAAGTATAACTTATTTTAATCAGTTACTAATACACTATTCAAATTACATTCAGCAACACAAGCAAGTGTTTTTAAGAACAGCGCTTTATAGGTTTAATTTGGGCTTGCGTGAAACCAACAAAGCAGCATTTTACAAGACAAGCGTGAAGATGGAGTAATTCTGAATTGGAGATGTTAGCATAATTCAGACGGTTCGTTCAATTTTAACTGCAAAGTCCATTGTTTCTTTGTGCTGCTCCACAATCCAAAGCAAATGAGACCAACTTGTGTGCAATTTACTCTGTTGTCACGTAGAGATGGTGAACATACCTCTCTCTCTCTCTTTCTGCGAGCTTTGCTGTCGCAGCAGTTGCTGTCAGTTTGAGCGGTGCCTGCCCCCAAATATAATAGGGTTTTCTTGACTGCCTCCCCAGGGATTGACTGGCGGTGAAGAATTCACCGTGGCTCATTTGGAGCAGTGCAGGGACGGGCTTCATAAAACTAGCTCCTCCATGTCTCCAGGCAGTTCTGTGGCATTCCAAAGAAGGTGTTAGTTTCACTGATAATACTTTCATGGAAAGACAGCACTTAGGTTTACCATGTTGTCCACTGTCTCTGTCTGTGGCGCATGTCACAAGGCTCAAGAAAGTGAGACAGTGGCATGTTGATGCGGGCGCCGTTTCAAAGACTGTACTTCATGTAAATGAGGTGTCTATTAAAAGCTCTGTAGATCTCAAGCACTGATAAATGTCATTCCTACACTGCTTTTCTGAATTTCCACCAAAACTGTGATTCATCGCGGTGGTCATGATAAATTAAAAGATAGCATCACATTTTTTCAAGTTAATTTTATAACAATACTGACATGCTCATATATACACTGAAAGATTTATTGTTTGCTGTAATTATTTCTCCTGTCCATACTGGCCATTGAGAGATCCCTATAAAGAGATTTCAAACCTCAAAATCCTCAGTCCTCATTTTGTGTAAAAATCCATTCAGCTGAAGCTAATATGGGTTCAGCAGAGTTAGAGGAATGAACGTAACAAGGATTTCTGGTGCTTTTGGTCTTTTTAGCACCAAAAAGCCTCATCTATCTTTAACAGTGTTTCTCTGTTGAGGTGCAGTGTAGGGTTTAAGTTTGATATTAAAAAGACCAACTTACACACTTACACTCAGCTTTAGCAGAACTTCAAAATGCACTTTTAAATAGAATGAGGGCTGAGGAGTTTGCCCTCCATCGCTCAGGTCAGAATTACATATATAATTGTATTGGGTTTTTATCAATTCAAACATTAAATACAACTAGTATATGCATGTATTAGACTTTTGGTTTTATTCAGAAGATAGTTCCTCAGCCTTGCACATACCTAGTGTCTCACCTGGTGTGATATTCATCAACAGCCCACTTTCACAAAATTCAAACCCACATGTTCAGGCACACAATGTGAAACACATACACACTCATACACACACTCCTTAACCACAGGCCAGTATCTGTGGTATGAGGGGTTCTTGTTGCTAGACAGCTGCATGCCTTGGCCTCTTCACAGCGGTCGACTGAGCTCCGAGGAGCTTGACAAAGAGGCTTAAAGTCCTCCCTAAGTCTCCAGCCCCTAGGTCGTCTGCATACCCCGAGCCCAGCTCTGGAAAAGGCCTGAATGCAAGTTTAGCAGCTATGGTTACACCCCGGCAGACCCCTGCCGCCGCTCTCGCTTGCATTACCATTTTTTCCCTGGGCTGCTTCAGTCTTATAGCCCAGCAACAGGTTCCTCTGGTGCTCTCCTCTTATTTCATAACATGATGAAAGAACTGACAGACATACTGCTGCTACTGAGGAACTCTAGTTTTTCTTCTGGGTGTATGTGTGGGTGCGCATGTGCATCTGTATTTGTTTTTAAGTCTCTATCAGGCCGCATTGACGCAGTCATGTTCTCTGGCAGTGATTTGTATCTGCATTCTCCCTCCTTGTGTTTTGTTTTGTCTTGTTTTGCTTTGCTGGAGTTTTCTTTGGTGTGAGGGAAGAGCTGCTTGCTGCGAGGTGTGTTTCTTGGCCGGTTACCTACTGCGGCCTGTGACACCAGCCTCTGTGGAGAGACTGGAGGGTCTATTATGGATATGGACAATAAATCATCACCCATATCCACCCTGTCTGGGGGCACAGACACAGGAGGGTAGATAAGGGTGAAGGGGACTGGCGTGCGTGCAGACCTGCAGACCCACACCATAAATGCACCACATATAGAGGCAGGAGAAGGACAAATGCAGAGGCAAAGAGAAACTACTGCAGGCTTTTTAAACGAGGGAGGTATGTGTATACGTGCGTGTGTGTGTGTGTACATGTGTTCTATACTGACCAGTTCCGGACCTGCGAGTGTGTGTGTGCGGTGTGTGTGTGGTGTGTGGTGTGTGGTGTGTGTGTGGTGTGTGTGGAGGGCGTATTCAATGTCAGCAGCTGGGAAAGGTATCAAGCTGCTGCTGCAGAGGAGAGAGAGAAGAGAGAGAGAGACAGGGAGAGAGGAGAGGAGAGAGAGAGAGAGAGAAGAGACGCCTGTACAAGAAAGAGAGGCTAAGAGAGGTACTAGCACAGGCTCCCTCTGTACAGGGCCTGAGCTCTTGCAGAGTGAAAGCCCCTATAGAAAGAAAGCAGGGTCATCTCAACAGAGCAGCGGCCTCGCGCACACAAACGCACACTCCCTCACACACACGCTGGAGCAGAACAACACAAGGGCCAGCGTGAGTGCACAGCAGTCCTCCTCAGGAAGCGGGTCTTGTTTAGACTTACAGCTATGTGCAAAGAATAATAAGGACCAGGACAATGTTGGTACAGACATGCAACACTCCCCCGTCAGCCTTTTATGTCTGCAGAATCTCCCTCTTCACTCGGACAGATACTCCCTTTGTTCGATATTGTAGATGAAAGAGGATTAGGCATACCTATGTTATGGTCAGTGCCGAGGCTCCCGCCCGGCATTGCCAAAACAGTCAGATGAAAGATCTTGTGGTTTTTGAAACTCACTGCAGGTATTTTGCCATGCTCCTTATGGAAGTTATTCAAGTTCACATCCTTTCTTCTTCGCCCTTTTCAAACCGCTCGCTGTCTTTCCCTCTTTTTTCTTCCTTCCTTTTTTTCTGGAGAAAGGTAATGAAGGGGAACCGAGTTACTCGGCTTAGGAGTGCCAAGGCTGTGATTTTCACTGTGAAGTGTTAAAAGTTACAGTGCACAGCTGAACTTGTATATTCAAGCATTTGGCAGAGTTACAGCTCCCCAGCTAAGACACGTGTTTCAAAGTTTCAAACTTAACAGGAAAATGAACAGGTGTCTCAGACAAAGTTTCTGTTCTTCTTGGAAATATGTGTTTGTGTATGTGCGTTTGTACATGGGTATGCACCTCTCCTCTTCTTTCTGTCACATTAAAACAGGTCGTTCAAGCTCAGGGCCCCGTATTTTATTCCTTTTTACACAGATCTTCACTGTAATGGACACCGTTAGTTTTGTGAGGGGATATAGCACAGTCCTGTACTTTGTGCCTCTCCTTGACAGAAACATCAGTGAATCAGCCCAGCGATTTCAGTGGGTCATTCCGGAAGATTCTGTTACCTTTCAACAAGCAGAGCGGGCCCCCAGGCTGAGGCCAGTGAGAAGCCAGGGAAATTTAGGGATACAGAGAGAGAAGTGAGCAGAAACAAAGACAGATGCCAGAAAAAGAGATGGATAGTTTTTGATCAATTTGAAAAAGGAAAAAACAAGGCAAGAGTGTAACTCAGAAGGCTTTAAAAAAACCATAGAGAATCAGAATGTGGCGGGGCAAGAGGAAAGATCTTGAGACAGAGAGAGGGTGTGAGAGTACTCAACTCAGTGGAAATCCTCGAGTTCATACCGTGTTCCAATCAAATTCCATTGACCCGGCAGGCCTGTGACAAATTATCCCAGCGGCTCTACATATGACTCAATCAGCATGGCGGATAGCTTTCTGATGAGCAATAGGTCTCCTCGTATATCAGCCAAATCACCCCCTGATGACTTCATCAACACGCAGCCTACACTTCTCTAAGTGGAAGGCGAAGGGAGATCTTGAAATCAACCTTACAAAGGTACCTGTTGTCTAAAGAGCACCTTTAGAACCATAGTGCACTTCATTCTTTTGTCACTTCTCTACAATAGGTAGAGACTAATGTGTGCAATGTTCAAGTCATGAACTCGACAATCTTTCAGGAAGAATAATGCACCTTTAAACTGATAGGAATGTACTTCCTTCTGTATAAGCACAGCAACCACTGGCTGGTAAGACATAGCGGCTGTGAGGTTTAGTTTGAACCTCTGTTAGCCGTCCGTTACATAATGTCTAGATTGAATGGATATTGGATGCCACCACATCAAGCAAAGTCCCATCTGCTGCTGCAGGGTAGGTACACACCAATCACACAAGAGAGACAAGCCAGAGGACACCTGATATGCAGCTGAAGCCAAGTGGATGGATTTACTCTCTAGAGCCAACAGACCTAGCAGAGCTCTGAGCCATGAGTAGTGAACATCTAAAGGCCCACCTCTTCTCTTGTAATTGAAAGTGCACTCAGTAGCAGAGAAGCAAGAATGTGTATATATATCTTGCTTGAGAGATTCTCCCGGGAGGGTGTCTATGGGGCGTTTCATTTTAAGTTGCTATCTGTCACATGGGCAAACTAATCAGAGAGACAGATGAAAGGTGGGGGCCAGAGGAGGGGTCAGCTACTCAGTGATGGCTTCCTCTGATGGCTGGCTGACCCCATCACCCCTGCTAGAGGATCCTGGGTAAGGGATAAGCCATGTGTGATGATGAAACTCGGAATGCTAGCTCCTGGGGCTGTGATGACTTAACCCAACCTGCACATTGGGTCTGCATACACTTTATATACAAATAGTCTGTTTTGATTGCTTCAAAAATTGTTGAGGTGTTCCCTTGTGCCCTGACAAGCAATTACATATTTGACACATTTAACCCTTGGTGCAGGTGACGATCAAGCTATTGGATTTAGTGTTAAAAAGCATACAGAAGCTAGACATTTTCATGTTTCCCATTTAGGCTTGTTTGGTGTAATGAATTTTCCATCTGCCTTCAAAGCTGGGATCTAGTCATCCATTTATACATTCATAATTGGATGTGTTGCATAAACCAGATTCCAGTGCTCAATGGAGCCTTTCATGGCACACTAATCAGACCAGACGCCACCAGACAACAGCTATATTTACTTGTATCATGTTAGAGCAAGCCCCACTTGAAACAAACTACTCTTACATTTTGGATTAGGTGTCTGCAGACGGCAGCAAACAACAACAGCCTGGGTCGGGAAGTTCAGCCCCATGATCAGTTTACTGTCACAGCACCGTCTCCACATTGCCGGTCAAATGAACCACCTTATTTATACAGCTACAGCTCTGCGGCAGAGGAGCTGTAAAAAGTTAAAAGAAACCCCCCCACTGAACCAAAAGCGGATTTTCACTGCCTTTCTTCTCTGCATGGAAGCAGTATGAACTTAATGCTTAGCGGAGAGGACATTAGACTGTTTATGGTTTATTAATTGTTTCTGAGGGAGTGGCAGTCCAAGCGTGACCTGCTGTTAACTACCATATAAAATATCCACATGTTCACAACATCTGGGAGCTTCTAAGTAAACAATACAGTGAAATATACTTTCAACATATAACATTTTTTTGGCCCAAGCAGAAGGCACGTCTGCCTCTGCAGCTGCTTGGCCTTTTTAACTCCCTTAGTCGTGTCGGCACATGTCCACTGTCAGGGAGCAGTGCCAAAAACGACCACTGTGTTCAATTATATTTCCGTAATTGTGTATGGTACACATTAATCAAATCTAATAATCAGTTTTCAACAGCATATGGTTAGCGGGGCTGCTCTGTCAAGTGGAGAATATTCAGCAAAATACCTCGGTGTGCAAGTAAGTATTCTGAACTTAAAAATACATTAAGTTAAAATGTCATAATCAAGTTCATAATTACCATAAATATAATTTCAATGCCAGCTGGGGCTTACAGATGCAAACCAGCATAGTAAATAGTTGGATGAAATGTGCGTGCGTGTGTGTGTGGCATAAAACACAGAGGTGGAATTAAAATCTGATGTCATTAAAGTGTCTGGCAGAGTATCACATTATTTACATGATGTAACCTTCCTCTGCCAGGACGTGTCACTCAGGACTCCATCTGCTGTGAGTGCAGCACAGAGCATCAAACTGTGTGTGTGTGTGTGCGTGTGTCTGTGTGTGTGGACACCAAGGTACTGCAGCAGGCCTCTAATACTTGACCCAAGCGATGGCCTAAAGCTGTCAGCCCCTTCCTGTGGGTAGAAGAGGACAGCTAAACAACTGATTATCTGATCCAGTCACCTACAAATACTACTGACAATACCTCGCTGCCAAGAAAAATTGGCCCAAGTATGACAGAAGTAACGTCTGTGTGTCTATGTATGTGTGTGTGAGAGAGAAAGAGAGATGAGGGGAGGGCTGCGATGCTATACATCTCATTCCGTGTCACTTTGTTTGGATCTACGGAAAAGCAGAGTGAGGTTTGTTAACAATAGATTTTGATGTATATAAAGGCAGTTCGTACAGTTCATATCTGAATTTAACCCCCGTCAACATTTCCATTAGACTGATTAATAATTTCCAAGGATGGAGCCCCTTTTTTTTAACTGGGACCAACTCAAGTCCAGAGGTATTTATCAATTGATTGATACTTCATCTGTCGGAGCTTTGATGTTTTCCTCATTCTTTTTTCTTTCGTATTATTCTTTCATCCTCCTGCTTTTTTTTATACCCTCGGCATTAAATAGGTCCATGAATGGGCTTCTTCATTGAGAACACCTGTGCAGCAGTTAAAATAAGCAGGCCTATCTAATACCTCTACCATCCTGTGTCTATCTTTGAGCTTCTTCTGTTCCAATATAATCAAACAGGAAAGCACACGTTTCCTGTCTTTGGCCCATATGGACTGGAAGTTAACCATCGATATACGAGCACACTGCTCAAACTTTTTTTTTCATCCTCCTGTCCTGCTTACTCACTCTGCCTTTCTCTCTCATTGTCTTTGTGAGGTATGCTTTTGTAAGTGTCTCACTCACTTTCAAGCAAAAAAAAAAAAGGTAACAAAGTTTGCTAGAGCTTTGAGCTTTCCCTTGATCTGAATACAAAGCTCCAAGGTTCATGTTGGTTCACGTTTGGTTTCTACTGCTGCTCAAAGAGCTAATTGTGCTCAGCAACATCACAGCATGACACGATGACTGACTAATGCATTAGCCATCGTTGTGTTTGATAGAGACGCAAACACGCGCGCAGGATGCCCGGCGCCGCTCATAACACACCTCACCTCTTGTGATGTAGCTATGGGAGCCTTGTCGTGGCTGCTCACTTGTTTTGATGGTGGTCGGTGTCACGGC
Source organism: Morone saxatilis (assembly GCF_004916995.1). Classification (NCBI taxonomy): domain Eukaryota; kingdom Metazoa; phylum Chordata; class Actinopteri; family Moronidae; genus Morone; species Morone saxatilis. Next base: position 11,602,236 of record NW_023339873.1, read on the forward strand.
TGGTTCACATGTTGTTTTGATCCCTGCTGTCAGAGCCCAGTGAGCTCACACAGACACAGCTGGCTTGGGTGGAGCCGCTAGGGGTACATAAGGAGTTGAAGGACATGGATCCTTGCCAACACATTTCATACATAGCGCATATCTTACAAGTGCAGCTGAGAATTAGAGACAGGGGACCCTCACCCCTCACTGCCCACCCTACCATCTGCCCGCCTGGGGCTGGGGGCTCGGTGGCTTAGCTTCCATATTACCAGGCATGACAGCCCTGCCCTCAATCAACCCCTTATACATACACACACACACACACACCTTCACTTCTCGTCTCTTCTCTTTTCTTCTCTTCTCCCTCACTATTTTAATGACAGGAGTATGTTAGTGTGAAACTTGCCTCTCCTTAATGTCAGTGTAAATGAGAGATTACTGGCCTTTAACAGCAGCAAAGACAGGGGACATTATTTTCCTCTCGCCATCTAATTTGGTTCTTGCTCGGAGGGGACTGCAAGGCCAGCAAAGGTTAGGTCTTTGCAACGGTGTGTGTGTAGGTGGTGGTGAATGTGTGTCAGTGTGTGGCTGAGTGTCTCAGTGGAGGTTACAGGTCTCCGAGTGGATATAATTAGAAACTTCCGTGCAGCTTTTAGAAAAATAGTCAGCTTCCCCTTGCTTGTTTTCCTTTCACCATTTATCTCTCTTCTCTGGTGACACGATCAGGGAGTTAACCGCCCTGTCCATCTTTGTGTCTCAACTTGCCCCCGTTTTTCTCCGCTGGTGTAAATCTCACATCCTGTTCCCCATCAGCCAAATAAAACAGCAGGACTGGATATAACACATGGAGGGGAATCCCTTGAATCAGTATACGTGAAGCTTCACAGAGCTTCATTCCTCTTCTTGAAGGCTGGTTAGAGGAGTGAAATATTTGGATGATTGATACAAGAACCATGAAAAAGATTAAACAAGTAATAAAAAAATAAGTGTAGGCCATATTTTGGCACCACAAATTAGTTATTTCCTCAGGTCATGTGTCTGAAGTTGAGAAGTAGTTTGGGGGCAGTCTATTTTGTATATCATCACTGCAATCTTTAAGATGTGAAGATACTTTACACCAGGTCACTCGTGTCAACATGAAAGCCCCTATACATTTAGAAATGACAGTTATTAGTAGAAAACTGTTGGCAGATAACTAAGAGAGAATTCTCCAGTGCCTTTCATCCTCCCACAGTCTTCTATAAATAATGGCAGGTTACTAAGGATAGGCTGAGTGACTCATACACCTTCTCCTTGCTGCCACTGGCCTGCTTCTTCTCCTATAGTTGTGACAGAGGGCTTAAGGGGGCTAGAATACTTCCCAGCTTCAACCACCCCCCCTCCCAACACACAGACACCTTTTCGATGTAGGATTAGGGGGGGTTTGTGTCCGACCATTTCTGTACCTTTTTCTGAAACAGGTGATCCAACATTCACACCCACTTCACGCTGTGATTAGCCCAGCTGTGTGGAGGTGAGAGAGGTGCCAGGGTTTGAACTTCTCTCTCCAGCTCTTTTTTCATTCTTGGCACAGCTGGGTTATTTTTGTCCGAATGTGTCGGACAAGATGTTGTACAAACCACTTATTTTCTAGTATAAGGGCTGGGCCCTTAGAACACACACTCACTCATGCACACTCATTACCACAAAAAATGCATGTACGGCTTCCCATTGTTTCCTATTGCCTGAGCCACCAGTAATCGGCTGCAGTGGATCAGCAGAGCAACAGTTCGCTCATGACACCGACTGATGTTAAAGATCCCCACTGATCCATACACAGAGGAGATGGGATGTTTTCTCTCACTTCCTTAGCTTCCTATTGTACTTTAATACAGCTAATTAAACATTTTAATCAAGGATAGCACTGTATTGATCCCAATCCATGCTAAGGGGGTGGCTAGTGTTAACCATACCACTCTGATTATTCCTGCTCCACTAGAGCTGTCACTCACCCTCCCAATGATCCCATCAACTTTCCCTTCTGCCAGCGTCGAGAGAGAAGACCAGTAAAAACAATGAGTTGAAGTCATCCCCGACTTATAATTAATCTCTTGTCGACTTCTATTGACACGTCCACTCTTTGATTAAATAATTACCTAAGTGCCATAAGCCTCCGTGATTGAGTCATAATCCTGAATAAGCTGTAACCAACTATGGTCACCTCCTTCGCTACGATTAGCTCATCATTTGCTTGGCTGCCAGAGCAGCAGCTACCCCCCATCTGTTATGCTCTGGTTCTGGGACAGCAGTTTTGGGTTTCTGGAGCCTGGTAACAGGTTCTCATTTGACTCTCGGTACAGTTAAACTCACAGAGTGTGTGCAGATACAGACACGTGCGCACACATATGCCCATGTATGCAAATACATTCACACGCATGTCTGCACATTCTGACAAGTGCAGTTTCTCACATTATACTACTGCTCAAACCCACCCACAACAAACCACACACACTTCCCTTCACACATGCACTCGCAAACACATGCGTGTCTACCCACCTGCCCACCCAGCACTCCCACACCTCACACATAAACAGCCTGGCATCTGTCATCGGAGGGGGGGTCACACGTACACACACACGTGCACACATGCAAACACAAACACACCCAGACACACAAACACAGTCCTGTTGTCTGCAGTGAGCGTACCCTTTTGACCCTTTGACAGGTACACGGAGGATCTCAAAGTGAGAGGAGAAGGCTCAGAGCAGGTCTACAAGTCAGAGACGTGCCCTCTCCATAGGTAGCTGTCGAACTCCTCGGGGCTCCAGGGGACGGCAGTGCCTCTCCCAGGAAGCTATAACTCTCCTCTCAGGAAGTGAGGTGTGTCTGCAGCGTTATCTACATCTGTCTGGGAGAGGAGCAGGAGGACAAGAGGTCAGACAAGAATGGGACCACTTATATCATGTTTTATGTATGACGTGTGGCATGTGTTTGAATATTTACATGTGTCTGAAGGTGATGCAAATAGAGAAGAAAAAAGAGGGAGGAAGTTCAGAGAACTGTGTTTCCTTTGTCAACAAAGACTGTCTGTAAACAGTTTAGCATGATGCAATTCCAGAGCTGAGCCAGTAACACCCACAGTGCATAGCATGTATTGATTGGAGCTCCACATATATAAAGGGTTTCGAAATCAGTGATCAAGTCCCTTTACACAATGGTTAATGATGTTCAAAAACAGTTTTCTTTCTTGGTCAGACCTTTTCTGAAATATTTTTTTAATTTTGTTGCGTTGGGTCATTAAAGTATTTTCCCATCTGATTGTATCCTTTAAAGACAACTGTGACCTTCAAAAGTGACTGATTTCAACACTTCTTTCCTACTCCTGATGGTTTCTCAAATTCCCTCTGGTCCTAGGTATGTTGAACGACCCCTGAAATAACACGTTTGAAGAATATAAATGATCAGCCCCCACAAAGTCGAGTTAAAAGCTTCGGGGGTGATCCTTGTGAACTCTTAGAACACTCCCAGGCATATAATTAAAAGGTAGTTTCTAATTTCTATGAGAGTAAATTAGCGCCTCAGCTTCATTGTAAAATCATGGCTGGTGGCACGTAGCCTGGGGAGATGGATTGAATGGATCAGAGAGGGTTGGACAGTCACTGGATAATTTTGACAATGGGGTTCGGGGGTATCATCCATCACTCAAGAGCTTACATGAAAGTTTTGACAGGTAGAGGTCGTGGCAATGTGGCAGGAGCCAACGGAGATGGATGCCTTTAATTTGGGTAATGAAGAGTTAACCATCTTGGGAGAGCAAGAGGAGCGTTAAATGGGAGAGCCATCCGCCATTAAAAGAAAGTCTTATTTAATTCCTCCAACCCTAATGAAAGACATCGGAACACAATCCTTGATTGACAATGAGGCCCCAGCTGTAATTCCCTGCAGACAGTTCACTTAAGTTCCCTCCCTTGTTAATCTCAAATATAATGAATTGCAAAACTAAGGTTAAATGTGGCAGCGTGAATTCATTATCACTAATACATTAGACCATAAGATGATTTACAGTGCGGTCTCTCTCTTATTTTCATTAACGGTGAATAGCTTTGATTTAGCTAAGATTCCGCTGGCCTGTTCATCCTCACCATCAATCTCACCAGCTTGGTCATTGTCCTCCTTTATATCTGACCTCTTCGCTCGAGAATGGACCAAAGAATGAAAATGTGTAGGAGCAGACAACCTGGTGAAAAAATTATTATTCTGCTTTTTAGTGTGAGTACAAGACCCCTCTTTATCGCTTCCTCGGAAATTATATTCATCCTGAGCTGTCATTCAACTTCATCCTTGACCCTGGTCTTATTGTTGCAGACTTAATGGTCGTGCTTTCTCCAAGATAATACTTAATGTTCCACTGTCTACCAGCAAAGGCCTGCAAAGACTATCTCCCACTAAAACACCAGGGACCCTATCTGCATATTGAGCTGATAGCTATATGGACATTCAAAATGCATGTACATGTTCCCCTATCATTCATTAACCAACAGAAAGGTATCTGAAATGCATGTTTCTTTCCCAGGTATAATTCTAATACATCCGCCATGGAGTACATTGAACATAGTGTGGGCACTCTGTGGCTTGGGCAACATTCCCAGTCTATTCATATTAATGCTCGAAGGAATGTCATACATAAATCAGCCTATTACGGTTCTACACCCTTAAGGAACATGGCGTATGCCCACTTTGCCTTGCTGAAATCTGTATATATGCATTGACTTCCTGTATCACCATTTACTTTCCTGAAATCATTGTATGTGTATGTGCATGTGCATGCTTCCACGTTCTTAAATCTACTTTACTGTTGTGCATAAATGTGACAAATTGTAACAGTGCACTAAGTAGAGGCTGCAGCAGCTACGGTGAGTGACAGGAAGGTTATGGGCTCCTAATGACAGGGTTTTTAAAGCTATAGCTACTGCTAATTGGGGTGATGTGTCCGTCCTGTGTCCCCCCAAGACATGTCTAGCTACCAGGGATTAGCCATGATTAAGGTACTGGTCTTCCTAGTGCTTTAAGACCTTTCACAGTATTTATCTGCAATGGTCAGATTACTCCAGTGATGGACAGATAGAGATCGTGCGGGTCATGATATATCTAGGCAGTTGGTTTGAAGCGTATTACAGCCATCCTTCTAGCTAGTGTGGCTTTAAAAGTTACATATATCTCCATACGTGGTGTAGAAGGAGAGTGAATGTAATATTTATGCAATCAGCTTGTTATATAAAAGTAGTTCAGAAATAATGCCTCAGGATATTTTTCACATTTCTTGTTGAAAGAAAAAAGGGAGGCAGTTCTTACACAAAACACATTCGTTGAGTGTAAAATCATTATGTTCTGTTGGCAAACAATTTAGTCTAGCATCGCACTAAGTACACAATAATGGTTCTCCCCAATTAATAAGACACTAATTATGTGTTGCTTCCTCTACAGGTTTATATGGAACACAATGTTTTATGTGCTGCCCTTTTCTTCTTCAAATACTTTCATGGTAAAACTGCAATATTTCTAGATACTGATATGAAAGCACAGTAATAACTCTTTATGATTACTTTTTCTATATTATGTAAAGGAATATAAATACAGCATGCTCATTTATTGAATGTAGATTTTTATGGGTATTTTTTACATCAGGAAAGCTCTGGGCACCAACTGTGAACCCCTCAGGTCATTATGCTGTTAAACATCGCAGTGGTCACAGTGAATACATTTGTAAGGAAAACACATTCATATTTTAAACTATTTGTGTTAGTCAGCTTTTGAAATGAGCAAAAGTGCTGAGCCTCATTCTCTTTTCCTTGTTAGGCCCATGTCTGTTCCAGAAAAACCTCTCATGTGTTTTCATTTGAGAGGATGGCTGTGAATTTAACTCTACCTTGTTAAAATGAATTGTCATGTATGCTTGACAGACACTTATAATGAGATTAGTGTAGGGATGTATCAAAGAGGAAATGTTGGAAATAAGAGAAGAGCTAATCCGCTCACACTTTTATGACTAAATTCATTCTTTCCGCGGTTTCTCGAAACTTTGCTTTCCTTTTCATTATCTGAATTGTCTTACAGCTCTCATCTTGTAATCCTGAGCTCCTCTATTGACACTACAACTCAGTTTAAAAAAGACCCAATCAGACTGGAATAATAAATGGGAGATTTGTGTTCACAATATCAGATTTGTATTATTTTATATGCAGGTATAGAGTCTGCAAATTTTTTTTCAAGGAGGTAGATTACTTCCATGCATTAACATAATCAGTAGAGAAAATCATACACACACATTAACATAATCAGTGTCTAATCACGCTGCAATATGCAATGAGGGGTAAGAGGTTGTGACTACTGACACATACAACAATATCTAACACTTGACTTGAGCAGCTGAATATTTTTACAATAATCTTAAACTCAAAAATCCAAATGTTTAATTTGTTCTCTCTGTAAAAGACACTTAACAGGCCGAAGTCTGATGAAAGCATCAAGCTTTGCCACACCTGAGTTAGTCTGTGACTGTGATTTGACACACTCATTATCAAACCTTCTATTATTGATTTCTAGATAGTTGTTAAACACTCTGCCATGCACACAGCTTAGCCTTTCTATATCCCTCAGTCTCCTCCAATGACCTTTACTGTTAAGATAGAGATAGCTCTCAGCGAGTACAGAGGGTTGTGGAGGATTTGCAAAAGAGGACATTTATGAAAATCTTTCTTGAAGCCTGTCTAAGAAATCCTTAAGAGACATGAAGGAAAGGGCAGTGAGTCGGTATATGGAGAGGACATACTGAGGCTCTGATATGGATGGAATGCTGGGGAAAATACCAGTCTATATGTGCATATGTAATGCAAAGTAAAAAGGAAGTCGCAAGACTCCATTGAAGTTTTCTCTCTTTCTGTGGCGCCATTGGTCTCTCCAGACATACACTCAGAACATAAATATACTTGAGGAAAACTTTACTTGTGATTCAGCCAGCAGACAAAGGCTGATATTGAAATGACCTTCTCTATAGACTTAAGTTGGTATTTAAAGAAGTTCACATCTACATAGAAGACAATACTTTCTCTAATACTGGCCAGTTCCATTTGTATGTCAAACTGAATGAGTGAATGTGATGAATGATTATGGGAAATAGGTCAATGGCTATTCCGTCTGATTTCAGAATGGTGTGCAAGATCACCAGAGTTGGCCCCACAACTGGGGAAAAAAGGATGTTTTCATTCTGTCCCACATGATTTTGATTATGTTTACATAGTAGCACAGTGTTTACTTGCCGTGTTTTCGTCATTGTTCAGGAATGACAATTCTTTACATCTTTTATACACATTTTTATTCTGAGACTTGTTGGTTTCTGGCTGAACAAAGCTGGCGAGGGTACAACTAATTCAGCTCCGGTTTTAGGTGGTTATTTGTCAGTATTTGTGGTTTGAGGGATTGATTTTCTTTCCCCCACTGCATTGATGAAACCCCTCCTGGGGGTTCCTCTGGGAATTCATCTTGTGCTGATAACTTTGAGCTATCTTATCTGGTCACTGTTCAAACAAGAGTGAATGCTTAGATTTGCTTCAGGTGTTTGTCTCTCCATGGGTCCATTTCTTCCTGTTTTGTTTTCAAGGTTAAAGCCTGATTGATGCTGCGGATTTTACAATACTGTTTTCATGCAGCCTATGACTAAATCACTTTGTTAAAAAGTAACCCGCAAGCAATGTTTGACAAGCAAGCTTTAGTATTCTGGCATTCATTTGTATAATATTTTCGAAATGAAAGGATCATTTCAGAACATAAAAAATGTATCAGATGGTAATGGCAATAATATAAATATGATCATTCACAGAGCTCACTGTATGACAGATACACTCAATTCTAGGAAACAACTGTCATTGCGCAATTATTATTTTAGTTTAAGACAGTTTAGGGTAATTAATTAACCTTGAATGTCAATAAAAGGAAAGTGAGGAAGCCATCAAGAGAAAAAATAAAACTAACAATCCCTGACTTTAATTCAGGGTTATCCTACCTGCTAATTATAAAACCTTAAGGACCTAACATAACGCTGCCTAAGATTTGTCCACGAGGCATGGATTCTCAATTTGTCATGCTGCTTTGAACTGTCACCATTCGACCAGTGGTGCAAAGATCATAAACCAGTAAAACTTCAGAGCACAGGATGCGACTGAGGATGACTAAGGGTTGCTTGTACTAGGAAAGAAGCCTCTTCTGGAAGACATTCACAGTTGCACTTTGTTTTTCACATGAAAAGTGTCAGAAATAGTTGGATAAAAAAAGAGACAGAATGGGAAGTAAAGTTTAAACGCTGGCTCCTTCTTTCGCCTCTGTAAAGCTGGCCAATCATAGAGTTAAGTGAATTTCAGCTCGTCTGATTCATTTTGGACACTTTGGCTACCGACCCACTTAATCAGAGGTTGGGAAGGTGTGTTGTTGAAGAGGTTTCGGAAGCTATTAGACAAGCAGTTCTGATCGAGTATCCTGGCCCCTTAAGCACAGCACGGGCCCCCTCACCCATCTAGGCAGAGTGTCCTGTAGTCAACACTATCTTATCTTGTTTGGGGGCAAGTCTGGGCTGGTCTGCAGGGGAGCAGAGCCACATGGCTTCAGTGGGAAAACGTCCCATACTTCTTAGAAATCAACTGCCTGAGTAAACGTGATAAAAACATCAATTTCTGAGAATGATGGTGTTTTGGCTTTATGTTTGACCGGAGCAATTCAGCTTTATTGATGAACTATTTTACCACTCTGCCACCAAAAAGCCAGCCACTGTAAACAACGTCCCCCTTTAGTATTTCACTGGTAATGATGTGTAGTTTTCATCTAGCTTGTATCAACATGGTAATAATAACTTTAGGTTGGATTGACACACATTATGTTTTATAATCTTACAAACTTAACTTCCCCCTGCTCCTTCCATAGTCTCCACCAGTGTGTATGAGAGCAAGACCTGACCTGCAGCCATACAATCCATCAGCATTAGTCCTACACAGTCTCCAGACTAAACACACTCTCATTACAGTGTTTGTGAGCGCCTGGAGGGCTCTTCCTCCTCACAAGTTTATTAACACAAGACACAATGTACAATACAAAACTAGGTACACTGGACTCTTACAGTAAACACCGCTTCAATGCTGCTGGTATATAATTAAAGGATTTAAATGGCCCGAGCTTATGGGGAATGACATGGCAATATGATTACTGTAGAACACACTGTACTGTGTAAGCCAGAGTTGCTCCAGGATGATGTCATCTCCTTCAAGCCATTGCAGATTCCCGCTGCTTTGTGGGGCAACGTCTGTGCTGTGAAGAGAGCGAGAGAGAAAAAGACAGGAACTGAGACCGGAAACCCCTTCACGCTTTCTTACAGAATTCAAACAGTTGTCACCTGTATAAAGACTGGTTATGTGTTGCCAGCTAATAAAAGTCTAATTCCCATATCTCACATTCCTAAGTGCAATAATTGCCTTAGTGACTAAAGAATTCAGTTACTTCTATCCTACACCCACGCTGATCCTCGTGTCTCACATTGGCTACGCTTAAACTTTATAGTCTCCCTCAGGGTTTAATGTATGCTGGAGTGGTTGGGTGAGTGTTCACTGGTGAGGTTGTTGAATTTGGTTATATCATCAGTGGTGGAAGTAGTGTTCAGATCCTTAGGAAAAGGTATTATTATCAGCTATATGTACCTAAATGTATGCAGAATACCACAATTTTATTATTACTAATGCAAAGTTGGTCAAAAAAAAAAGTAAGTACTTTGTATACTGTTATACACGGTAGCTCTCTCTAAAAATACATATTTTAAAAACATCATCATAAGTTTTGAATGTAAAATCTGTATTTGTAAAGGAACTAAATATAACCAGTATATAAATTTAGTGGATGGCATAAAAGTGTAATTTTCCAGGAAAGTACCTCAAATTTGTGCTAAGGTACTGTACTTGAGTGAACTTTCTATATAGTTACTTTCTACCAAGAAATAGAGTAATGTTACTTTTTATTATTTAGAAAACAGTTTCCTCTCATTCTTACAAAAGTCAGTGTGTAAGAAACACAAACTTCAGTACAGTGCATGAATGGACAAACCTCAATAGTGTTTGTAAGTAGAGGGCCGTTACAAGTGCAAGTGTACACAAGGTACCAGCAGCTTTGGCCTCTGATTGCATTTGTGTGTCTGTGTGACAAACATTCCAGTACAGTGCTCAAGCATCAGCTGTTTACATTCACGACAAGATACTCCAGTCTCAAGTATCCGCTAAGCATCGGACCTTGAGAGACAAAGGCCACATCAAGGAGGTCAACAAACAACCCGACACCCTGGAGATACATTTGCATTGAGTCGAGAATGTTAAGCAACAACCGGGCATAAAATGGCCTCGGAGGCACCAAACACTTAAGTGGTAAAACAACAACCTCCAGACTTGCTGTGAGATCCTCCTCATTGTCAAAGCTCTTCTTATCTCGAGATAGAGAGGAAGACAGCATGATCTTTGAGGAATGAGACCATACAGCGACAGGCAGCCAGCGAGACAAATCCTGGGCCAGCTGACATAGCTCATTTTAGTATCATCTCACAAGTTCAGACAATGAAATGGGTTGCAGTAACTGGCTACAAACTATAAATCTTAAGATTCATCAGCTGATATTAGGTTTCACCTCCAGCCACAGCCTGGATAGAAAGGACTTTAAGTCTGTATGGAAAGAGACAAGGGTGGCTTTATCTTATACTTGAAAACTGCTGGAACTTACATAAATTCTATGTATATCACTGGATTACCATTAAGTGACTCCACTATATGGGCTAGAAAAACACCAATTCACTGCATGGCAATAAACAATGTAACCTGAGCACACAGGATACTTGGAAATGTGTCAGTCAAGTGAAAAGTTAATTTGCGTTTTTATGTGCTACCAAAACAACCCCCCTTCCTCACCACTGCTTTTAGCCCACCACACGGACCCCCCCCCCCCCCCCCCCTCTTTACCCATTGTGAAGCCATCAGATAGCGGTTTCCAGAAGTCCACACCTGTCTCAGGGCTATGCAGAGGAGATGGATCCATGCATTTTGAGCATCAGATAGCCTCTAGCCAGGGTTAGTATTGATCTAACGCTTCACTGGCCCTTTGTGAGAGCAGCAGCTGCTTTGGGGGGCTTTTAGATAAGCAATGCAAAGGGAATTGTTTCTCCTGAAACCCTCTTTCAATGTTCCTACATGAAAACCATCACTTAATTCAACACTCCATCGCTCTGGAATAAAATGTCCTCTCCCTTGACACGAAAAGCCGCAAATAAGTATTAAAACATCTCCCTTTGGGGTATTGGAAAGCGCGTGGTATTAGAAATCACACAGTGATAATGCAGCTCTCTGGATTTTCACTGTTTAATCATATAGAATCTCTAGAGTGGAAATTAAATGAAAACACAACATGTTTCAGCATCCCACAACATTCTCTTTACTATCACCACAGCCCAGTCACTGACTGAGGCGGTGTGCGTGGGGTGGGAGGGAGGGGAGAGGGGGGTATATTGCTGCTGCATCTGTGTGAGGCAGACATGGCGATGAGACCCTCCCTAAGATGACTCATAGGCTGTATGGGCTGACACCAGCACCTCATTCACAGCCAATAATGAGCCATGCTAATGAGCAGGACAGCCACCCTGCATGCTCATCATTAAGCAGCCCTGTGATTCATGTCCAGCATGAAACCATCATATGAAGAGATAAGGCTGGCTGGAGCGGTCTAGGATGAGATATGTAGGAGAAATCACACACAAAAAAAGAAGAAATGTTTCAAGCACAATACTGGAGGCAAGGCTAGAATTCTGTATGATATGGCTGATCAATGTGTCTGAAAGGAATAAGTGCTCTTCTGGCTAATCAGAACAGAATATAGTGTTGTTTAGCTCTCTTTTACGTCTTGGTGGAATATCAGACTTTCGTGTGCTGCTTATGAGGACAATTTCCTCGGATTCCGCACAGATATGCAGTCAATATGTGCTGGCAAATTGCACCCATATATGATACCATGCTATCAGTTAATTTGAAATAACCTCCTCTACCAACGTCTGCACTGATCTGATCAAAAACCACTCAAATGAATCCATCAGGGAAAAAAAAAACACGCTGACAGTAAAACATGCAAGTGCATGCGCCAACCTCCTGAGACTCCTGCTCCGACACATATATCTGATAAGGCTTAATCAGCACAGGGTGGTCATGATAAAGCATTTCAGCCCTATCTCTGTCTGAGAGAGACACACACAGACAGTGGGTTGCCTCTCTGTGAGTGGAGAGACAGGAGCCCCTCCATCTCTCAGCATTTCTCCCTCAAACTGCCCCAGTCTCCTTAGCCCTGTCTTCTTTCCCCCTGTGTGCCTCTTTTTCTCTTTCTGTCTCCCTGATATCCTCTCTCTCTCTCTCTCTTTTTCACACTCTCTGCCTTTCTAGCTGCCTCTCTCTGTATCAGTGGAGACACTTCTTAAGCCCCAGCTGGGGAAAATACGGTGGCTTGGTGGGGGGAGGGTTTCAAAAGGGTAAGTGATTGCCCTCTAGGGGACAAAACAGAGAGAAAAAAGCAGGACGCCTTATCGCCCCAGCCTCCAATAGTACTGCTGGCTACCACCCAGAGCCCGGGGGGAGGAGGGCGGAGGGGGTGCAGGAGACGCCAGCTAGATGCTACACTGCCTCTTGACACAGCAAACTCAGCAGGGAGCCTGGCTGGCTGTATGGGCTCAACTCAAGGCTGCACAGCCAAATGTTGCCATCTGAATGAGTGTTATTGCTTCGCTTGCACGCTTTATACTACACTACATGAGCATTAATCCACTTGGATGAGAAATCATAGCACGTGTTTGTACTTTATGATTCTGTTTTATTCATGATAAGGGCTTTTTATATATGGAAACCTTATCACAGTTAAATAAATGATTTGTGTGTACACCTGGAGCAAAACTCTCATCCATCATGGGTCCACGGGATGCTGCAGATGTGTTTTGGGTGCTCACACACTTCAAACAAGACCTGTAAAGCAGAATGTACTACTGACCTATTTCCTTCCTTCAAATGCAGACATGGGAACAAACAGGAAAAACATGAGGAAAAAATGTGCCAAGAGTTTGCTACTCAAGACATAGCCATGAAATGCACGAGGTTGTACTAAAGTTAATGATACCATCGAGTCTTCCTCTAAAGCCATTACCGGCTGCTAAAATGCATCCGTCTACAGCAGGCAGGCAGTCAGGCAGGCGCACCGACGCATCCAGGCGCCTGCAACAGTGTCCAAGCGCCACCTTCAGTATCCAACCTAAGGGAGGAGAAAAGAAGAAAAATAATCACACAGCCTACATCTTTTTTCCTCCAGACACATCTGCAAAGGGCAGCTGTCTGTCTGGAGAATAACCTCCCCTCTTACGTGTTTTTCTCCCTTCACTTTTTTAAAAATTAGGGAATAGACTTTAGTCTTATGTGCGCTCTGGTGCGTGATGCGCATCTCAGGAGCGCAGAGTGCTAACTGTGTGTTTAATATGCCTGTCTCGCCCGGCGTGTAGCCCCAGACACTGTGTACCACAAATCCCAACCTCCACTCCAATGAGAGCTCGGGAGGGGAGGAATAAAAGGGTTAAGGGGAGTCTTGCATGGAGTCTGCTGGGCGGAGTGGAAGGGACGTGATTGGATGGCCGTCTGTGACGCAGTAGAAATGAAAAACCTGACAACTAGTTAAGAAGGCAGTTTGTAACTCTGGAAAAAGAGTGCAGAGCTTGAGACATACATTAACGCAGTGGACGAGGACGAACCGGCGCGAACACAGAGAGCTGAGCCGTCTTTGGCATCAACAAGAGAGGAAAAAAAAAAGGGGGCTGATAGAGACACTGCAGCGTCCCGGACACAAAGTGACTTGAAACAGAAGGACAATGGTGCAGCACACAGACAACAGCGAGACGGACGGGAGCATGTCCAGGGAGGCTACCGACTCCGAGGAGAGTGAATTTATGGCATGCAGCCCCGTGGCGATAAACCCGGACTGGTGCAAGACAGCCACCGGTCACATCAAAAGACCCATGAACGCATTTATGGTGTGGTCCAAAATCGAGAGGAGAAAGATTATGGAGCAGTCGCCCGACATGCACAACGCGGAGATTTCCAAGCGCCTTGGGAAGAGATGGAAGATGCTCAAGGACAGCGAAAAGATCCCGTTTATCAGAGAGGCCGAGAGGCTGCGGCTAAAACACATGGCTGACTACCCCGACTACAAGTACAGACCCAAGAAAAAACCAAAGCTCGACAGTTCAAAATCTTCAGCGCCGTCTCCGGAGAAGTGCGGCAAAATTGCAAAGACTCCCAGCAAGAAGTGTTCAAAGATAAAGACTAAGAGCGGCTCCAAGTCCTCTCACCACGGCTACGGGGAGGACTGCGTGTTTCCCAGCTTAAAAGTTACAAAGACTGTGAAAAGTGAGCTCACCGACGAGGACGACGACGACGAGTACGAGGAGGACTACCGGATGGGGATTAAGACCGGGGACGAGGAGCGCCTGAGGCCGTACAATGTAGCCAAAGTTCCCGCGAGCCCAACTTTGAGCTCCTCGGCCGAGTCCGAGGGCACGAGCATGTACGAAGAAGTGCGGAACAACAACAGAGTCTTTTACAATATCAAAAACATTACCAAGCAGAGCACATTGCACGCTGCCTCTGTCTCACCAGCATCCTCCAGGTCGGTTTCCACATCCTCCTCCTCCTCCTCCTCTTCCTCTTCTTCCTCCAGCAGCTCCTCTTCCGGCGAGGACGCGGACGATTTGCTCTTTGACTTTAGTTTAAATTTCGCCCCCAGCGCCCCTGGCACGGAGCTGGGCAACCCCAATTCAGGAAACCTCTCCCTGTCTCTTGTGGATAAGGACCTGGACTCGTTCAGCGAGGGCAGCCTGGGCTCTCACTTTGAATTCCCAGACTATTGCACGCCAGAACTCAGTGAGATGATTGCCGGGGACTGGCTGGAGGCGAACTTTTCCGACCTGGTCTTCACATACTGAACTGACAAAAAAAAAAAACAACGTTCCTCTAGTAATAACAGAGAAGGGAGAAAGTAAATTATATATGTGTCCTGGTCAAGTTGTCCCTATGCCCTGCCTCCTGTGGGTTTTTTCCTGAAGGGTCCTGGAGGGGAGGTGGTGGAGGACCAGGCAGCGAGGTGAGGTTTGAGGAATGAGATGCTTATGAAGCTGGTAGCAAAAAAAAAGAGCAAAGTCTGCAGACGTTTTTTTCTGGCAGCATGACAGGGTTTTATGGATTTTTTCCTCCCGTAGGTCTGCATTTACTGTTCAGCTTAAACGGACCACAAAAAGGGAAAAATACGTGAACTTCTATGCATCTTATCCTCTTAAAAACAAAACAAAAAAAACTGCAGGGAGCTGAAAACGGACTGTGGACTGACTCAAAGCAAATCTGTGAACTGACAATTGTTCAGGATGTTACTTTACAACGGTTTATGTAATTTCTAAATGCCGCAAATGTTTGTTTGTTTTTTGTAACTGATTCAGTTTACCTCCTGGTTTGGAAAATCAAGCAGCCTAAACCTCTGCAGAATACAGGTGTGGAGGAAACATTTTGATACATAACAGACCTCATCTTTTTAAAAGAAAAAGTAAGATATTTTCAGGCATATTTTTGTACAGTTAAAAGGGAATGTTCTTACTGTGCTTTCAGTGAGTTTCAGGCACTTCTTCCCTTTATCATTTGTTTTTAGCATGCAAGGGAGTCCTGGTTTTAAGGATTAAGTTAAATTAAGACTTGCATCAAAAATGCCTTGTGATTTCAAACTAGGTTTTGTACAGTTGTAGAGCAGATTTGTTGAGTATTTGTAGACGATACAATGGCATCATGGGGAACACATACCTCAGAGCTGGAACTAGTTTCAAGATTGTATATGTACTGTAATATAGTAAAGTTAGGAGTTTATGTATATCATACTCGTGATATGTGGATGGGTCCCAATCGCAGGTGTGAAACTGGATTTTGGTATTTTTTATGGCACATACTGTTTTTCCCCCCTCTCATTTTTTTGTGCAATATATACTCTTAAGATACAGACCATCAACAATTGTAGCAAGTGATGGAAAAACAGACTTGTGCACTGTCAACATCATTTCATGTTATGATGCTGAAGCCTGTCCAGGCAGAAAAATAAACAAATCAGCTGGAACTGATACAAAACAATATAATATGGCCTCATGGTGTGATGCATACTATATAAACCGATTAATACCACAATTTGAATGTTATTTGACTCATAAATAATGGGCATATCTGACACCAAACAGCTTGAATCTGAAAATTAGGGAAAAGGAGTTCTGCAAAAAAAGGGCATAGTCTGATACAGTGGTGGTCTGGCATTAGTTTAACAAGCAAGCAAAAAAGAACATTCCATAGTCCTGTTTCATGAAATGAAACTTTATTTTAAAACTGAAGACTGCCTTCTTTTTTTAAAACATTAACCATAAACCTGTATTTTTTATTTCTTGCACTTAAAAAAAGCAGATATTGTTTATTTTTATGTGGGTCTTCTTACATATGAAGTCTGTTTGATAAAAAGGTTTTGGAATATGACCTAATTATATGCCAAGACATTTTGTTGGAAGTTCTAGGCAGTAGTTACTTCACATTCCAAGTGTGAATCTGTCTTTGACTCATCTTTTAATAAATAAGTACCTACCACCATCGACTGTCCTTTCAGTTTGTGAATATATGTACACAAATGTGTTATTTGTTGCGTTTGAAAAGGATGTGATGACAGAATGATGCCTATTTTGTATGTAGGCGGATACTCTGAAATGGATGGGCTCAAACTAACATGTGAATTCACATTTAATAAAAAGGAAAAAAAGGAAACTTTTAAACTGCAGTGTTGAGATGCTTTACTGTTCCTGTTCTTAAAATGTGCTGTTTTTGCTGAACTTTCTCTCTCGACACCTCCCTTAAAATGGACACTGCGGCTTTAAGAAATTGAATTGCCCGCTTGCCTGCGCTGAGCGATGTGATTGGTGGGCTTGGTGGTCCCCTTGGAGACGAGCTGGAAACAGGAGCTGCTTCTAGCCGTGTGTGGGAGCTCTCTGTCTGTCTGGCTTCCATTCAGAAAAGTAGCACTCTGCCCCGCACAGAACGGCTTGAAAGCTGTGCGAACAGAGGGCTGGAAAAACGTCTAAATGTGACATATGTCCACTCAGGGATACACAACAGCTCTTATTCCCGACAGATACTGTTTAATCTCTGAAAAATGTGGAGGGTCTTTTACAGAAACATAATTCATGTGAGATTAAACTTTTCTCTAAAAGGCCAAAATCCACTACTCCCTCATGATGTCACTAGTTAAATGTGTGTGAGAACAGGGGTAGTAGGTCAGCATGAATTGTATTTATGGCTTAAAACAATTATTCCAGTGGTTGTCAGTTGTTGTCCTCGAGTACCACAGCTTTTCTCTCTCATCACTTAGTGTTGATTTCTACCCTAAATAAAAGTAAATAGCTGGTAGGGAACGAAGCAAGCAGGGATGTGGTACTGGATGACGAGGACTGAAAACCCCTGAAGTAGTCCAAAGAAAAACATAAGTAGGAGAACATAAAGGGTGGAAAAAAGAATGAATGGTATACCTTGCATCCACTAATATAATCATGATACTACTGTGCACCACCAGAGCTGATTATGTTATTGTTCAGACCGAGCTACAACGATGTTGTCATCGTCAGAACTGCGGCTACTTAATGTAAGCACTCTAATATGAAAGTTGCTTATTAGAAAAAATGAACAACAGTACAACACATATATGATGTCATATAAAATACAATTAGTACAACAAACCATTAATTTAAAGTAGTAACATCTTCTTAATGTTTGAGTGCCTGCTGTATGCCTCTGGAGGACCACAGATGCAGCCTCCTCTGGGGCCTGGTTAGAGAGACCTATCTTTAACAAATCATATATAAAGAACCAGAGGCCTTGGCCACTGAGAGATTTGTGTTCATTACAGCAATAGAATCTAATGATGAATATTTGCCATGCACGGCTGCACAGGTACTAGCCCCCCCATTAAGTCAGTTTGCAAATCTGTAATAAAACATTTATCCAGCTATTACTTTACCTGACCTATTGGTCAAAGTTGCTAATGGGTTCCAGGGCTATTCCCAATAGAAGCTCAACATTGATTTTGTGTTCCTCTGAAATATCTGCTCAGGGCTAATGCCACCGGTACATGTTGAAATGAAATTAGTGACCCGTTGAAATTTCCTTCTATTTCCTCCTTAAATAAATAAATGGAAATCTAGAATGCTCAGGAGACGCTGAGTGAGATAGCGTCCTCCCCGGAATCCAGAAGGGGGGATACTGTGGCGACAAAAGAAAGTAATTTCCAATCACTTGAGCGTTTAAATCATTCATATAACCTAGGATGTCACAGTCAAATGCTGTACGTGACACCTATACAAAGACCCCTGCCACAAAACTAAAGGCTGGAGGTTGATCTCGAAATTAGCAAGTTGCTTAAAGTGGACATCTAAAATATGCCAATGCTATCTCAGTCTACTGATATTAAATCCAATAACAATAAAACCAGTTATGATTTCCTCTTGTCTTTTCTTCTCCGTACTGACTCTCACCCAGTGAGCTCAGATGCATTACATCACTGCTTAGCTTATGCCGCTGCGCAGTAAGATTCCATGTTGTGTCATCGTTGATCCACATGTGCTCCTCTCCTCCCAGTGGGAGGCTGTCTAATATCGCTATGGGAATACTGATATATGCTCTCCTTGCTGGAGGTTTCATAACAGCAATAACAACACTGCTTGCGTACATTTAAACCTGTTTACTGTCTGTTAATTGACGAGTGAGCAGGATTTATGGTATCTGCTCCAGATCTGCTGCTGTCTGAGATCGGGATGGTGTTGACACCCCTTGTGTCCGAGCAAGCTCCTCTCCTGCTCTGTTACACAAGCATGTCATGCTGTTAGACACCACCAGTGCTTTACAGATCCTGCCAGCAGTGTGACAGAGTGTTGAAATGACAACCTGCGCAACAGTGAGTCCTGCGCTGTGATCAAAACAGGTGAAAAGCTATTTGGAGCATAAATATCATTTATTATCTTCTGAATCCAGATGACAAAACAACAACTTTATTTCTGGGAAGCCTGTCTACCATGAAATCTTAGATCTAATGACCTTATAAGTTCTCAATCTTAATGTTGTGCAGTTCCCTTGCTTATAGTCAGGGAGAATTTGTCTGTAAAATTGCTTGCCTGAGCAACAGTCCAGTCCCTGTGTCCTCTACTCCAGTCTTGGCCTGGGGCGACTCCTGCTGCTGTTGATGGCTATCCATTTGCTCTGCCCTCCCTGTGTATGGGATGGAGGCAGAGGGAGCATCGGCCCCATCTGCTGCACTGATATTTACTATCCCTTCACATTTGTGAGAAGGAGGGGTGGCAAAGGCCCAATTCCCTCATGGTGTTTTAGCACTCTGGCAGATACACACATGTGCATACACACACACATTGGGAGGGAGTGAATGATGGAGAGAGAGAGAGAGAGAGAGAGAGAGAGAGATGAAGAGGCAAATGGATGGAGCAGAAAAAGTGCTGTTCATATGAACCAGAGTTAAACTCAGATTTAACTTGATGTGGCTTGGATACAAAACAGGCAGTGTAAGTGATAATAAGTGTGTAGCTGGAAGCAAGTAACCGACACGGTCTGCTGCTGCCTAATTTTCCATTCACAACTTCATTGCAGTTTTCATTATTTAGCAAAGGCAATGAGACATTGAAAATAAGTTTGGAGGAGCTGCTGTGCTGAAAGCAGACACAGCATGTTGTCGTGAGCAGTTTAAGCTGCCAGTGCTATTGTCTCACCGACACAGAAACTAACAGTTCAATCACTCCTCCCAGATATGTCCCGACACGTGGTAAGATCTCATCGAGAGAGGGTCACTTGTTTTGTGGGGAGCTGCTGGAGGTCGCGCATCAGTCATGTGAATTAGCTGTAGAGAGGGCAAGAACTCAGTTGCACACCTGCTTCTCTTTTCAAACCCAACTCTGAGTGTTATATTAATTGAATAGAGTGTCCTGGATGACATTTAGCAGACTCTGGGGTTCGATATGTACTATTTAGACATTCTGTGTGCACCACTTAATGTATGAGAGAGAGAAAATTGAGCTTTTTCAGTTTCAAAAATGCCACAATAATGGCATAATGTAATTAGAGCCAACTTGTAATGACATCTAGGTCTGTTTAGAGTGCAGGCCCATAAGTTGGTTGGCCTGATTGCGATCAGATTTACATAACCTTGTTTGGAATTAATTGTGACTCTATGTTAGATATTTATCTTAGAGCTTTACAGCAGCTGCTGAAGCCCCTTGTACTTTCCAATAAGAAAAAGGGCATAAGCTCACAATATTAGTCCAACGGGGTCATAATGGGCCATAATGTATGCAGCATGTTAGTGTTAAATCGTTTTAATCCCGATTAGAGTATGAGAGTGTGTGTTTTTACAAGTTACACACACATTTGGGTTTGCTTTTTATAGATTAAGATAATTTAGTAGTCCATATGTGTTTATATGTGATTGTTGACCAGATAATGTTGTTGGCCTTTAATCAAATGGAGTGGATCTTACTGTATTATTAGAGCTCAGTGCTCTCTTATGGCATGTGTGTATCTGCTGAGGAAAGTCTGCTTGGCTTTTTGCCCAGATGCATGGATTTAAGACCACAGTGTTACCCCCTCCCCCATTTTTGAGAGTCAGGGATTGTGTGTGTGAGGGGGGGGGGTCTGTGCTGTGAGCTCGAATAATTCTAAATATGTTTTTGGGCTAGCGGGATGCAGCTGAGCTCAGCTGGTACTGAGCATAGTGCTAACCGTTGCATTTGCTGTTTCTGATCATGGCACATGTAACATGGTATTGTAGCTGTAAATACAAAAATAAGTAAATTCTGCAAGTCTTCAATTTAATGATACCAGCAACAGACATTCATGACCCCATATCTACCCACCCCAGGATTAAGTCAGGCAGTAATCTAGATTCAAAACTGCAGCTCAAAGGGAGTCCATGCAATTCCCCACTAAAGCTAGAGCAGAGCCAGCAGTTGGTCATTCATATGCATCTGAAATCTAATACTCTGCTGCTGAGCCCCTCTGTGGCCCCACCTTTCCTGACTCACCAGTGAACCTCGACTCCTCCAACGCACTCTGACATATACACCCCTTGTCCCCCTCCCTTTCCTTCTATTTGCATGTTACCCAGGTTACACTGTCAGGGTACCCCCTCACAGTTAGACTCGACGCAGGGTCTCATTTGATAGTCCTTGCTGCTTCAGTAAATAATTAGCACACTGAATCCTCTGGGGCCCTATACAGGAAGCATGGTTTGCTTACCAGGGGGGCTAAGGTTCTAATGATTGCTATCCTGCAAGGTTTTTGATAGCAGGCCCCCCTGCCTCCTCCTCAACACAGCCTATGTGAAAAACATAACACTTCTAGAGGTAATTATGAATGTGAATGGAGATGGATTTACATTCTGAGACTTTCTAAACATTCCTGTGTAATAAAATAATCTGTGTGGCGAGGAAAGTAAGAGGAATATTCTTGATTTTTTGGGGTGCTTCGTAGAACTGAATGTGATTATGTTCCGCAGTTAAATTAATATGCTGATATACTTTTCTAGTGATTGAGACAATGAAAAACAAATTGTAAGAACTGTAACAAATTACATACTGTGTAATGCATCGTATGTTCAGCAGTTGTATAAAACATTTATTGCACTCCACTCTTCTGAATAATCCTGTCCTTCTGGTAAAGCAATACATATTTTACCAAACCAAAACCATCAAACAATTGCCAGATGGATGCTTGACCTCCCTGATTAGTAAAGGAGACACTCAGACAAAGTAATGTTCTTTCAGGGCTGCAGCTATAAAATGACAACTCCTGCCAAAAAGTCCATTAACTGCATGTAGATTTTAATGGCTCTGTCCAACTACAGATGCAGAGAAAACTTCAGATGTTATTGTAAGAGATGGAGAGACTGATTGAAAATGTGTCAGGATCTGAGTGGGACTGTGGGAAATGTCCCTCCCTCTATGCCCTCTAGTGCAAAAAAGGGGTAAAAAAGGGGCAAAACAAATCACAATTGAATAATTTATATGCATGCGGATGAACAATTCATATGCACCATGCTGAACCTATATCCATTATGGACAAATGTTATATTTATGAAAAATACAGCACACCGAAAGCTACATCTTAAAGAATGTTGGGCCAAAAGCAAGTAAATCGGTATTTCTGGGAGTAAGGCAGTTGCCATCTCCTCCTAACAGGATTTGTAGGTTGGCTTTTACTGGCTCCCCAGCATTCCCATCACGACACAGACTTTAAGGCCTAGACCAGAGGAACATGTGGCCCGGTCAAGACGACAAGCAAGACAGTGTAGAGACACACTTTACGCGCTACTGGCACATATGTAGCGCACACAGCCTCTGTGGAAGGTTCTGGGTGGTTGTAGATTGTTTGTAGCCAGTGGGGACTGGAGCTATAGTGTCTGAAGAGATGTGACATGTAGCCCCACTCCTCACGACGGATACACACAAACACGGCAGACACGCATACACACTGGCTTTCTCTCTCTCTGCTTCTCTCCTGGCTGGTCAGAGTTATTCATTTTGTTGAGCACCTCAGCCGCCAGCAGAGAAATGCTGTCACTGGGTCATTACAAATACCCACAGGCGGTTGAGAATGTTCTCACAGATACAGGAGACAAACGTGGGCCTGCATGCCACTGCCTGAGTGCTGCTGTTTGATGGTGTTCTGAATGACCTACATTTCCCTCCTTGAGATATTTCATATTGGACCTGATGAAATCATGGATCACTAATCCGAGACCCCACAGAACAGAGTTATTGTGAGTTATTGTGTCTCATACATTAGATGACTGAAATACACTGTGTGCCAAGTCCATTTAAAATATTTAAAACCTACATAGAGTTTATTTTGAGACACTATGTAGTATTATAGACTATGGTGATATGCAGTCATTTAAATGGTGTTGTGATCATGAATGTGTATATTTATTGTAGGTGTTTAAAAACGGATTTGGACGTGTGTGTGTGTGTTGACTGCCACTTCCTTAAATATAGTTTTTTGAATTTAAAATTAATTTTTAATTTTAGGACAAAAAGCTTAATGGCCTTAATTTCATCAATAGATTTTAACCTGAATACATTACATTTTCACAAGATCAATAATTAATTAATATATTATATTAATTATATAATATTAATAATAATAGGTTGTGAGTAGTTTAAAATTCTCCTGTGGGGGCGAGATTTTAGATCTTTTTCGGATCATAAATAAATAAGTAAGTAAGTATAAGTACTTATAAGTAAGTGTCGTATAGTGGCCAACAAGGGAAGGTCCTGCATTCCTCAGGGTTGAATGTGTGTAACTGATATCCCTTTCATACGCACCTCATGTATGGAATATATTGACTACAGGTTTAATCTACATTTAAACATTCACACCAGACTCTTGGTAAAAATACTAGGTCATTGCTGTTCATAAAAGACCCAGGCTTGCAACTGTACTTCGGTATGTTGTGTCTGTGTGTGGCTCACCTCTGTGGCAGGATGTTTCGTATGCTATTTTTACAGAGTGGTGAGATGAGGGACACAACTGTGATCAAAAGGGGACTGCTCATTGATTTTCAAAACCACACATTATGCTGCAAATATATATCAAAGGGAACAGCCTGCATGGCCTCTGTGATATGCTCAGCATGACTTAAACATGCTAAGGCCATGTTTAAGCCTCAAGCTAACACATTTTAACTCTGAATAACGAGGTGTTACTGCTCCATGCCTGCAGACGGGAGCCACTGAGGTAAAAAAAAAGATTTAAAAAAAAAGAATCAAAATGGGATGTAGGAGGAAGAAAAGAGAGTAATAAAAGAAATTGTGCCACTATATGATGTGATGAATTATTAAACTCCCCTTTACAGATTTCTTAATTAGAAAGGGTAATCCAGTAATTAACATTAGGACCAGCTGGTTGGTACACTATATCACTGAAACATATAATCCCACTTCCAGTATTACTGTGAGCTGCAAGTTCGCGCTCATAAAAACTCACTAATAATCCCATTAGGTCTTACTACAGAAACTATACTCATCTTTTAAGCGCCAGCCTCAACCGTGTAATTGCTGTGCATTTAAAGCAATTTGGTCAGTGGTGACAGAAACCTGCTTACTGCTGAAAAGTTAATGACACTGAAAGCCAATACTGTACCCAGACCACTTAGCCCTACCGTTTGACAGAATTTGTCATTACACAGTTCCTTACTCAAAAACTGATGGATTTTACATTTCCCACATTTGCTCTTAACTCCACTAACGCAAAAAAAAAATAGAAGAAAACCGTAGCTATCTGTGTCAGGTGTGAGAGTCGTGAATTATTACGCTGCAAGAGACAAATATGGATTGTAGAGACTTGTTCACAAAGGTAATACCACTGAGGAGTTGACACTGAGTGGCAACAAAGATGTGTTCAAATTGTGTTTAAAGAGAGACACAAGGCATCAAAGTGATTGAATGGTCACAATAGCAGATTTAGTTGTTTTTGTCCAATTTCAATCAGGCAGCCGGCTTGTTCCTGTCATGACAGAGTCCCCTAGCACATTGGAATTGCGTGACTGATATCTCATACACTAGATTTCTCACTTCAGTGCACCCTAGAATCCAACCGGCCCAACCCTACCACCCACGCACACACCCCCACCCGCTACTCTGGCAACTTCCATCCCCAACCCCCCATCTCATCCATCCAAACTAAACCACCTTTATGGCCATATTTCTGTAAAGTCCACTGCCTTGATTTGCTTTGGCATTCCTGTCCTTATTCATCCAGTGGGGCTGTGAGCTGGAATAATTAGGAGAGCGCCATAAGGCCCCTGCCTCCTGACAAGTGATCAACAAACAATGATTTATGAGGCCATCGTGTATCAGGGGATGACCATTGATTTAAACACACAAAGAAAACACACACATATACATGAACAAACACACACACACACACACAACTTCTGACACAGATCACCATACGCATAAATCAGATTCAATGTCCTGACATTTTCAGGTTTTATGCTTACCTATCCTATTTACCTGTCATTCACTTTAATAAACACCAAAACTCATAAGCCCACAGTTTGATATGGATTTGACGAGTGATCTGACTGGGAATATTGTGCTCCGTTTAAAATCCCTTGAATGCTTGAACGAACCTTCTGCAAATCAATTTTGTCGCTCTGTTACTTCATAGATGCTGATTCCACATATTTTCTAGCTGTTGTTTTAAGTATTGATTGTCACAGAGGCCTGGAAGAAACACGACGACGCTGCAGCGTCTGTGTCTAGCTGTTTGGAATGAGTCTAGTATATCACTTTGGCCTGTCCGTCGATGTGGTATGCCTAGGTAAGTTTTCTTGACAGACAACATGCATACTGTGTTTTATTACCCCGCCAGCTGCAGGGTCATTATACATCGCTCTTCCTGTGAAATCGTAGGATCATATTTCTATGTGTACTGGGAAGCGGCAGCTTCAGATACTGATTAATGAGTAATGAAATGGCTTTTAGTTATTACAGGATGAAAATATTAATATGAGAGATGCTGAGTGAGAAGAAGGGCGCCTTTATTATGTTACCAGTCTGTTCCATCATCTCATAGATCTGTCATAGGTTCACGGCGTCAAAGAGATTAAGAAGCCATATTAGTCATCAAACGCTAAGTGATCCTATTCCCATTAGAATGGGTGCAGGCTGTCATCATCATATAAGACTCATTTTAGCACTCAATAAATCTAAGTCTGCATTCATTTTGCGCTTATGATATGTTGCCCTTGGCAAAACTTGCCAAACTTTACAGTCGATAACAAATACATTTAATTGATATTAATTCAGTAATTTAGTGTTACCAAGCATAGCAGTGGGAAATGATTTTCTACATGTATAAGATGCATGTAAAGGGCCTTAGAGACATTAGACAATGTGGGGATGAAGTCGGCATTATTGTCTTTCCTTACCACAGATTGATCGTCACTGCAGTCAGGTCGATATGTGTCTAAACATGATGTTAATAAGGTGACTGGAGTGGCTGTCTATACCACAATACCACAGAGCATGATGGTGCAGAGGTGTGCTTATATGTGTGAGAGAGATCACAAGAGAGAGATACAGAACGCTATCTCCCATCCTTCCTCCTCTTCCTTCTCTGGTGCGGGATGCTATGAATGGGTACCATTATGGTCACAGCAATTATACTGTTGTTAGTGATTGTTGTTGGTCAGCGGCAGCAGATCAAAAGGAGTGGATCCATATTGATTAACTGCCATTGTGAGGGAATAACCAAGTCGAACTCTCACACAGTGGCAGAAGCTGCACTCTGTATACAGTGATTGACTCCTCCTCTGCTTTAACTTGCATTGTAGCATAGTAGAATAATTGAGCATGCAGCATGAATCCAGTATTGGAGATTCATGTGTCTCACCCCGCCTCTTCCTCTCAGCGCTCACTTCAGCTGGCGGGTGATTGAAAGGCCTCTGGTGTCTCCCTGCTCTACGTGGATAAGCAGTTGTCATAGGAAACATCAATACTTGAATGGATAGACAGTTTTATCCATTGATTAAACACTGAGTGAATGCACGAGTACTCACCCTCGCAAAGGCCGGCGTCCATGCCAGTGACTACCCTCCTCCATTTTTGTGATTTAGGGTACAGTTGTGCGATGATCTCTAAGTGTGGTGTCATTCCCTTACCTCACCATATTTGCAACAGCATAATCAATAACTTCATTTGAGCTCCACTACATGTGGATGGAGAATCAGGACGGTGGGGAAAGCAGTGTTTTATATTGTTGCATAAGGTCAAGCCCATGTTTCTCCTGCTCAGAGAATTGCTTCGGAAATAGCCCCATCAACATTGATGAAGTAATGACGAATGGGAATTATGGTTTGACAGGTCAAAAATTGCCACTTGGAAATTTCTAATCAATCACAATTTCCCTCATTTCACAGTGTAAAGTCGACTGTGTTGTCTGCTTTACAGCAGTCCTAACTGAGAAATACTGTACTTTTTCATTTAATATATTTATATTTAATCGGATTATACTCTAGTACTGCAATTAAAAAAACAATCTGATGATTTTCTATGCTTTCACAAGGACAAAATCCAGCAAAAACTCAACAATCTTGGGATTGTGTTGCCTCTATTCACACCACAATAAATATTTTAATAATGCTACGACAGAAGGATAGCGTCTGACTGACACTTGGGTCTCCTGCAGCGCCTGGTCAAAAGGACTGTTATTATGGTAGGGATCTCATTCAGATGGTCATTAGACAATCAAATGAGAATAATCTGCCTGGATCTCAATTACGAGGAAGCCAATTCTCATGGTGCGCCGATGGCCTTTCAGAGAAGCACTGAGCCTTACCAGGTGTGTTGCTCTTACACTGATTGCTCATTTGTGCCCGGGAGAGCTCACGATGTGTGAATGCCCTTTATGATGGCAGAGGAAAATGCCAGAGGGAAAAGTATTGTGCATGAATATGGAGCGGAAAGGGTAAAACAAGCACAATTGTTTCCTGGATTTCGCTCATGGTTTTTTGTCATTGAGAGGCACCCAGTAAACACTCATTACTTAACAAGTTTCTGTCAGTGTTGGAACCTATATTTGACTGAAACAAGCCATATTTGAACTTATATGATGTGTTCAGTTTATATACATTATTTTCATCTATGCCCTGTTTCACATGGTCTTCATAAATTTTTTTCATCAATATGCTACATATAGACCAGCTACTGTAAGCCAAAAGTGACTCAAATGCCCTCCAACAGTTTGAAGCATGTTGTTTTCAAGGGCATCCATTTGCTCAGTCCTAGGCCAAAACAGCAGTGGCCGTTGCCCTCAGCATTAACCCCTGCTGGCTCCTAGAGGTTAAAACCCCTCTCTTGATTTACAACAGTCAGTGGACACAGCGGCCATTAAAAAGATGTAAATTTGGGCTGTTTGCAGAGAGAGAGGTGCATGAACCCAGTGACAGACCACCCACTCTCTCTCCCTCAAACAACACTCTCCATGGCTGTGGCTCACAAATCAGGGGGGAGCTTTCATTTGGGGGAAGGTCACAGACCTTTTTATCACCTCCTTAAGACACCCTTTGGAGCCATCTCTCATGTTGCACAACTGGATGCTGTACATCCCTTCGGTGTGCGGCTACGTACGTTGAAAGAAACATTAGGCCGTGTGCTTTCCTTATATTGAAATTTTGTCATGTCACTAATCAACTCAGCATTTACATTTACCTCCCAAACAGTGCACACACAAGGTTTGAGCATCCTTGACATCTGCCTTTTGGCTCAAATGTGATGGATGGATTAAATGTCACCTATGCCCTGGGTGTTTCCATCAGCGTCTGTACTGGCGTTGTTGTGTATGTGCTTGTGTTGTTTGTTTCCGTCAGATGTTAGTGTTGTGTCTGTCAGTCTTGCCGGTGCCTCTGCCTCTCTTGTCCTGACGTGCTCTGCTGCATCTTGCGGCATTTGGCACCCTCTCAAGTCCCCTCCTCCTTTGCTACACACACACACGCAGACACACAAACACATCCACAATTAGCCAAGATAAGCCGGGATTCTGTGACTTCCTGCAGATTCCTCTTCAGATAAGGGAGAACAATTTAAAAGCCCTGCACGGACAGAGACATGAGTATAAAAGAGCCTCTCTGGAAGCCTAAGGAAAAGAAGTACACATACAAAAGCCAGAGCTGCCAGGCTCTTGTCTGTCGACGCGATGATTGGCCTCAGCGTCATCCTGTCATACCATATTACTTTTGGTTTTTGCACACCTCAATAGCACTCTTTGCTGAAACTCATTTATCACATAGCAGGGGATGGACACCATCATATCACAGGGGATGTTTCTGGAAGTGTGACAACATACTGTTTTGGAAAGGAGCAGACAGTGCTTATTTGAGTCACTGCAGTAGAAATCATCACTCCAGGACATAAAAGCCTATTGGAGGTTCTGACTTGCATTACACCCTCACAAAACTGTGTGTGATTAAGAATGATTCGGAATTTGATTTTGATCATTGTTTTGCTTCATCTAAACATTTTTCTTTGATGATATCATTTACCTTAGCTATGTATTTTTTAAAATATAATTATCATACTGGAAGTTGCTGAGAACAGCCTTGTGGTGGTCGTATTTTCTTCGAAGTTCTACTGGATCAATATTATTATGTAAACAATGGATCACAGGACTTGATGTGTGAAGGTGGCTCTGGTTCCCCTCAACTCTGCTGAGCTTCATACGGTCCTTCAGCTCCTTACTTTGGTTTTCCGGTCGGCAAATTTGCTATTTTGGTTCCCGCTCACTAGTGGCAGTTTTATTATATATGTTTTCCAGGAATTGGTGAGGACCGAGGTAAAAGCAGAGTGAATATTGGACTTTCATTTATTCATTCAGGAGTATACAAACAAAACTCTAAATGTATGCTAATGTGGCTCCTTGTAATGAGATAATGTGTCAGTCTTGTGTTTACGGCTTGTTTCCACTGCCCCTAAAATGTTTTTTTTAAATGACCAAGAATAGACAAGAATACAGAGAAATAATCTAAAAGAATGTTCATTCATAAATAATAATGTACAAAAAAAAAAAAACTGAGATTTTCTCCTGCTGCCTGGTAGGACAGCCCTTGCAATGTGAGTGGAGAGAGATGCAGCAAACTGCACATCAACTTAACATTACTGTTATTTAGAGTGTACCTGATTCCTGTTCCCACAATTCACTCTCGAGGTGTTTTTTTTTCCCTCTTTTTTCTGTCTCTCATCAAAGTTATGAACATTGACACCCGCTTTGACACAAGGGGAAGGAGGGGCCCTACACAGCTTGTGTAGTGTGTATAGGGCGGACCGGCACTGGGTTAAGGACTGAGTTCATCTTCTTTTGGCGACTTAGGCATATTATAGTATATTATATGTGTCTGAGTGTGTAGAGAAGTCCACACCTGAGATAAAGGCAGGATGAGATAAGGCAATCAACTCATCTTTAAAAAAAAGAATTCAGTTAAGTACCACTCTCTCAGAAGAACTTAAAGTAGCTCTGATTCCGGAGAAGAGGAGTCTGTCCCTCTAGTCTGCACATTACTGTATCTCATCTTGCTTATTGCTACCTAGAGTGCTATGACAACAGAAGTGAGAATAGATATAATCTCTCCAGTCCTGCTAATAATACCATGTTACTGGTTGAGCGCCGAAACATGCACAAAGGGCTAATCATCTCTAGTACTAAGCGTTTTCTTACACATACACATTTTCCCTGCAGTTCTCAGAACTGTCAGGAGTAAAGAGATAAAGAATGGGCATAAGGGAAAAAAAGTCAGCTGTGGTGTGAGAAGTGTCTGCCACCACGGCGTCATTAACACCCAGTGGTGCTGGAGTAAGGGAGGGAGAGCAGACGGGGCCTCCAAGCACTAGGAGCGAAATTGCAAACCCAAGGTTCCTGATACAACCTGTTATTATTTTTGACACAAGCCATTTACAATAGCTATGAAGGTGGCAATGGAAAATGTAATATTGATTGTATGCCCTCAAGGCTTTGCTCCCCTGACTTCTAAACGTCACACGTCTCACGTATGTTGGATGTGATGATATGTTTCTCTTTTTTTATTTTGTTTTGTTTTCCTCACTTCCACAAATCCTATTTTAGGGGCTTTGTTGATGGTTTATTTGATGAGGTAATTACATTGGTAGATTGAGAGGGTAAGGTGATGTTTTGGGAGTCGAGAAAATAATAGAAAGCAGTGTAACTACGGCAATGCAATATGATATTGGTGTGATGTGACAGGTGCTAATATACCCAATGGCAATCTGTATTTCATCTCTTTTTCATGAGGGCGCTTACTGAATTACTTCCAAATGACGTTTATGAAACATTAAGCGACTGTTGCACCATGGGATAGCAATGGCTCATTCCAGAATTATTAAGATACACTCTAACATACAGTACAACAAAGACACACAAGGAGAAAAATCTATTTTTTCTCAAACACAGACGTGTGATATCCTTGGACTCATTTAGCTGTGTTTGTACATGTAGGCTCTGTGCCATAAATGTAGGAATTAGAAAGTAGAGGAAGCTATTAATCCTCTGAAGCACAGTGACTAACTAAACAAACCGCGGAACAACTGGGAAGATAGTTGGCCTTTGGAGTACCCTGTCTCTGTCTGTCCGTGACAGAAACCTGTCAAAACCAAAACAAACATGTTTAACAAGGCCCTCAAAGGACTGGAGACAATCGTGCAAGCCTGTGTGAGGTACAGCGGAAGTCTCAGTATCTGGGGAGATTGCAGGGGTTATCTGCCAATGTGTTAATTACGCTATGGCTTCTCTCTCTGGTAAGTGTGACAACTTTCCGCTTGTTTCTAAAATGAATGCATGACCTGCACAGCACCTCTCCATGTAGCAAACCGCTGATTGCTGTGTTAAAAGCTATCTTTGTGAAAAGTGCCGTCTAAGAGCTCTTTTTCTCTGGTGGTAGGTGCTTTGGAACACATCATTATGGACTTACATGATGATTTAGATGACCCCATAAAAATGTCCCTAAAAAGAAAATATAGCAAGGGCAAACCTTTGTGTTGTCAAGTATTCTTCAAATTAGATTTTTTACTTTACTGTTTAAAATTCAGATTTTTTAAAAGCATTAACAAAATTCTCAGTTAAACCTTTGATGGTGGAATTTTTAAACTATATTATCCCCAAGAATACATCACACACGTTAGAGGGGAAACTAATCAAACTGTTGCTATCAGTTTTGCCATTAGAACTTGCAATGTTGAGTCAGTTCATGTTAGCACTGTCATTATTTGTCTGCCTAATAGCGCCGCTCATTCTCCCATGTACAGTTAGACCGACATGGTTTTATCTCTGTCATCACATTAGGTTGAGTGGAGGAAAATCACTCCTAATGACACAGAGATTATTGGCTTTGTGTTTTGGTTTACCAGTAAATACCGGCCATGCCAATGGGATTTCCCCACATAAGCCTTCACTATCAGTTTACAATAACTGTTGCATTCTGCTGTTATCCACAAGGATATCAAAGCACAATACAACAAGTCTGTGCTACTTCACTCAGTGACATTGTGGAGCAACAATCCTGAAAGGTAAATTGAGCAGTGGTTTTACAGCTACAGAACAATATATGCAGAAAAGTTAACACTGTTAACTTTTGACTAATTAGTCCACAATTACTTACTTACTAATTCTGGCTCTAAAACTTCCTGTCATACACTCTGGAAGATAGTCTTCCCACTTCCACTAAACCAAGTTTCCTTAGCCACAGTGCTAGAAGAAGATTTGTGAGCAGTAAGTAAGTAAGAAAACTAGCTTGTATGCTTTAAATGCGTAGTATTTGAATGAATGCAGAGCTGCACATCCACAGTGACTCAGATGTCTACTACGCAAATAGTAAGCAGTAATTGAAGCCCAGATATTCCCTAAGGCCACTCACATGTATATACTAAGTATCTAATTAGGCAGCCTATTTTGGGGAATAGGGATTGTTATCACAAAATTGGTCACCAGTAACAAAAAAGATAAGAACATGATTTTTTTTAAAGGGTCCAGTTTGTAACATTAAGAGGATATAGAGGCAGAAATGGCATGTAATATTCATAGGTATGTTTTCATTAGAGTATGCTTATCTAAACATAAGATAAATTATGTTTTTGTTACCTTTGAATGAGCAGTGTTTATCTGCAGAGGGAGCGGGTCCTCTTTTATGGAGTCCACCATGTTGAACTGCCATGCTTCTACTGTAGCCAAAATGGATTAATTGTTAGGTCATTTAATGTAAATGTATTATCACCATAGTTACTCCTGCGTGCTTGGAACGAGAGGGTGAGACAAGGGAGAACTACACGGCTACATTCCCACACCCTGGTCCTTTAAAAAGTCAATAGTAATGTAACTTTGACAAAAATGAGATGATCAGTGTTTCATTGGTGACACGCAGTTTGTGCAGTAGCAGTAATGTAAAGTATATATGATAAACTGTGTTTGACATGCTACATTACTATTTGATGGATACTAGACTATTTAAAAGCACAAAATAAAAGAAAAACTACTACATGAAAATTGCAGTCTAACTTCAGTACTCTTCAACACTGATTATTTGTGATAATTAGACGCCACTATAAACTACGCCTTAGATCTGTAATTCTTTGGATGCTCAATGAGATCTATTAAATTCATAGATTATTTAATGCCCCTTTAATATAATTGAACCCTTGCAAGGGCACACAAATGATTCATGTCGCTCACTAAAATGAGGATGACTGTCCGCTGGGAAGGAATGGCTTTTAGAAATTGGAAGAACTGTTTGAAGCACTGCTGAATATTTAGACTTCGACTGCTTTCATGTGGCAGGGTTGATGTGAGGTTCAGCCCCTTCTCTCCAGTATCCCTGTCCTCATCAGTGTCTCTCCACTGTCACAGATGATGACTGTTTCACGGACACATAGAATCACATTTGCGCCGAGGCTTCCCATGGCGAATGGGCCAAGAAGTTTTGATGAAAACTCGAGAAAGGCTGTGAAAGAAGAGAAGATCAAATCAGCAGCTCTATCGGCCACTCGTAAGTGCTGAGCCCCCCTGAGAGAGCTTGTGGGATCACAATACTTACCATAAAACAGCAGGAGCCAGACCAACCGTCTGAAAGGGACCTGCCTCTCAGTGGAGTGAGGGAGTACTGAACTGGAGAAGGGAAAGAGTGGAGGGAAAAGAAAGGTTTCTCGTATACACAGGTTGAATGAGGGTCTTAGTGGTCAAGCCTATAGAATTGGAGCAGGAATGGTGAAGTGGGAGTTGGTATGTGAGGATTGAAGAAGGAGGGGGGCTTGTTGGTCATTATATGAAGCCTAAGTACAACACCAGCCTCTCATTCTCCCACTCCTGAAGGTTCACGTCCCTGCTGTGTTTACCACCAGCCCCCTATGGATTCTCTTAAATCAGACAGGAATAAGAGGCAGGATTGTGTACTCCCACTGCCTCACATTTACCTGAGGCTTACCCTTTTGACCTCAACTCTGCATGTCTCTCAAAGGAACAAATTATATTCCCGATTAAGTTTGTATGTCTTTATCATAAAATGTTATATAAAAATCTTGTTGACTAATTTGGAAAAAAGAAATCTGTTTATATGCTTCGTTTTACTGTGTATTACAAGGTTTAGTAAATTGCCCTACCAGAGGTGGGATATTTACCATGCCGTTTCACAGCACATTTTTACTGCCTTTTTTTAAGCAGTGTGTATTTGGGTTTTTAAAGAATGTAGTTATGGGCAAGAGGTAATTCCCTGCTCGTTCCCTGCAGTGAGATAAAAACATCAGGTAAAAACATTGTCGCACAATGCAGTATTCTGAAACTTGCACTTAAAACCCAGAACTAAGTGGGGAAAATGACTGAGCAAATGAATCATTTCAAGCTGTATAGCCGTTACCTGGTTGAAGGGACATGCAAGTATGAATGCATGGAATAAATATGTCGCTGCTTTATGAACTGTGAAATGGACCAATGCAAAGTCTCTCCCTGTGTTGCTCTGTCTGTTGCTCATTGTGGAGGTGACTCCACATTTATGGGCATTTACACCCCCGAATCTTGACAGTTTGGAAACCCAAATTTATAGGTCCACTGGCACTTAAGTTTTTACTAGTAAAAAATATTTCAGTAGTTGGGACATTCTGATATATTGTTATTTAGCCAGCTCCTTGGGGTTAAAGCAAAACCAAAATGCTATTTTCATCCAGATGATGGAATGGGATAATGATGAACACATTAACAAAGTGGCTGGGTTATTTACAGAGCTTATGCCTGTGTCCAGGGGTTGCAATTAAAATAGTTCACACACACAACCCTGGGTCCTAATGACCAAACAATCCCAGACACTTATTTCTATTTTATATGCTACAATACTAATTAATGAGCACTCTAAGTTCTGCATTTGTTGTTTCCTACATAAAGAATGTAATAAAAGCATGCCCGTCAAATGCCCATTCAGTTGTGAGTGTGTGTGCTTTCTTATTCCGCTGCAGACATTATTCCCTTTACAGACATCATCATGCTTGGTGCATCAGAATCCTGTACATTTATTTGACATTTTGCATCATTTTTGGGGACACGCTTACGATTGTTGTTAATCCCTCCTTCTCCCTCCCCCCCTTTTCTTTTGATAATGTTTATCTTCTATCTTTGTATACTAGAAAATATGTCATTCGTGTGTGCTCAGTCTGTCTCTTTCTCTTTACCATTTGTCCAGGTGCTATACCCCATTAAGAGCATGGTTACCAAAGGCCAGGATCCTGTGTCCATTGATTGTATAGGATCAAGTCCCATCATGGGTGACCTTTGACCCCAGAGTCCTCTCTGGCTCTTGGCCTTAGAATGCAGCTGTGGTGAGAGTTGGCATTCTTCCCCTGTAGGTCAGGACACCATTAGCCTTCACTGTAAAGAATGCAACACTACTGAACAACTGACAATAACAATCTACATGAGAAACAAGTAACCTATGACCTCTTTCTACTATAAGTGGCAAAGCTTCAGTGATCTGGAAAAATGTCATTTTCTTCAATCCCCACCAGTTAAATCTTCTATTAATCTTAAAAATTGCGTTATGCATTTTCCATCACAAATGATGAAACTGATAAATTGTAGCAGGACCATTAAATGTCAAGCAATGTGCATCTTTATGCATGTAAATACATCATTCATGGTAAATTTGCATGATAAATGATTCTTCAAGTCTCAGAAAGACTTACGATCTCTGTTGTTGCACTATGTAATGGGATTTTAATGGCTCTGATAGCCAAAACATATGTCCCAACTAAGTTGCTGCACGTAGGTTCAAGCTTGGTCAGTGTGACCAACGCACATATGGCACCCTTCCTCTACATCATCTTAGTCTTACTCACTGGTGTTGGGCTGGAGTCCAAACCTTTTTTATCTAGGCCCCCATCTTTCTTTCTCTTTTTTTTTGCTCATCTCCTTTATTCTCTGTTTACTTCTAACTTCCTCAGTTTTTGCTCTGTATTTTGGTGTATAGAACTAGACTGATATACTGCTGTTTTCACCAAGCTCTTAAGAGTGGTGGTGAAAAGACAATAGACATATTTAAGCCTTTTGGGACCCCACAGCCACAAGTGTCTGCAGGGCTGTCTATGTTGGAGTCTGTTTTGTCAAAGTCTGGGAAAGAGAAAGACCTCATAGTTCCTCAAAGCCTTTGAAATGCTGTTTTTGTGATCGATCCACAGACCAATTCAGTAAACCCAGAGGAGCAAACCCCTGCTCATATGCTCCAGGGAAGATCATAGTTTTTGAAGTTGATGGTATTTGCGTTTTATGCAGGCAAACTGTGAAACGTGTTGATTTGTCCTGGGCATCCGTTGCTCCACAGGCTTTGAGATAAAGACGTTTGCTTACTCTGAACTCCTTGCCAATTTGTCTCACTGAGGGACAGGCAGTCTTACTGTTTCCCCCCTTGTCTTCCTCACCAATCCTTTATCTAAACTAGCCCCACTAGCCCTCCACCCTTCTTAACTTCTCTCCGTTACTTTCCCTTTTCAGTTCCCCCCCATCTTCTTATAAACTTTCTATTATCTTCACTTTTTCTTTCCTTCTCTCACCCTTTCAGACTTTTTCTGCATACATTTCTACCCTCCGAGTAAAGTGTAGCATGCACAAATTTATCAAACCTGATGTTGTGAAAAAACTTGGACCTCCTTTGCTATCAATGTCTAATGCTTGTTCCTGTCTTACCAGTGCAGATGGCTGTCAGACGCAGCAATCCCAAACACTGTGTTCAGCTGGAGTATGTCTTTGATCTCTTTTGACTAATAGTAATGGCTTGTTTTTGTCTGGGGGGGATCTTGGCGAGCTATGTCAAACAGGGATTTCATCAGGGCAGGCGATGTGTCTTTTTTGTATTGTTTTACATACAGAAACTGGCTTAGTTGAGTGCTGAGAGGAAGAACATTGTAGAGACAGTGACAAGATGCACGACCACTTTTTGTAGCTTATCAGTGATCAATGTTTGAACTACTAATCCCTTGTGCACTTACAACACTCATATCTCAGTGACTGACTTGATGCATATGCACAGGTCTGAGAACACTGCCACTTCGTTGTAGTTAGCCAGAGAGGGAGGGAGGGAGAGTGGGTAGATAAAGTGCAGTTAACCATATACCCTCTACTAGAGACTTTTTTTTTTAAAGTTAAAATGTTAAGTATTATTCCGCTTTTGTGGAAGTTGATCACACATTTGTACTCTTAGCACTGCCTTTGGAGTGCTGGAGTTGCACACTACACTGACTTTGCCGTTGGCTCTTCCAAGCCATGAAAGCGAATGCACCTGTGATAAATACTGCCTGTTATTATCACTCATTGAATCAATTAATTAAATCTTCCTAAAACATTTATGCCACTCGTTACCACACCGATCCCAGAACGGGGAGATGGATTACAGGTGCTTCCTGTAGGCAGAAGAAAAAACAGACTGATTAAACAGGAGCGTGAAGTGTTTTCTTCCAGTCCTCCACCCCTCATCCCTCCATTCTTATCCTCCTCCTGGAAGCTCCCACACCAGTTTGTTCGTACACTTAACAGACACTTGCCCAGTTTAAAAGAGGCCACAGAGGGACATTCCCATGTACAAGCACTCAGCAGCCAATGTGAGATGATAGTGTGGGGTGCGGTGAAAAAAACATATTAATGCTAAGTTATGTCTCCATGATGGGAGCGGAGAGACAGCTGACGGGGACATGTTTAGACAGTTGCACTCGCGCAGGGCATTCCTCACCCTCTACCAACACGCACATACACAGACACGCACGCGTGCTGTTGTCCTTTTGGATGCCACCACACATTTAAACAAATATACAGACACAAAATATTGGGCAGGGTTCATGACTCATCCATTACCCCCCACAAACATGTGCACACACACATACCAAGTGACATTCCTTTTCCTCTGCCAACATGCCGAGGATCTCAAAGGTTGCACACACACACACGCACGCACACACACAAACACGAATGTGCACGCACACACACTAAGACTAACATACAAACATATGTGAGCTTGATTAGAAAGCTGTGGTCGGTTGACAAATGGCACGGTGTTCATATTTTGCCTCTGGCGTGGCGGTGGTAATGATTCCATAATTGTCCTGAGCGCTCAACACTCACTTCCAATCAGCATCCAGAACAGCTCTGCAGCTGGCTACCCACGCTTCTGGAACCTGCAAACACACACACTTTACACACACTCACTCAAACCAAAAGATTCAGTTGCAACTGTGGTTAAAAGCAGTCATGAGAAGAATACTCTTTATTTTAGTGTGTTCATACCTGTCATCTTTTTTGCTCAGGCATGTGATCCTATCTGTTATGTTACTGACCGTGAGACGAGTCTGATACATTGAACAAGGCAGCTGTGTGCCTTTGCAGTCGTGCCTGAAGACTAGAATAGCTGGGAAAGATAGGGATCAATGAAGTTTGCTGCTTTTGCTGGTAACTTTGGCGCACTCAAACATATAATCGAAGGACGCTGACTGTGTTATCTTTGGAACAGACTTGGACTCATGGTGCTGGACGCCATTATGTGGGCAGTATGACACTTTTTTTATCCCTGTTGCATGTGCTGAACATCCATAACTCACGTTACATATATGATGATCTGTTCCACGTGTATGGCAAGGACCTTATCTGGGTCACAGAGTGGAGCAGTATCTCTCTCTCTCTCTCTCTCCCTCTTTGCACGTAGGGGGAAGAAAATATTCAAACAAGCAATCCATTTGCCATGATATCACCCGGTGCCTGCTAGGGCAAAACATCTTGTCCAAATCATAGGGCTATTACTTTGGATAGCGGGGTAAGAGATTCTCTGAGAAAGATTCATCCCGTACCCCATGCAGACTTTAATTAGTGATGAATTAAGCCTCTAGTCTCAGCTTGCCGGAACATGGTCCCTCTTGAAGGTTAGCTCTGCTCGAATACTTTAGGACTGACCTCTCTGAAAGGCTGCCAAGAATGTCAGAAATCCTAGTTGCATGGGAGCGCCTTGCCGAGTTTCTCCTGGGTTGGTTGGTTGCCTCCTCTGCTCTGTGTTTCTGCTATTAGCAGTGCCCTCTGCAGGATGCCTGGACCGCATGTGATGATGTAAGCACATTTCTCCTGTGCTGTGCAACTGCCTGTGGCTATGAAGCGATGCAGGGCAGACGGTCTTTTAACTCCCTGGCTCTCTCATCTCCTTTTCCCTCTTGCTGCAAATATGGAAGCGCTGATTGCTTGGATCTTTATAAGGTTAAGAGTTATAAAAGCTACATCAGGTGTCGTTGTAAAAGCTGATACGTCTAAAAAAAACACATGCATGACATGAACTAAAATGTGCATAATCACTTAAATGTCATCTGTTGCGGGAGAGGATATGACATCATCGGGAGTTAAAGATGGTTTGTTACAGAAACACAATCCAACCAGCCTGTATCAATGTGTTATTGTGGCTTTAAGCAGCAGGAAGCTGGCCTGCAGTGAGCCAAAAGCACTGACAGCACATGTCACCGTGATACTGAATGTACAGATTCTCTGCCTGTGTGTGAATACAAAATATGTCACTGACACTGAATGCAAAGCTGACATGTGGAGGGTATTCCAGAGTTGTCCTTGTATGTGTGTATGCGTGTGTGTGTGTGGTTGTGTGACAGATGATGGTGTGGGCTGGTTAGCTGTTCTATCTATACTGCACTGCTTAGTAATGCCTTCAAGGTCTGCTTGTTGGTTTGTAGGAGGTCTATATAAGGCTGCTTAGGAAGGCCTTCGGGGTCCTCTATGTTAATTAACTAATTACTTTGCTAATTGGACACGTTCGATGAGGCCCTCTCCCCCATTGCCAACCTCTTCTTTGCTACCTGTTCTGACGCCTGGAAGCCGTTGACAAATCAACACAGTGACTTTTCTTATAAGCTAGTTTCTTCTGGAGAAGCAGAGAAGTCAAAAGTGGAATTGTTTTAGAATTAAAAACAGTCCTGACAGCAGCACAGGCTTAGCCCAGTCAGTTCAATGATAGGCACTCATGGGTTGATGTCCAAATTTATTGACTTGAGGTGTAGTATTGGCATATGTGACCTGAAAGTGGAGCAACACAAACACTAGTTGTTACCAGGAGTATGTAGGGGGTGTTTGATTTCCCAGACCCAGATTAAGCTTAGTTGAAGAGTAATGTGTTATCTTCAATGGAGACTCTCTGTCGCAGTGAATATAGGCCAGGATTTAGTTTAATCTGTGCTTAACCTGTGGAAATGTTATAGTCAGTATGCTTTGTAATATTTGTGTATGACTTCAACATTGAGGTTTATGGATGACTTTGTTTAGGTTGTTTACCGGATGATTGTTTAGGATTCTTAAATGCTGTTTCTAATGGCCATCCTTCAGTTACATGTGTAATGTGGGCTTACAATAGAGGTGATAGTGGATATTTTTTCACCTGTTAATAGGTGAGAGGATCTTGGTATGTATTTGAGTGTGTGTGTGTGATCGCTTTGAGTGTGATCTTCTCTCCCTTTAGCCTGCTCTTTTCCCAGTTTTTTTTTCTTTTCCTCTTTTCTTCTGCTCTCACTTCCATTACCTTCCTCCTTCCCATTTCTCACCTCTTCCTCATATCTTTCCAATTTATTTTGTCAGCTCTCTCTCCTTTCCCATTGCTACTACTCTTCCCACTTTTCCTTCACTCCTCCTTCTCCCTCCCTCTCCCTTTCTCTTCTTCTCCCCCCCGACCCCCCTCCCCTCTTACCCTCCTTTGGAACAGGGAGTTCTGGGTTGGGCGACAGCAGCAGCTGCAGAAGGAGCAGCTGCTCTATGTGTGTGTGTATGTGTGTGTGGGTGTACATGCCACAGCTTGTCCCCTCCACCAGGCTGCTTGGGCAGGGTTGGTCCCAGCAGGGTACCACAACCCTGCCAACACCCCACCAACCAACCAAGCGCATGTGTGCTGATACACACGAATCACAAACACACGTGCACAAACACCATGTACAGACATAAGAACCATACGCACAACCATACACAGGACAATTTCACACACACATTCATATTCAAATACACTCCTATTCAATGAGAAAACCAGTGAATCACTATTATACTATCATTATTACTGTTATGAGCCTCAGCAAAATGTATGGAAATATACGCTCACAACTTCTATGAGCCATCCATCCCCTTATGGAGTTTGTGACTGACAGAATGCAATTTAGAAATATTCTGTGTACGACGTAAAGGGATGAAGAATGAGGCAGGTGTTTTTTATGAAAAAAAAAGAAAAAAAAGTTTATAAACGCACACTCTTGAGTCCTTTCACACTGCAGGCTCCAAGGTTTAGTGCCCAGGGCAATGTTAAGCTGAACTCTCTCTGTGTCTGAAGGTGAAGGGGGATCATCAAATTTCATAGTCAATGGATAGTCCTCAGAGGCTTTCATCCTGTACAGAGGCGATTTCCATTCGCCCTCCCTGCACGAGTGCACAAACCCCACCTCCCTCCCCTCCCACACACACCCCATCATCATATTATAGGCATTTTTAAAGCGTTCTCATGTTGCTGTTGTCTTTGTTTGGCTGCTGTAATGAGAGATAGGCCTGAGGCGGTGATTTTTCACAGGTAAATAAACAAAGCTATAGGCTAATGTTTGCTTTAGATGGCCACTATGTTGTCTGTATAAGGGGCCTGGTTGGATATGACTTCAACAGGGGAGAAGGAAGGTATGAAAACCGGAGGAAAAAAATAAAGCAAGCAAGAATGAAAAAGAAATTAATGACAGCGAGACAGACACAGACAGAAAGTGAGAAGGGAAGCGAGAAGAGAGAGATTGGTGCTATCATCCAGTTAGCGGCTGGTGCTGAGGGAATACTGTCCTGTCATCGGAGCCAGCCATGCAGAAGGGGAAGAAAGCTCTTCTATTGCACCTTGGCGTCTGTCTGCGTATGTGCAGCACCATCTTATTGCCTTGTCGCTGCCTGCCTCGTCTGACCACACTTCCCCACACTCCCTTTTTCTTTTTTAACTCTCTCTTCCCTCCTTTCATTTATCCCTCATATGTTCTCTTTTCCGATTCCCTACCCAATGTGAAGAACATCCATCTCCCACTCCTCCAGTTCATTTATTTTCTTCCCTTCCTCTCTTCGAAAACCTCACCCTCACATACCCCCAGTTAATTTCCCTGACTTTCTATCTTTCTCCCTCCTCCTCGACATGCTCCAACGCTCATGTGGGAACTCCGGTATTATGCCTGTGGTGTTGTGGCTTTGGCCTGGGGGTCAGTTCTTAAGCCCAGAGGGGTGCTGCTCTTCTTGCCTCTGCAAACTGGGGGTACTGGGCAGTGTGTTGGACTGGAAGGATGAACAGCTGGAGGGTTGGAGGCCAGTGGGGGCCAGCAGGGGCCACAGAGGTCACAGCCATTCAAAAACCTTGGCTCTCAGCTCAAAGGTACAGGGGTGAAAGAGGATCATGCTTCTGGAGCAGAAAAAGAGCTCTTGTTTCCCCGTGGCTCACAAAGGACACAGCCACGCAGCCAGCCAAGCAGACTCTCCCAAACAACAACCCCATCGTTCTCTTGTCATGTGATTACATTTTCTGTGTTCCTATGCACGGCAACAGGAATTATTACATTTTTGCTACAGCAAAGCAATAATATATGGTGTTTATTTTTAATAAACCAAGCCGTGTCTGTACACATCTCCAAAGCCATTGCCAGTGATATATAATACTTGGCTGTGGAGTGTTCATCTTTCACATTTATGATGCTCATATAGGTAGGGGAAGAAGTCAATAACTTTCAGGGCCTAGTGCAGAGCCACTAAGCGATTCCCTGGTCTTATGGTATCGAAAAAGCAACTTTTTTTGATTAGTAAACAGTGGAGCATGCCCTTCAGGGTACTTCCCTGGACTGGGAGGGACGTAAAGGTTAATCTTCAGTTTATTGCCACCAGCAGTCAGACTGATAGTATCTTTTAAAATTCCTCGTCAGGCACTATTGATCCATTGACGTCAGAAACCCCCAGACATGACATTTCTTGTTTCCCATGCTGCCTGGTCCATTACATGGCTATCCATGTTCACTATTCAAGAGGACCCTCAGCCTCATCCTGCGGCACCTGGCTAAATACTCCACAACATGGCTAATAAACTAGCTTCTTTGGGGTTTGAATGGTGCAATGTTGGCGTCAGCTGAAATCCTCTGTTTACATTTATTTTGCTCTTCCTAGAAAACAAAAGCAGCCAAGTCAGTGATTGGGGTGATAAGGCAACCTTTTCCCATTGCAATGAGCTGTCACTCTGCATTATTGGGCCTATTAATCTGAGTATGTATTTTATTTGAGGAAGACAATAGGGTCAGTGATCAGACTGGAGAATGCTCTGCTTCTCCTCTTCTCTTGCTCTCCGCTCTGTGTCTTCTTTAGATGCTGGCCTGTGATGGGAAATCTATATGGTGCGAGAGGCCAATTTAGGTGGCTCCAACAGTGTTTGTTTGAAGAGTGAGCAGCCGGGGTAAACATGGTGAATAACGCCTCCACTCTCTAAATGATTTCAGTGTGAGGAGATGTGAGAGGATGGTATTTTTCATCAGCTGTTTTCCCGAGACGTGTGTAATGTAGGGGAGAGAGGAGCTCAAGGAATTTTTTCTCTGTTGCTTGCGGCTCTAGGTTTGTGTTGTTTACTGAAGCCATTCTGTTATCCATGTTCTCCTACCTGTGTGCGGGAGTCAAATTCTGCATGTAGTGTACCACCTTGTGAAATACCCTATCGCTACTTTTTTTAGGTTTTGTTTGAAGAGCAAAAACCTTCCCAGAGTGTTTGTTTTTGTTAACTTTGCACAATTTGAACAAAATTCCCCTTTTAGGCCTTTTTATAGTCCAGGCTACAGCACTTTTGAGCCTGCAACTCATTCCTATTTAAGATATGGTGTATCAGGCTTAGTGGGCTGCAATTAATTCACTGCCTG
The DNA here is from genome assembly GCF_004916995.1 of Morone saxatilis. NCBI lineage: Eukaryota > Metazoa > Chordata > Actinopteri > Moronidae > Morone > Morone saxatilis. Next base: position 11,646,370 of record NW_023339873.1, read on the forward strand.
CAGGGCCTCCCTGGCTTTGTATGAGGGGTCAGACTGGGTCAGGACAGATTTTTTTCTGAGAGTAAGCAGCACTAGGTTTGTGTTGGATCAGATGAGACTGGGCTAATTCTCTCCAGCAGCTGGTCCTATTCACTCACTGTTTACCCTCCAATGCAAAATCTTCTGCTTTGCTCTGACTGCCTATAAAGAAATCTCTTTACACTTCAACTGACCAAATTTAACAATCCTCTTAATTAAAAGCAGAACTGATGCTTTCTTTTTTTTCAGGGTGTATTGATTCGGTTGGGGGCATTTGCACTGAAGTAAGCAAACTCTCTAGATTGGATTGGGTTGAATCTAAATTGAGTTGTGTCATGTATCTTCAAGCCAAGCCACTTCTTTGGTTTCTAAGCCCCATCATTATCTCTGGTGTCCCTTGTTTTGCCTCCCCCCTCATTGGCAGATTTAGCTGAAGTTGAGCAGCTTCTCTGGTCATTTGGTTACTTGCTTGGTGGGTCAGCCAGTTCTCTGTGCTTTCTGTGGCCACCACTTCTGCATCTGGGAGTTGTTTGCCGAATGCTGTGTCATCAGAGCTTTGCTGTCTTGCCCCAGAGCAAGCTAAGTCTAAACACAGCACTTTGTGGCTGAAAGGCCATCTGTCACGGGGAGGGAATCCGGCTTCTCCTCCAAAAAGCATAAACAGGGGCGGGCTGTTAAGCCGTGGCGCAGCTCACTGTCATGGAAATGCCCCATCTGAGTAAGGCTCAGGCCCTAATCCTGCACCCTCCCATCCTCGCAGCTGCTTTTTAGGGCTCCGTGGCTGCCTGTGCATACTTACTGCCTGTTTATTCGAGAGTGAGGGGTGTTATGAATAACATTCAATCAGAGATGGCTGGTCAGCTTGTTAGCTGGTGGTTTACAATCATGTGTATGCATGCTAAGCTTGTCATCACATATACCCTACTCTGCCTTAATGGGTTTACTCACAGAAAGATAAGTGATGTATCTAAATGTATGTACAGAGATATATATGATGATATTTCCAGACAGGATCATGCCTTGAATTATTACACGTACAGGTGCAAATTTAAAAGACATGGCTACATGTTTTCAACCTCTATAAACCAAGCCTTTGATGCCAACATATGTTTGTGGTAAACACACTCAGTTCAGTTAAATTTATTTTGTACTTTCCTTGTGCAAAATACTGTAGGTGTATTACCGTAAAAAATAAAAATCATCATGTATTTTGTCTTAACACAAAATGCAGTTCGAAATGTTTTCAAATCTGGACGATCCAGAGCCTTAGGATAGCAGGTCTGGAGTGTTTATGATAAGTCACTTTCTTTTCTCTCAACCCAATCCCCTCTTTATCAACCACAGGACAAGTGTCGTCTGAGCCCCAAAACAGCTACAGAGAATGAGCAGCTGAGAGAGGGACTGGGAGCAGAAGATCCTGACATTTCATATGTGATTGCAGAGATTTACGTGAGGTAATTATTGGGGCTGTGTCTGCCAACCCAGAGAAGATCAATTCTTTCAATCAATTCCACTTTTAAGAGGATAGGCCAGATTACCAGGGCTGAGGGCCGATGTGGACGAGGGGCCCATAATGCTCTTAATAGGTCACTAAAATGTGTGTTAGAACCTCTGGTTGTAGCCCATGGAGGATTCCTCTGAGATCAGCCATTTGCCCTCCCATTTTCACCTTCTCTTCCTTCTCTCTCTCTTACTTCTTCTCTCGCTGCCCCTTAGTTCCAAAATAAATTATTTGCTAAGACACACACCCGGTTATTGAAAAATTTAGAGGGTAATATCTGTCTTTAGTAACTCTATTGGCATGTTTGCAAACAATCAATAATTTCTTTTACATTCTTTTTAAATCAATAACAACACAGATCCAATTTTCAATTGTTTTGGTCAAGGACAGATAATGGGCTTGTTTGTGATATGAAACAAAAATACAATGCCTGTGTCCCGTTATCCATACTATAAGTAATTTGTTGAACCTTTTTTTATTGAATAACATAATTACCCTGAATAGTTGTCTGAGGGGGATATCTGTTTTTCATTAGTCGTGATTGCTGGGGTTTAAAAGTCAAAGTGCAAGGGTTACTCAGGAAAACTTATTTTAATTATTTTTCAAAATGTCCCCTGAACATCCATAATGGCACAAAAACATTTTAGAAAATTGCCTTACTTGTTGAGAGCTTTGTGTATTGACATGAAGGGGGAGGAGTGTGTATGGAGTGGGGATTTTTCCACATAGTCCAGTCTCTGTGGCTTGCATCAGATAAGGAAGAGGAGTAGTGACAGGATAGAAGGGAGAGCTAGCCTAAACCCAGCCACTGTTTATTTAGACATAGCAGCAGGCTGGAAAGTCAACAGTGGGACAGACAGCAAATGCACACCAGCACCAGAGAAACCTGAGACCAGAGACCTAAGCTGGTGTCAAGCATCTCAGAAAGGGATTTCTGGCCTAAGATCAACTTCGTGTGTCACCTCACTGGGAGTGAACCTGCAGGGAATTGGAACTGATTACTGATTTTCAGATCTGCAGCCCCACTCTGAAAGACTTGGTAAACACAGATCCTGACCATGGTAGCCTGTCCAGTGTTTCTAGCACTCACTGGGGAGGAAGGTCACTGGGGCCCTGTCAACAGTGGAAGCTACAATTCACCTCAAGCCTTGTGTGAGTAACAAAAGAAGGAAAGAAAACACAGCTAAAGGGGTGGATGCATGAAGAGACCCCCCCACCCCCACACACATGCAGAAAACAATGAAACATAATTATGTGTGGGATCTTTTGGTAAAACACTAAATGAGAGTTTCATTCATCCCTCAACGGCATTTAGCCTTTACCGTACCACCGTACAATTAACTGGGTCAGGATTTAGTGCCTGGCCCAAATGCTGCAGAGAGCACTTCCTTAAGCAGCGGTTATACTTTCAGACATGTTAATCACAGATCCTGATGACTCTGCCATACATTTGGTATAGGACTTCTGTCTGGATACTGCTTTACATGGCTGTAAATAACTTCTGAGGCTTTCTGGTGATTTTCTGGAAAGTTCCAGGGATCATGGAGTTGGCTGCTTGCCGTGCCAAGTTGGAACCACCTTTAGGAAGGCCCCTCTCCTCTTTTCCCTCACCACATGAAGGTGAATTATTTTTGAGCATGCTTTTTTCTCATGGTTGATTATATATGAGTGATGGCAGCCAGGATGCTGATGATTTTCTTGTGCATTTGATTCCTTTTTTATGCCTTTTTATTTTTACCCCGTCTCTGCCACTCCACAGTCACCGGCACATACCTCTGAGACATCTGCAGAAAGGTTGGCATTAGCATGTGAAAGGGTTCATGCAGACAATGCTATGCATTATGTATTCACAGCATTTGTATGAAATGCAGCCGTTGTCATTCTTGCTAGCCTGTAATCTACTGGCAATATTTCAGGCAGAGTAGGGGGAACAATCTAAAGAAGATACATAGGCTACTACTATACCATACACCGCATACATGAAAGACTCATCATGTCCTCCATCCCAAGAAACATCAAATGCAAGCAAGTGTCGGATCTGTCAGAAATGGCTGAGCCAACTGTCTGGTAGCAAGACACACCACCAAGTGGCCTGTGTTAATGAGCAGTAGGGTTGTTTTTCTTCTTACCCAGAGGCAACACAGGCGAGCAGTAAACAGAGCATTTGATCCCTGAGACTTGTTGTGTAGTTGTCATTTTACAAAATCAGCCACACATTTTTCTGCACCATCTCCTATATGAGCATGCATAAGTCCTGGATTGTTAGGAGATCTATGGTGAATGTGAAAGATAAAGACACAAAAGCTCTCTTTGTGGGACACACAGTGGGTATTATTGGAAAAGCTCCAAACACTTTAATGATATTTCATCTCATTGTGATTTTACTGAATAAAGACCTTATACTCCTCCATTTAGCAAATATCTGACAGACCTCCAGACGCAAACTTGGACAGCACAGTTTGTAAAGTTATAGTGAGTATATCATTCTATTAAGCTATTTATTGCTTTTGGATTGCCTAAACATTGGCACCAGCTCGTTATCTGAAGCGACTCTTCGTAAAGCATATGATTAATGAGCTGTTTATATACTCTCACTGGGCTCACTTGTACAGTTTCCACTTCCCACTTGGTTATGATATATCATATAAATACTTGGCAATAACAAACAAAATATTCTTTGCAGTCACAGCTGAACATTTTCTCTGAATCGTCCAGAGAATCACATGTTCGACTCTATACAGTTTTGCAGATGGTTACACGGTCTTAAAGTCCCTGAGCTTGTCTGTGTGCTCTGGCTGCCTGTCATCAACCCATCACGCGTCACAGTAAACTTAGCTTTCAGTGGCGGTAGTGGCCATGGGCTGCCACAGCTGCTGCTGCAGCTTGAGCAGCAACGGCGGTGTTTACCCAGACACAGACAGAGACAGGGTGGGCCGAAGTGAAACACACAACCCCAAATTGCCATCTAGTTTTGTGCGTTATCCCATTCTGTGACGTTCACACAGTTGATCTGTTACACCAGCTCCACGGACTCCAAATAGATCTGTCAGCCCTTGCTCCACGTCGTTCATTGTCTCTCTCTTTATGTGCCCTTTCAGTTTGAGACTCTTTCTTCTTAGAAGCAGTGATGGACGGTTTTGAGCCCTTGGATTTTAGTGTCACAGCTAAATGTGTGTTTGCATGGCTATTAGTGAGGCCCACTGAGGGATGAGTTTCACTCTCCTGACCCCTGCACAGTCAGTGACGGAGCAGTCTCTCTCTCTCCTCGCCCTCTGTTATGTGGCTTAAATTGTTCCAAACTAACCATCATGTCATTGACAGCTTTCCATTTTTGCATGCGATTCGTGTTTACGTCTGACTGAAAACACCATGGAATGCATCATCAAGTCAAAACTATAATTACAAGCTCAGTGTTGATTCTAATTTAAAAAGTGAGAAACTTTCTGAAGTGCCAAAAGAAAGAGCATCATTTTTTATTGTGGATGCTTAGTGGGCTGAACATGCATGTGAGACACATGGCGTGCTGGTCTAATGTCTCTCCTAGGACCCGCTTCCCAACCCTCATTACCAGAGAGCTGCTTAATGACAACGTCAATATTGATCACAGCTCAGCGAAGCACTGGAGGACCGTGTGGTGAGTGGGCCAAGCAGGGGGAGGACATCCAATGATTTTCTTTTTTTTAACTTCCCTCATCCCTCATTCATTCCATTTTGCATCCTGGAGGAAAGCTCAGACTCAGCAGTATTCCCTTCTTACCTTCCTGTACTTCCATCTCCCTTACATCTCTTTCAATTTATCTCCAATCGTTTCCCTCCTGTCGCGTTGCGCACTAGTTTTGCCATCTTTACTGACAGGGATGGTTCGGCATGGGTGTGAATGTGCAGTGTTTTGTCAGCCTGGTGCCTATGCAATCTTTAGTCAGCAGATAATTGCACAGTAGTTGTGGAGTAAACATTGGTTAGAGAAACGAAACGAGAAAGGAGTTCAATATATAATCTGTTAGGAGGAAAGTGTCCCATATAGAAGCAAGCCAAACTGATTAAATGACCTCATATGTAGCTCTGCAGTAAACAGGCTTTCCTTCCTCTTCACATGTCCACAAATGTGCTACCACTCGCACCAAAGATAATGCACCTGCGTGTTGATCAACAAGTATTGATTATCTCTCTTGCTAATTGGGCCCAAGTTAATTACTAGCAATTAAAATCATGAATGATGCATTAGCACAGATGCAGTAGACATTGCTGTGTAAACATGCATGCATTCCAATAACACATACACTTCAAGGCAATAAAAACTCTCACATATAGAAGTAATGAAATTTTAGGCCCCCGACACTGTAACGTCAAACTGTGTGAACTCACAGTGCCAGTCAGATAATTTGATTTATATCAATTTGAGCCCAAGCGGCTACAGCTGAGGTTGAGAGACAATGACAAAGAGAGAAAGAACAAAGAAAAAAAGGGTGACTTTACTTTATTCCTGGGAAAACATGGTTTTACCTGAAGCTGTCTGGTGCCTGGGATCTTCTCCTCCAAAGCCTGGCTGCCGGGCCGATAAGCTCTGCTGCCTCCCCAAGCCCAGGTCGCATTCCTTTTGATCAAGCTCGAAGTTCAGCCGAACGTGGCTTTCACCTTTTAGCCCCGCTGTCCTTAAGCTGGTTGGTGGCTGCCTTTGCTCCCATACTGCAACAACAAGAGGAAATGAAGGAAGTTTCATCGACTGGCACCTTATCTGGTCAGGGTCAGTGCAGTGATCCCCGCAAATTAGCCCCGGACCTGGCTGAGTGTGTGTGTGTGTCTGCTTCCTGCTCCACAGCCTCCAACAGTTGACAAAACGGTCAGGATTTTGTGGTCAAACATCAAAGCCATCAGATGAAGAAGATGTTTTTTTCTTCTCTATTTGCAGCATGTGCTTGCAGTCGGTTAGACAATTAAAATTTTTGGAACAGGAAATGCAGTAAACCATTAAAGTTCATGAACTCAAGGATCTGTGGATTGTGTGATTTGAAACCGTCTTGTTCCTTAAACGAGACTTATGACTCACTGTCTAAGTGCCGTATAGCCCAACTGTGCATAGGAAATGGTTTAATGTTTGAGGTTTCCAGGATTGCATTATTTGTCACTTTGCCCTGCAGTTAACAATAAAGCCAAAACTCCATGTTCAGACGTGATTCAGGGGCTCAGAATTGGTTCAAAAATATGCTTATTTCATGTACAGCATCAAACCAAGGAAATTCAATATAGGCTGTGAGAATATGAATGTATGTCCCAGACTGCCTTTTAATGTGTCTATAGGTTCAAAAAGCTTCTAACTGCGGGACCCATGAATCTGCATTCCACGGCTACTAAATGACAGTGGAGCTGCTTGGGAAATTGGATTCATTACTCCGGCCACTGATAGGAACGATTACCCCATGACTGATACTCGTCCCCACTCCTTCATTCCTTTTCTGTTTGATGCTGAACATTTCTCTTTGTTTTCTCTGTTACTCTCTATTACTCCACTTCCTTAATGTGATTTTGTCCCAAAACACAAGTGATAAACATATGGATTTTACAAAAAGTAATGTTTGCTTTCACAGATCCCCACTCTCATTGCCTTTTTCTGTTTTCCTTTTGCACATTTTTTCTCCCTCCTCAATGATATATTGGGAGAGAGTGGGAGAGAACTGTTTTTATTTTGCTGCTGTTGATCAACGACTGTGCTGAGATGGCTGTGTTATGATGTTATGAAGTGCTATGAAAAGAACTCTGCTATTCCCTTCTTCACAGGGCTTTTCTTGGCTAATTAAAGATTCATGCAAAGCAATGTGGCAACTTTGACAGATCAGTTGCAGACGGTCTGAGAAATGCTGTAATGCCTTTTAAAGCTCCTCTTGC
>NW_023339873.1:11653871-11658979 GCF_004916995.1 Morone saxatilis
TACAGCCTACCTTAACCCTCCCCTCCCGCCCCACATCCCCCGCCACCTCAGCTCCAATCCCACCTCAGGCTGTGGGAATTTCCTTTAGTCACACTCGGCTTACCAGGTAAACAAGCCTGAATGGGGAGACGCGAGCAGAGTCCATGGGAGCAAATAAAACAGGGGCGGATGTAAATGGATTTATCACTGAGCCCCCTCACCCGCTTGCAACTCCCTCACCTCCCCCGCATCCTCCACCCACCCTCTTTTTTTCTCCCGAGCGAGGTGGCACTCTGCTAACTTGGCAGTCTCTTTAACGAGTCAATTGCAGACCTCTGGAACTCAGGTGCTCGGAGAGCTCCGAATCGGTGAAGTGGGGACTTTTTCTTTAAATATATTTTCCATTCACTCTTGTCCGCAAAGGATTTTTTTCTTTCTCTCGCTCTCTCATTGCTTCTCTCTGTGTCTCTCCATCGCTCTTGCCACAGAAACAGCAGTGGTAATTCTCAGAGACAGCTGTGTCAACTCTGTCTTCAGTTCGACTGTGAATGATAGCAGTGCACTACCTGTAAGCCCTTCAGCTCAAGCAGACACACATTCCCCGCTCCGCTCCTCCCTAAATTATCTGCTGCTAATCCAGATCAGAAAGTTAAAAAGCAGGTCAAGCGTGAAAGCCTTATGCTGAGTAATGAGAGAGGGACCCATGTGAATTCATGAGTGTGTATGTGTGTGTGGGAGCGCACAGTGCTCCTACCAAAGCCATCCAAGGCCTCATTTTCAAAGGAGTCTTTCAATCTGAGGGCAGGAAGAGCAGACTTAAACCAAGACCACCATAAACAGACTCTTCTGTTTTATAACAACCCCAGCCTGCCAAAAACAGCTCCCAAGGTTTCCATGCACTCTGAAGGGGAAATATGGATTCAATAGGAATACAGTATGAGGGTCGGGAAGGAGGAGAAAAAAGGGATGAGACAGAGAACCAAATTTACGTCCCCCTGTTGACAGGATTCAGGTGTGTGCAAAAGCAGAAAATCTATTCCAATCGATCTGGAAGAGCAAGGCTGAGGGCAGAGAGATTGGGTTGTACACTGCTCTGGCTCCTCAAGGGAGCCTTGATCACGGTTATAGCCCCCTGTGTTAATTAAGGTGCTTTGACATTTCAGCATTAGCCCGGTCTCTCATCTTGGCACTCTGGCAAATCTTTTCCAGGCTCCTGAGAGCTTGTGTTGGGAGGGATGAAAGGGCGTTATGGTACAGTTGTTAGGAAGGGGATAGGGTGGACGTGCGAGCCTGGATGGTGCACTACCTACTGTCTCTGGCTGATCCTGTGTGCATGTGTGCATGAGCGCACCTCTGCAGTGTATTGCAACAGAGACCGCTGCTAATCGATCGATCTTTCGAGGCAGCCTTATCCGTCCTAATCCCAGGTTGTCATTAACACCCACAGTGTCATTTGTTATGTATCGATCTATTGACCCATTGATCAGATGGCATACAAATGATAACAAACACATAGAAAAGTAGAGAATGAAAGTCAAGGAGAGCGTCAGGAATTAATGAGGTTTGACTATTTCTTTCTTAAGTAGTTTCTTCTGCTAAGTGGAAAGGGATACACACAATACTGCACCATATTGTACTTGGAGCTGGAAATCAAAGATCCAGGTTAGGTCCGGAAAATCTTCACTGTGTGTGATTTGTAGCAACCAAAAAAACAATGTCACACATTTGTCTTTATCATCTGCATATATATATAATATTAGAGATGGGCATTAGTCGTCATACATGGCGTAGTTTGAGTGATAGCGCTTTCTCCCTCGCTGTATGCACCTCTAACTTCATGAGTCCTTTCCCTTGTGGAGAGCCGGTGTTTGCGATACTAAACATGCAACAACATGCTGTTCAGAGTGCCAGATGTATTAAGGCTCAGTACAGGGAGAGTGAAAAACAGACACCATTTCAGACATTGCCGCAAGCTTCGGATTTGCCAGCTATGCCTGTTTCCTTTCTCTAAACAACCACTGACATGCAGGAAGGAGAAAACTATGCTTCCCTCTCAGATGTTAAGTGCTGTGTACATTTAACTGAATGTTAGGTCCAATATGCACACACTTGAGTGTTGTGAATTATAAAATTTTAAATAGTTTCAGCACATTTTTAGAAGGTATATAATGTGGTAATGACTTTGAATTGACTCAAGAAAATCTTATAGGTAGAATATACATTTCAAAAAAGGAACTCCGACTTTCTCATCAGGGATTAATCAAGAGCCATTACTACAGTATTTGGTTCAAATCAGAACTCACAGCGCGTTGGTATGTGTGGAATTCAATACGATGGATTAACAGGCTAAAGGAGTCCATCATGGCTTTCAAAGGTGTATAAGGCTTTACCTAGGACCTGTCCAGGGTCTTCTGCACCAGTGTTGAGTAGTGCAAATGACTGCAATTTAATCATTACATTGCTCTCTGTTTCTTCAGCATTTTATGGGCTTTGCATGTTTTCTGTCTTTAGAATGGGGTTGGTATAATACTATAAAAGTTGTTATGTTGTCTTAGCCACTGCTTAACTTATATTCAGGAATGGTTACAGGAGGATGTGTGAATCTAGAGGCTTCACTGTAAGTTGCTGGTGTGCTGAGCAATCACTGGAAAAAAAAATTATATATTTTGCTATTTTTCATGCATGTAGTTAGGCAGCTAGCTGTGTATAGGAATATGACGTCTGCATTCTTAGTCCCGTCTATAAAGCTCTTATTGGTAGATTATTTTTCCAGCTGAGGGAATTAACCGCCAGTGATCACAACCAGATCAATTTGAATCGTTTAACAAATTGAAAAGTCTGGAAACAGACTAAATACTTGGCTTTAGAATAGAATCCCTCACTAACATAAAACATTGCTAAGTAGAAAATCACTGTGTTTTTGTAATTGTTTTACCCACCTAAGAATACAATTTGATTTGTTGATTAAAAAGTATTCAGGTGGAAAGGATTCTTTATATAGATTTTATATTCTCATTGGTCCAAGAAACAGACCTTGATAGAATTTTCAACAAAAAGGTTCTTCAAATACAAAAGGTACTTATTATAATTTTAACCATTGGAAAAGAACCTATTTAGAACCTTGTTTTCTAAGAGTGTGTTTAACTACAGCAGAATTGCGCAATCAAAGTTTAATCAAGGCAGAGAGGTAAATAAAGAGCAGCAAGCTGACGTTCGACTACTTTAGGTTTAAACAGCTTAAAGTGGTGTTAAGATGTTAAAGTCTTCATGTGTGTCTGAGTGTGGTTCCTTCCCTTTATGAGCACATTTGCAGAATTCTGATCTTCTGACTCCAAAAGCACTTTGGCCTGATTGCTGCTCTTTGCTGCATGCGAGCAATGCCGACACTGAATGGGAGGTCAGGGTGCTGTGATGGACGGTCTCCCTCCAGACTAACAGCCCCTCAGTGGGTTACTTGGTGCTCACATTCATCACTGATGAAGTCTCAACATAGGCCCTTTCACACTTCCGCACTGCACAGTACCATGTCGTGCCAGCATGGATAGACTAGCCTTTCCATCACACTACAAAATCTCTGAAAGCAAGCCATGCTTGCTCCACCGAATGTCTGAAGCTATGTGACTTAAAAGTGATTTTAGGCGTAAGCGGGGTCGAATAATTTATGGGGTAAGAAAACAGTCAAGGTCCTAATCAAGGTTCACACAGTAGGAGTCCTGATTTAGGATCACCAACCACCGGCTCAGCAGTCCTTTTCTTCACTCTTGGAATTCAGAGCTTGCAAAAAGTATAGTCCAAGATGTATAGTCTACAGATCCATACTGGGCACAATATGGAGTCATTTAAGTGTGAGTCACCCAATAATAAATGTATTTCGTTCTGTCCTATATATATAGAACCTTACTGACTGACTGGCTACCTGCAGCTTGCCATTACAATTGTGAGAGCTTTCCTCTGGACTGTAGCATTACATCTGCCCTATACTAAATAGCTGACATTTATTATATTTAGAGTCTCATGTAATATTTTGAAATGAAAGACATCAGAAAATCATTCACCCTTGCCGGCTGCGGGATATCAGCTGTAGAAAAAACTTGAAACACAATAAAGTATTTATTCCTGAGAGCCAGCAGAGAGTGTGGTACTGTATATGGAACATCAGACAGTGCACTAAAGTTTAAGGCAGACCCCCTGTGCAGATTGGTTTGCAAACTCACTGAGAGTTTACTCTCTCTTGCCTGGCAATGACTGCATGCTGACCTGTGTCCTCAGCTGAACGTATTTCATTCAGCTCCAATCGGTCCGCCCGAGGCAAACACATCAATGGCATGATGGGAAAACATGGATGTTCTGCGTGCTTAAAATCTCACATCTGCTCTTACCGCCACTGCAGAGGCCTGGATGTCAGCCGACGTCCCCACATGGGCCGAGACTCTCCCATGACTTCCCACAACCGGTTAAGAGCAGAAACACCATTCCACAGCCTCAAGGTTTTTTTGCACAAGCTTTACGAGTTTACACAGGTGGAGGTCCTGGACTCCAGTCCCGTTGGTGTGCGCAGGGTATTAAATATTTACAGCAGTTTAGATACCCTGCCTTTGGAAAATACAGTTCAGAAAGACATTTAGAGAAAGAAGACGAACATAGTAATAACTGTCATTAGTCAGTTATTTGCTTCCAGTTTAGAGGCGGTGAGTTGAATGAGAGCGCATGCCTAGGTATATGATCTGTTAAATTAGTGGAGAATGCTGAATGTCTATCTGTACCATAATGTAGACTGAACACTCCAAGTACCCTTCTGCACTGAAATTAAAGCCACATCAAAATTGCTTTGACATGGATTCTTATGGTAATGACAGTTTTCCCCCCTTCTTCTCATTTAGATGGCCATCTTAATGACTGTCGGCCCTGTAAGTGCAGCAGCAGCATCCAATAAGGCTTCATTTAGAGCCCACCACCATTCAGAGTGAATGAGGGGGAACAAGGGGCCCTAGATGAGGAGTGCAGCGCTGGTCTGATTCTTCATCAGCTCTGTGTGGCTGTTGGGTTGGTAATTACACACATTATCAGTCATTACTGCAGTCTGCCACAGCGCCTGAGACAAGCAGCAGGGTAGGCCTTGGTGCGGGGTT
>NW_023339873.1:11659079-11684437 GCF_004916995.1 Morone saxatilis
ACACACACGCACACAAACACACAACACCACTAGGTCAATACAGGCTTTACCCCTTGACTAGATTAAGGGCATTTGGGTTGTTTGTGCATTTGTGATGATAATAACTCCACATGGGGTTGCTTCTCATTTTATTGAACAGATCAATGCTGCTAGCTTTGCCAGGTCTTATATCTGTATCAACTTACTTAGTTTTTGTTTTTGTTCTAGTTCTAGGAAAGGCTGAAACCTGGAGTATAACTTTGGATGTAGAAAAGTAACATCACAATCACACACTCAAGCTGGCAAACGTCATGATTTGCGTGCATCTGCCACATGATTCCTTTGCTGAATAAAACATTCTGAATGTCAGTGTGCACACACAATTATAATATTGTACCTCCCATTCTAATGCACACTCCCTGCTATTTCTTTGCATATTTTATTTTTTATACATCATTTCGGGATATATTTCTGTTTTTTTCTCTTCTTCCATTTCTTACAGACGATGCCTGTGATGGATACTCCTCATAACTGTCTCTGCAGGCATGATGTCACCGAGCTGCCTTAGTTAATCTCTTCCCTCCCAGACAGCATATTCACAGCCTTGGGGCTAGACCCAGCTCCTACATCTATCTGCAGCCAGCACATGCACTGTTGCTCTCCAATAACTCCGCTCAATTGCCCATCATTCCTCCTCCTCCTCCTCCTCCTGCGCGAACCTCTTCCCCCTACACCTTTCAGAGCACCTCCGTCCACCGCTGCATTTTTATTCTGTTATTAATCTGCGGACACGTCTGCCAAATAATTAACCTGGCCGAGTTATTTATTCCCTGGCTGATATTTCCCTACCTGTGTTTGGGATGCAGAGGGGAGGACAATGCCATTGAAATGTCCTCTTGCAGCTAAAGGAGACCAAGGAGGGTGGGTGTGTGTCTGGTGGGGGTTAGTAGGTTTGGGGCCTTACCTCAACCATGGGCAGGCGGGGTACAGGCGATTCATGTGGGGTATTACAAATGCACCAGTAACCTTTTCAGTTAATGAAAAAAGAAGATGTGCTAATAAAAGAGAATAAGCTGGAGAGGGACTCTTATGAGGGGACACGTGGGCCTGTGTGTAATTCCCAGCGCATTTCCATTGGCAATCACATACAGGACACACATGGTGTATGCGCAGGCACACACAAAAAAACACACCCACACACACCAACTGCTCACATACAGACATGCAGATATGCTAACACACACACACAGAGTCGCACACATAAATAGAAACACACCCTCACTCGCTTATATACTGTGCAGCCAAACCTCGCTCCTCGCTGGGTGTGATTATATCCAGGAGAGAGGTAATGTGTTGCGCCTGAGGTGGGAGGTGGTAGATGGAGGAGACATGAGTGCTTTGGCCTTGAATTTCACCCAGGACTGCCTCCCCATCTCCCCATGCCCATTTTTCACTCTTAGGGGAGAGTTCGCTGTGGGCTGCTGGAAGTATGGGGCCATGGCACAGCGAGCTGAGCATTCAGGGACCACCTTGTTTCACCGAAATCCTCTCTCACTTCATAACGAATATCCGAGATGGAGGTAGTCTCTCTCCCCTCTCCTGTACATGTCAGCAGTAAGCCATTTGTGTCAAAGAGCCAGGCCTGATGAGTGAAAGTTTGTAGATGTTGAAAATGTGTCTACTGGTGAAAGCTTGAGTGGGCATGAGCATAGGCTAATGAATACCAGCCTGTGCCTTTACCCTTGAAACAGAGATTGGAACCCAATGCTACATATTTGAATGTCTTTTTAGTGTTTTTTCTCCCTCCTAGTCAAAAGTTCCTGTTTAAAGTTTAAAGCGAATTTCAGAATTTTCTGAATAAAAGCTCAATCAGCACATCAATTTCCGTTATGCAAATATATTCAAAAGGATCTGACAAGATTACATAATTATGTGAGCACCAGTAACTACGTTGGCACTTGGTAAATTTAAATTGTGTGTAAAACAAGTGGATGGAAACATACTTGCAGCGCAGTAATGAATTATCTGCTTTCATTCTTACAACAACTCACAGAGGAACATGCGAGTGCTTTGGAGTTTCTTGATACTGAATGAGGCCTTTATGTGCTATCATATGACAACATGAAAAACACTCTGTGTGATGTGTTTTTTTATACTCGGCCAAGTCCAGACAGGAGAAGGAAAAATAGCCAGCAACGATTGGGCAGCTGTTGGAGCCTGTCGACCTTGGGTGTCAGCCTAAGTGTAATTATTTTTCACGCTTGCCATGTTGACCAGATATACACCTCTTGTGATCTATTTATCAGTGTGGGGTGAAGGCGGGATGTGCATGGGCATTCACACACACATAGGCATACTTACCTACATGTATCAACAGTGACCTGATTCCACTGGGTTGGTGTGGATAGTAGATAAATAAAGAAAATCATCGCCCTCAGTGAGAACCTGCTGCAACATAAATTTCAGTCAAGATCTGATTTGGGTTTGAATGAGGTTAGCATTGATTAATTGGAATTTCCAGCATAGGGAATAACTTCCATAATTCACATCAGCAGCTGCTTTACTGTGTGCCAACTTGATCATCTTGCATGTCCATTCTCCAGGTTCATTGGCTTGCTGTTTGGCGACACTGTCAGCCTGTCCACTTGTCACCCTCTCTGTCTGTCTGTCTGTCTGTGTCAGGATGTCTGAGCCTCAGACATCTACTGTCTTCACGCCTGTCAAACACTCTGATACAGCGTGGTATCTTATCAAATGTCTCTAAATGCCAGTCGAAGAGACAGGAGTAATATTAAAAAGAGTGTAATTAAAATGAAAAGGAGCGGTTCATGTTGGGTAAGACCTTCGGATAAAAAAAAGGCCTCTGAGCAAGCCAAGCAGTTTTCACCCCACCCCCCTTCCCTCGTTCACTCTCCTGTCACCCTGAACAGAGGATTGACATTCAGTCGAGGACACCCCTGGCTGGCGGTTAAAAGAAGTGGAATTAATGTGCAAGTTGAAGAGAGAGTGGAGCGGGGGGCATAGGGTAGGTGGGGTGGGGTTGGTCGGTGGTAGTGAATGACACAGTTTTTGATGGAGTGCAGACATGGCTGACTCACCCTCTCTCCTTCGTCTGCCTCCTGCTCTTCTTTCATTCTGTTCCTCTTCGTCTATCTCTCTATCTCTATCTTCTGCTCGCTCGCCGGGGTCGCCACCCCTCCCTCCTGGCCCCCCACCCCCCTCCGCGCACCCTCCTTTCCTCCCATCCTCTCTGGCCTTATTGTTTTACATCTCTTCATTCAGGCTTTTATGGCTGCTTCGTCCTCGTGCAGACCCATCTCACCACCGGATGATGGGTTCCTCCCCCAGTTATCGCGGCTATTTATTATCAGCGTCGATCCACATCACATTCTCTGACTTTGGGAAGATGGTTTTCACATTGGGCCGCTTTACTGACTCGCCATATAACAAATCCGTTCAGAAGCTCACGCAAACACATGCAAGCTCACACACAAAGTGACACAGTCAGATAGGAAGACTCACATCATTATTTTACACTGCAGATTTACTAACTGCTAAAAATGCTACGTAGCATTTTAATGCCATCATAGTGGTTACTTTGACAGCTTTCAAGATAGCTTCTTTACCCATCAAATTCCACACTTTTTGTTTTTTTTCTCCATTCTGTATTTGGGAGTTGGTGTAGTATCTCATTGACTTTTACTGCTGGGTCAGTGATTATTTTAATATTACTGAGGCTAAGCCATTCCAAACTGCTGACACATGACTGCGTGCGCGGGTAAATCATATTTTAGGGAGAATGAGTCAGTTGGTCTGGATGACATCACGTGAATTCCTGGAGACAGAGGGAGTCTGAGGTGAACGGGCTGCTATCAGGTCATGCTGTTTGAAGCCGGTGGGAGAGGTACTTCTATCCATCGAGGATTTACTGTGAAACTGTTTTCAATGCAAATGAAATTAGTTAAATCTACCAGCTTTAGATGTGACAGCCCCCACATTTCCCCCTCAGTCATGAAAAATGTTACCAGATCATCACCTCTTTCAGCCTTCCCTCTGAGTTGCCCTCTGACAAACGCAGAGTACTGTAAGGTAACTAGAAATCCATTGGCGCTATACCTCTGTGAGTCATGTAGTAGGGGGAACATGTTTTAGCACTTAACCTCTATAGTAGGAGCAGCTGTGGGGCCCAGAGGGACTGTGTATTCAACAGAGGAAGGCCGACTGGATGCCTAATTAACTAGGCTGGCTTGATGATACAATAGCATCTTTTGAAATGACCAATACATTTCTAGGAACAGTGGCTTGGGCTGCATTAGTGAGGATACGGGGTCAGCTCTAGCCTTTGTTCATACTGTACATACACACACACATGCGCACACACACGCTATTGTTTGTGGTTAGAGGAAGACAAACCTGAGTAATTTGAACCAAAGTACTTCAGATGTCACTTAAGACTGTGTAGAACCAGTTTTATAGCATGTCAGTCATTACAAAGCATTTCAGCACATGGCACTTTAACAGTTCTTTCCACTTTCACAATAATTTCAGCAAATACTGCTCTTCCTGTTATCTTCATTGATCACCCTCTTTGATTATTTAGTTACAATTCAGTCTGTGCAGTCTGTGACTACAAAAGTCTTTTTAACAAAAGACAAATACAGCTTGAACAACATTTCTTTTTTCAGACAAAATATACTTTAGCAAGTTGATGTAATCAGTGAATGGTAGTGGGGATGGCGGATTTGCTGGATTTGAGGTAGTTGAGAAGAGACGCGCCTTGAGTGGAACCCCAGGTAGGGCTCCACTCATTATGGATCGATCCCCCGTCTCCTGTGTCAGGTCCTCTGCAGGCCTGATTGAAGTGTTTTCACCCAGGCTTCATGAAACTGTAAAAAAAAAAAACATCTCTCTGCCTCCTATTGATTTCAAAATGTCAAAACTTAAACCTTAAGAGGAGCAGAACACACTCCAAAAGGCTTCGAGACGGGCTTAATGGCTGGCGAAGAAAAGCTGTTGGGAAAGTTTTTACCCAGTTTATTTTTTCTGTAATGGTTTCCCCTTTGTCTCACTCATCAGAATGGATTTTCCAAGGGAAGAGGTAGGTGAAGCATATCACCCTGCCATAACGAGGCAGAAACTGTCAGTTAGGATACCATCCCGTCTGGTTCGTTAAGGATTAGGCTGGTTGGGGAATGTTGTGAATTAATCCAGAGCGTCAGACATCACACCAAAGCCTTGCGCTGGATTAGTATTAGCTTTTGTTTGATTCATTGTGAATTAACCGACATAATCCACCTGGTGTCAGACACAATAAAAACACACCAACTGACACAGAAACAGGATTAGGTTTACAGAGAACAGCAGGCCTGACTGCCATCAGTCAGTTAACCTGGGATGCTGTTCAATCAAATTATATAAATGTCCTTATCCTCGTCATAAATGGCATTTTGCCATCTAATGATTTTTGAAACCCCTATTCCCAGCTGTATAGTGCTGCCTAAACACTGATTAGAGCCAGGGTGCAAACTAGCTCCCCTTGGTTCCTCTTAATAAGACACAAGCTCCACTGAAAATATAATATGTGAAATTTTGGGGGGGTCTCTAAAATACTGACAATATGATATTTGTGCCATGCATTTCTTTCTGTATCTTCATCATCATGAATCATATGTACAATAAGGCAAATATTGATGTATGATTCATGCATGAGGGTGATCTAATTCACTTTAATAAAGATACCGGCATGCATGCTGTTCTTGCCATCAACATTGAAGCATAGCTGTGCAATATCAAAATATCAGAAAAAAAAAAACCTTCCTAGTTCCACTCTGCACGCCGAATTGTTGCATTATTCGTTGCTCTGTTTTGTAGTCAGCATAATGAGAGTCACTCATTCCTCTGTTGAGGCAGGCACATCCACTACTCATAAGAAAAAGGTAGCTCCCCTGGAAGCCAAGGTATAGTTTGCACACTGATTAGACCGAAGTGTGTTATCAGCTGGAGATGTTTTACTTTTGTTTGTTTTCTAATCTGTCTAATACATATATTGACATGACTGTTTCCTATTACTTGACTTTAAATTCGCATTACCAAGTTTTTCACCTTTCTTTCTCTTATTGTGTTCATTTTACAGAAAGATGAAGAGGCAAAGTTGGATGTGGCTCGGCTCGTCCTGTTCGGCCCTGCGGTAACAGATTGGTTACTGGGTCTTTCGGTTATCAGGCCTGCATGGCAGCAGCTGTGTCGTCCTTCCCCTGGCAGAGGCTGAGAACCTGCAGCGGAGGAGGAGGCAGACTTGCTGGGGACACCTGCTGGGTTCCCTGCCTCTGTTTCTCTCCTTGCTTCCATCTCTCCACTCCTCCCTCACCACCTCTCTCCTGAATCTGTCACTGCCTTTTCTTTCATCTACATCTACTTTCCCCTCCCTTCTCCCTTCAAGCCTTCTCCTGCGTTTGGCACCACCATCCCTGCTTCCTTGCATCCCTGCTCTGCCCAATCACAGGCGTGACAGCAGTAGAGCTCAGCAAACACTCCCTCAGGTGCTGGTATACCTTACACACAGTATCATCTCTGTATTGCACAGTATGTGGTAAGAATGGCACTGCTGGGCTGGCATGTATCGCCAGAAGACATTATGTTTACACTCTTTGTTTTTACTGGAAATAGACATCTCCACTGTGCCTGAAATCTCAACAAGTCCTCATACCTGAACAACAAAATACTGTAAGTCATTTGTTATTGTGTTTGACAAATGCATAAGTGATTAGAATGCAAATGAGAGTTTTTTTGAGCTACCACTTGTATATTTTAGATTTGTAGGTCCAATGTAGGAGCCAAGTTTTGACAAGGAAGAACAATCTGTGGAATAAAAATTTATAATAATTTAGAAATTTTGAGATATCCGCTTATTCGCTTGTTGAGATTTGGATGAGACGTTCGATACCACTTTCACTCCTGTCCAGTAAATATAAATCTACAGCCAGCAACCGGTTAGCTTAGCTTAGCATTTAAGAAAGGAAAAAGGGTTAGATGGGCTGTGTCCAAAGGCAACAAAGAAATTACTACCAGCAACCCTAAAGCTCACTAATGAAAAATGTAATCAAATACTCATTACACATTACTCACTAAAACGTACATTACTTTACCAATTACTGAACAGAAAAAGCCATTAGTTCCTGGTTACTTTACTTTTATTAGTCAGTCCATCAAAGGTGCCTTTAAACAAGTTCTAAGCCTCCACACCCACATCTCACATATTCTGTCTTTAACACGTGCAGAAATAGAAAGCAAGGCATTATGGTTAAATGCTAAATGGAGGAAATGGAATACCAAAAACATTACCTGGTTAATAAGATGGAGGAGAAGGTTGTTTTTATGTTTAAAACAAACCAATGCTGACTGTTAGTAAAAAGGGTCCAAAACTGGTCTTTAGGTTCTAATAGGTTTCTTCGTTTCTAACAATCTCACGCTACTTCTGCTTTTGCTTCTAAGAGAGGGCAGTCATTATTTGCAAAACCAAAATAGCCCAAAAAAAGTCCTGGTTGCGTTTTGTAGAAAATGTTGAGAAATGACTCAAATGCTTTTAACAGTCAAACAGGACAGTATAGAGAATAGCAGAGTGAGGTCACTTTCTATTTGTAGGGTCAAAGCCTGCAGATGCAGTCACAGTCAAGACTCTGAGCACTCAGACTGAGCCCTCTCAAAGCCCAATCATTCAAAATGGAAGCTTGTAGTCTTGGCAGGATGACTGATACTTATTGCTGGTTTCGCCATCATCATGTTTAGACAACCTCCATACATAATGCACAATCCAATGTTGTGTGTGCGTGCAATATGGTCATACATGTTGTAGACGGGAAGTAGATGCATCAGTCACAAAGGGCATGTGAAGGATGACTGGCTGTCTTCCCATGTGTTCCGAATGGAGAAACTGTCATGGATTTCTCAATTGATTACATGTCCTCACATCTAGCCCATAATTGCATAAGAGTCAAGGCAAGCTAGGTTTCTGACCAGAACATTCAATCACTTTTCATCTATTATGAAGCATATACTCAAAACTCAATGTGGAAAGAGGACGCTTTATCAAGTCTGAGGTATCATCATGACGACCATGATGAAAAATTGAGCACATTAATAACATACCACTCCACTTTGCTTTTGTTCATCTTCAGCTCATACAAGTCCAATTCTTACTGTCCAGACATTTTACCTTTTCTACATTCTGCTGTCTAGACCTCTTGAAGATGGCCTCCTGGGCTCTTGCCTGTGCTCAGATTCATTATTTCAAAATAAGGACATCTCTTTCAATGCTCCAGACTACTTGATGTCTGTGGCTTTCATACTGATAGAAGATGAAAGGAAAATAAAATGTCTGCAAAACAGAATCCTAATACCATTCTCAGTCTGCTCCGTTATCACATAGATCATAGGGAGACACTCATAAAAGGGCCCAGCACAAAATAAAAGCATTTTTCCAAACGGACCATGGCACAAATAAGTGGAGGCACTTTGAAATGCAGAGTGGGCAGTCAGTCAGTCAGTGTGTCCTCCCCTCTCACAAAGTGCACCAGGGGCTAGATAATGTCAGCCCCCACGTCGTTTTTCTGACCCCTCCTCTGTGTTCTGTGGAGGCAGACCGAGGCAGGTTGCCAGAAGCTTTCAGGGCTGGTAGAACAAAATGTCTCAGCGGGTCTTGTTTTATTTCCCTCAAGTAGCATTCAACACCTCCCCATCACATTCGCACAGACAACCTCCCATTACCATACGATTCAAATCTAACATCGCCTTTCATTCATTGTAAAAGGGCACCCAGAAACATGTAATTATTTTTCTCTCTCCCCTCCCTGAGATCAAAGCCCAAACAGGAGTGATTACAGAGAGTCAGGTTGTCTTTGAAGACACTCTTCGGTTCCTCTCTTTCTGTTTGGTTGCTGTATAAACAGGGCTGGGAGACGCCACAGCGCTAACGTCTCCTCAGCACGCAGACACTTGCAGACTGGCAGGTGTGCCTCTGTTTACAGGCAGCCACTGTTAGCATGGTGCACTTCAACCCTGACCCATCTCAGGGTCTCTGATAGTTCTCTCTCTCCACAGCTCACTTTCTCTGTCTACTGTCGTAAAAAGAAGCAGCAGGCTCCACCGGCATCCATATACTTCACTCCTTGAACCCTGACTGTAAAACACAGTTTTACGTGATCTGTTTTTGGTTTGTGGGGTTAGACATGGCAAGAATGAGAGATGCGCTGATTGCAGTGTTTATAAAGGGAGGGTGAAGTATAAGAAGAGATTGAGAGAGGAACCGTGCTGAGGATATACTCTCTTGCGTGTCATAGGAACCATGCTGTAAGATTTCTTTTTAATTTGGCGGTTCAAACATCATCGTTTGCCCAGTGCTTTGCCTTTTTCCAGCTGTATATTTACAGTAAATGGATGACTGAATTACAGCGAGGAACAGAGAATCAATTCCTGTTCTCTCTCTCTCTCTCTCTGTTATTTTTAGGTGGACAGAAAACAGTTTTCACAACTGAAAGTGAACACCATCCAGTGTAGTTATGCCAAGATTTCCTAAGACGTTCCAGCTGTGTGAGCTATGGTGCAACAATAATAAGACAGGGTAACAATCTCTTTATGGCCTTGGATTTACATGTGTTTACCATGGGAGCACAAGATAAAATGGTAATTATTTGAGAACTGCACATACTCCAACACTTAATGAAAAAAATGCTTCCTGCTTTTCTTTTTAAAGTTGTATAGATACCATATACAGTTTTTCAAACTTATCACCTTACAGTGTAGACATCTAAAGAACAGAATAAATCCCTTATTGAAAGAAAGTGTAAAAGCTCTGTCTTTCTCAGAATCTACTGGATCACGTAATGGTTGATTTACAGTTGTGATGGGTGTATGCTTACCACTAACCAAGTTCTTATGGCTCACTCCCCTTCCTCGGCACTTTTAACATAATGGGAATAAAAGTAAACAGAAGTAAAGTTATAACCCCTGCACCTCAATGTTTTTCTCAAGCTAAACAGGGCTCTAGAACTCCGGCAAGCCACAATGTTAAGTTACAGATTGTTGCAAAATATTGCAGTTTTGTCTGATGCCATAAACAGAAATCAAAGCCTGATAAACTTTTTGGTTTCAGTCAGTTGAACGTTTGGAAGGTTATTCACTGAATTTTTTTTCAGAGAAAAAAAACTAAAATGAAACAAAGTTGCTGGTTTGATCAAACTGAGGTTTGCTCCTCAGCAGTCTGGCAAGAAGCCAGCCTTTGCTCTCTGACCTTGCTGGCAAAAACTGGTTATAGAGTGTTACTGCTCATAAACACACAAAGTGTAATAGAGCTTAGGGCATAGACTGATAAGTGTGTCAGTGGCCCAGAGCAGCATCTGTACATGTGTGCTGCGCTGCTGTTGTACCAGTGTTTCTACACTTATGCCTTACAGTCTTAAGGCAAAACTGGAAGTACAGAGATACTCCCAAATATTCCAAGTATTCCCCCTCTCCCCTGACACACATACGCACACACCAACTACTCTCGGTCCACTCTACCTCTGCAGGAGCACCGGCTCACATCAGCTGAGCACAGAAACGCCTGTCACAGGAGGAGCAAGACGCTAACCATTAGCGAATTTACGTCAGCCCAAGCACAAGGGTCAGCGCGGTCAGACAGACCACCCAACAGCTTGGTCATCAAGGACAAAGACACAGAGGAGGGAGAAGGAGAAAGAAAAAAGGACTGAGTGAGGGAGTAAAGGAGTGTGGCTATCTCCTTTCAGACAATCCTGCTGAAATGTGCTGAGATGACACAAGCTTTTACATACGGTGTGTGCACTCAGTTGTGAAGCCACATGTACTGTCAGCACTGTTAAGGTATTGTTCATTGTTGCATGTGTGTGCGTGTGATTTTGCATCTGACTCTATGAGGCGACTACATGTGTGTTCTTATGTGAAAGTGCACACATCAAGGAAAAGCATTCTTCAAGTGAGTGGGCTGGTTTTTCTCCCTGCAGAGTGATGACAGTGTCCAGTCTGCTGCTCAAACACTGAGCTAACACTGTAGGCATCAGAGGCATACTTTCAGCTTCATATTTTTCAACAACCCCCGTCTTGGGTTATTTGGGTCGTCATGACATGGCAGAGTAATTGGTTTGCACAGATCACTCCCCGTATTTGACAACCTGCCCCATTTACTGTCTGAGCTCTCTGGTCAAGCTGCTTATAAATCTTTCACCGACTTGATTAATTGTCTCAAAAGTGCTCCTCTGCCAGGTAAATAAATAATGAGCAAAGTGATGATTTCTATTGTTGTCCAGTCAGCAGGTTGACCTGAGAGGTCAACTGTGAAAAACACCTCGCAGGGAGGAGAAAATAGAATATTTAAAGAAACACATAAATTGGCCTCCAGAGCTGTTCATGTTTTATGGCGTGTTTGTTTGTGTGTGTGTGTGTGTGTGAGTGTAGAGGAGAGACAGAGTATATCCACATGTTCACTTCTGCATCTGAGGATCATCTATGTAAATCTCCTTCAATTTTTAATATGAAATACACTACGCGTAGACTGCAGTCGGCTTCACACAAAAAAAAGGTACAAGCATATCTTCTTGTTCAAGCACGACTTTCGTTTTAATTGAGACTTAAAGGTTCACCTTGTCTTTTCTTTGCTGTGACAAAGCTTTCAATTCAGTGCCCTATCATTCCTAGCAGCGAGGATTTAGATTTAGGAGAAAGTAATGACAACCTCCCCCCTGGTCTGGCAGACCAGCAGGGGGCACAGGTGTGTGTGTGTGTGTGTTGTGTGTGTGTGTGTGCGTGGGTAGGTGTTAAGTGTGTGTTCTTGGAGGGTTTATTCCTCCTCCACCTCCACTTTAATGACATCAGAGAAGAGACAGTAGTACGCTGCTGGAAAGCATACCAAACAGGAAGGCTCTCCCTCTCTCTCATACAGTGTCTCCTTGGGTATTACAGCTCAATATGAGGTGTTCTGTTTGGCCTGGCTGGGTTTTAATAAAACCTGACAAGGATTTATCACCTGTTCATGGCTCTATATGCTGCCACTCTGTCAGACAGAGGTGGTGCTGCTGGTTGGGGGTTGGCTCTGGCATGCAGCAGTCATATTCACCTCATATTAATGTGTTTGCAAGAGAACTGAACTCGCCTGGAGGAACAAGGCAATGAGGTTGGCTGATGAAGTGAATGTATTAAGGAGCAGGCCATCGTTTTCTTTCAATGAGCTATTTTTGTGTGCACATCCCTCAGAAGCCCTCCCTGATTGAGACACATTCAATTTTCATGCATATTACCACTCCTCATTGTGCGGTATTAACGGGTGGAGGTGGGGGGGGGGCATTCAAAGTTTATTAAAACAATAACTAACATCTTCAGCAAAGACGGTTACACAAACACCTGTGGATATGTAGGACAGCGTATAAATAACATCAAATCTTCACACGGACAATGGGAGTGTCACGTCAAAATTGTCCTCTGGAAAGGTTTCATTATCCTCTTTCCATCTACCCCCCTCTATCTCTCATCATTCTCTCTCCTTCTTCCTGCTCTCTCCATCCCTCACACCACCTCATCGTCATTTCTGTGTGTGCCTCTCACCAGGCATCCCCATTGAGGACTTCCTCAAGACCGTTGCTAGGTGATGGCCCCCTGATTAACGAAGGAGCAAGAGGGGGGAGCATGGTGTTGGATGTGTGTGTGTGTGCACACGCGCGTGTGTGTCTTTTTCTCGGCAGTTATCACTAATTGACAGCTGCCGGCCCTCAGGGCTGTATTCTAACCCTGTGCCCCCAGTGTAATCGGAGGGCAGGGCTCTGTCGCCCCCCGTAGGAGAGTGAGGAGGCTGGGGGGAGAGGAGGGGGCAGTGCTGCTTTGGATCTGGCCTTATGGTGGGGTAACACACTGCAAGACCTGTTTGGATAAGCAAAAAGATGTGGGGAAGTAAGGAGAGACATGAGGGAGGGGTAAGGGCTGGGTGAAGAGGGAAGGATGGGGTGAGAGGCAAAAATGAGATGGGGAGTGAGAGATAGGAGAAGGAAATCATAAGGGCAACAAGGGGCAAGAATAGTTAGATTGGAAAGCAGAAAAAAACAGTAGAAAGATGGAGAAGAGCGAGCAGAAGGTGGAGGGGTGAGGGCATGGCATGCCGTCTGAGGGAGGGGGTCCCCAGCTTTTCCTCAGTGCCAGTCTGCCGGCTCAACACCATCTGGAATTATTCTCAAACACTGGCCAACTCTCCTCACTCCAACTAGGACAATCTGATTATTCAGCCCTCACCCCCCTTTCACAATATAACTCAAATTAAAATGAGATTATTGTGATCATACTTTGGGCTCCGAGGTTGATAATGAGTTAGGGGCACATGTGATTGTGGCTGTATATGAGGTCTGTGTGATATACACTGCAAATGTTTGCCAACTTTGGTCTCAAGTTTGCTTTAGTCTGAAAAGGCTTTCAAATATTTGCTCGGGGTGCTTTGAGTCAAAAATTGAAAAACTGTCAAAGCTATCAGAGAAACTCTGAGTATTTCTGAGAAGTGGAAAAACTCAAACTACCCTAATAAAAAATCATCAGTGATTATTAAACAAAGGCTTTCATGAAATTAGCATTTAATATTTATTTAATAACATTATAATCATTCTCTTATCATTAATGCTTTGAAAGCTGACTGAAATAAGTAGCACTTTTTTCCTTATAGTTATTAGAGAGTGGAAACAGAAATCAAACAGCAGATGCCTATGTGCTGCTATATTTTAAAACGTTTCCTTCCTTGTCAAAGGCAAGCAATTAAAAAGACTCCTTGTCAAATATTAACTGCACTTAAATGTATAGCGTCTGACAGAAAAACTGCAATATATCATAATAAATTAAAAGTAATTAGTAAAAAGACTTTGATGCATGCATTTGGCTCTCATCACAGCTTCTCTTATGTGAAAATGCTTGATAATGGCACTCCAAACTGTAAGGATATGATTAATATGCATAAAAGTAATTTATGCTGAAGCCTTAAACACATAGCATTGCAGTGCAGTAAAATATAGAACACACAGATGTAAAATCCCTGCATCTTGTACAGAACAGAACAAAACACAATTGCAACTGTGTCATCTCCACTCTGTGTAATCGGAATGAGTGATTATTTTCACAGGAAGCATAGATTGAATTACTGTATAGGACATGTTTGTCTCATGATAAAACTGTATTGCCTCCACTGTAATTATCTTCATATTACTGTAATTATTTGAAAGTGTTCAAAACGAATTATTCCCTTTACCCTCCGCCTGGTTGCTCCGACTGCTGCACTGATCCTCTTTCAGCTGCGGCCGAAGCCTGTCACATGCAGTCTGCCTCTATGTCTTCATGCAGACTTTGACATTGCGAAGCAATCGATAGATCCTCAGCACAGAAATGCATCTCACCCTGATTATAATGAAGATAGCCGGTCATTTAAAATGCTAATGGCCAATTTCACCTAATAAGAGACATTCAGCCCAGCAGTTCATTAAAATTTAGAGGTGGAAAAGTCTATTCCAATTAAGTTTCACCCTCTTTCCCCCCCAGCGGTGAACCCATTAGGATTTTAAGAAATGTCGAAATGTCCCATCTCACAATCTTAACACTCCACAAAGGAAGTGCGCTTAAAACTTGAGTGGAGGGTCACTGAACAAAGGCACCATTGAGGAACATTAGTGGTAGTTAGCACATGACCTCAGCTGCCGCCACATTTAAGTCACTGTGTATAACAAAGATATCGGTTTCAGGTTCCAGTCACATTTCCCTCTTTATTTTCTGCCCTTTAAAAAGCCAGAATTATTACCTTATTAATTTGTTATGCAGGTTATACTTAAGGATCTTTAAGGTCCTTTGAGGAAAAGATAAACTTTGACTGGGGAAGAGTGAAATGCCCTTTTAATCTAGAATATGCAAAATGAAATTCATCTTTGTCCTCTTCAAAGACATTGGTTGCAAAAATCATGTGTGGAAAAATATATATATGGGAAAAGTGTGCACTTCATTGTGATATATTTAGCTAATTCCCAAATGTACATCAATCTGCACCTGTAACATGATGGTTACACATTGTGCACACTCTGTTACACCTCTTTGCTTGGAGCCATTTTTTTATGAATCTTATCTAATTACTAATTTCTGCACATATATTAATATTGGAACTGGCTCTGTAGCAGATACTTACAATATGTATACTCAATACAGTACATGGATGGAGGTGCTTTCATTATTGGACAGAAAAATACAATTTTCAAGTGCATGCATGGAAACTTACTGACAAGAGAAGTACTCTACTAGAGAAAACAATCCTAAGAGATAATCTCATCATGTGGTGCATTGAATTTAGTTTTGTTTTTATTGGCCTAGTGGTCTAATAATTCTCCCTCTTCAACAGCCTGTAATTTATTAAGCTTCTTGCTCATGCAGTTGTTTCATGTGTGCCCCCTTGTGGAAACCTGAGGCCCGCCCGCCAGTTCATTTGTGGCGCCAGCACTGCTGTACAGTGTCAGAGTCTTGCACTGTGGGTTTTCACATTCTGAATGGGCACACTTAACAGATTTACCTTAATGGTTTTTACATTTAACATTTGCTATAACTTGCATTTTTTATCCTGTAACATCTGATCTGAGACATGGTCTAAAAGATAAGCGTATCTAGAAGTAGTGCATGAATAAATCCAACAAAAGATATCTATTTTCCTGCAGTGTTTCATATTCAATTCCCAGTAATCTTGCCAGTAACAACAGGATGCTGGATCGGGGGAAGGTATATGGAAACCAATAGATCCATGAGCAGACAACCTTTAGTTTTCTCCAAGATCGCTTCGATGATACTGATCACTTCATTATACGTTCTGCTACATTTGTCTGCAGAGATAAAATGTTCTGTTAATTCTGGGATGGGAGGTCAACCAACATGTACAGCAAAACGGTTCCATCTGCAACACAAGAAAATCAGAGGATGTGCGCAGCTCAGATCAGATAGCAGGACAAAAAAGTAAAGAATAAACACCACATCTGAGTAAGTGAGTCAGATGCACAGGGAAATTTGTTCTTATTTTCTTTGTATTGAATTAAACATATCAATGCAAATGCAGATTTGCTCAAACAACTCCCCGATCCAAAAGAAAAAGTGATTGTAGAATACCAGCTCAACATTCTTACTTGTTATTCTTTCCTGCAGTTTATTGTGCCATCTATGTCTTGTCTACTATGGTGATTTTGTATTTATGTGGCCTGACAAGACACTGTTTTGTTATTTTGTTTGCTCATTTACGGTGATAAATATTGTTTTTGTGGACTCAATATGATGTCTCAGAAGTCTTTTTCTATTCTATTTGTAGCTGAGTAGCTGAGCCTGCAAGATAAAATCCTTAGAAATACCTTTAATCATGGCACACACATGCAAAAGTGTCACAAGTAACATTAAAGGGTAAGAATATGTACAAACGAATCATTCTGCCAGTGTCTTTTAAGCTACAACATTATTTCTCCTAATTGTACGACTTCAGTAGCATAGAATTTGTGCAGGAGAATGTCACTGAAAAATGGATTCTTAAAAATTATAAAGAATAATAAATATAAAACCCCAAAGAGTGCCTATTCTTAATTAAAAGCATCATTAGAAACAATTTTCAGCACAGTCAAGTAAAACACTGCCAAAAGCATTCCCACAGTACCTAATGCAACACACATTAGCACGCACCCTCATAATCCAATCTTATTCTTCCTTTTATTTTGACACCCAGAGCAAGTTTATTGGGAAAGGCAGATATCGTGCATCAGTTTGTGTGCAGTGTTTCGGTGCTCAGTGTGTAATCTGAGAGGGGTCTATATTAGCATAGTGAATCAAACAAAACAAAGCCTCTGCCAGTGATGTAAACACAGGGAATTAAACCTCCTGCAGTTCACTACCCGGTCATCTTCAGCTAATTTGACTGTGCAAGAAATCAAGTCTCTACTCAATTACAGCATCTGCTTTCCATGTAGAACTATGAGAGCGGATATCATTTACCACTGAAGATTTTCAAGACTGTAAGCAGTAC
This sequence comes from Morone saxatilis, assembly GCF_004916995.1. Classification (NCBI taxonomy): domain Eukaryota; kingdom Metazoa; phylum Chordata; class Actinopteri; family Moronidae; genus Morone; species Morone saxatilis. Next base: position 11,676,124 of record NW_023339873.1, read on the forward strand.
TGTAAGCGCTCTTCAAAGGGGATTTAAATTAAAGAAAGTATGCCTTATGAAAATGTTCTCTTTGGTTTAAAAAAGCATTAATATATGTGCATAATAGTAATACAAATGTCCGATGGGATTTCATTACAGATGCAAGATTTGTTCTTCCCAAACTCTTTTTTTCGTGTTGCAAGAGTTGTTTTTTCCCAACCTATCTGGTCCGAACAAGACCTCTTCCACGCTCTCACAGCCGGAGAGCCACTGGCGGGCCTGTGGCTGGCAATTACGCCTCAAACTGCTCTCCCTCCTTCTCTTCTTCCAAATTCTCAGACATGTTGGGCATCTACCACCCACTGCACGCACAGTAAGGTCTTCCAAGTCATCAGACAAAATAAATAAAGAACATCGGCATAATAGTTTATCTAGGGCTGCTGGGGATTCAACAGCTGTTTACAGCGGACTACTGAGCTACAGTTCTGTACAGTTCTGCTTAATCGACCAATCCTACAATTAACTGTGTCTACTGTATGAGGATAAAAGGCTACTCAACAGGACATTATGTTAGAAATATGTCTCTCTGTGTCTACTCTGTCTTTTTTTATATACACTACTCATTGGTATGCAATGGGAGATTGTGCAAAGGAACTGAAGGCCTACCCCATTACCTTAGGATGATTTTCTGCCGCTTGAACAGCTTTTTTATAGGCTGATTAGCTGCTTTGAAGGTGAGTTGAAACTAGAGCAAGTTTCAGAGCTTTGCTACATCTACACAGGTTAAGACTGATCGAGCTGTGAACTTTCTCTTAGCTAACCACAGCCAATGGGCCAGTTGTGTAGAACCTCCATCCCTAATGAGTCTGAGATCGATCACCACCTGATAAAATCACCATATTTCAACAGTGGAGCAGCGGATTCTCTAATATGGTCAAATGAAATAATGAATCATAATTCTGAGCAGTATTTAGTGAAATTTTCCTATTCCTGTTAATCCTCTGGAACTGATTAAAATGACTCCTTAAAGCACAAACATACGACGTGATTCAAGTAAACCCATTTACAACATTTGATCCATATTTTCCTTTGAGCAACAGTGGGAGGATTGTGGTTTGCTCAATTATTTGTTCTTCTTCACACTCTGTAGTCTGAAAAGCAAAAAATATGGAGAGGTGATAGATCTCCTGCTGTACTTTAATATAAAAACTAAGCTGGTAGATATCCAGCTGTATTTGGATCCTGAGACTCAAACCCTCCAAAGAGGTTTCCCTTGTCTCACCGCTGAATAGCACACAAGGAGGCAGTTAGTGACCCAGTGACCCCATCCACAGAGAAACGGAGCTGGGTGGGATTATATCAACGTTAGCTGGACCCAAGCCAATGCTTAGCCATAACATTCTGGCCAGAGATAACATACTTTTTAATTACATATGGACTACAGCTATGTTAAATTTCTCCAGTGAACCCTCTCCTGGGAGGTCGCCACTAAACTTGACATAATACATCAAACACAGCTTAATGTGATTACAATGTACAGGGGTCTGCAGTTAAGTCAAGAGTGAGGGGGAAGTTGCCAACCCCTTTGTCTCAGGACAGGTTGTGTTAAGGCCCTTCAACTTACCTTTTCTAAGAATAAATTTTCTATACGCAGGAAGTATGCCTGGTGTTTGAGGTTTTTTGTCCACTTGCATGCACCTACATTCATAATTGTGCGTTTACCAAACCTATCCCCTAAAAATGACATTAATATAAAATTCATTTACAATAGCAAACACAATTTGAAGGAAGAAATATTGCCTGGATTACATTTTTAATCAACATAATGAGGAAGCATTCATATACTGTTTATTACCAATGCAGAATGTTTATACCAAATGTATCTTGCAAAAGATTCATTGTCGAAGTATTAAATTTGTTTTTTCCTACAATATGCTACGGGCGACAACTATAACATAATTAACTAATAATTAATGTTTTGTTTAGGCAACTCAAAGCACTTGGTTAAAGTCCCCCTCCACTCAGAAATATGTTTTTCTTCTTGTTACCATGTGGTTTTTTTTACAACCAACAGTGGTGACGTCCTGTGAGTTGAGCTGCGATAGATTTCAACTCCTCAACAATGGCAGCTCGCCTGGTCTCACACTTTCTCATATTACAGATAAGCAGTACAGTAAAATGTGTTTTTTGGTGAGAAATAGGCAATGCAGTAACAGGATCTTGATTCATATTTTATCAGCACAGTCTAGTTTGACTGATCCGAGTTTTGTGTGGTACGCTGAGAATGACTTGTCAATCACAAGGTATACGCCTTAAGGCATACCCTGCTTTACTGTCTACTTTACTCTAAAATGGACCATAATTTACAAAATGAACATCATGCTTTATGGAAGAAGACTTGAAACTAGCAGTTGAGATCATAGACTCCTTACGAAACTGCTTACTGAGGTAATAAATCAAGTGAGATGTAAGGTCATTTTGCCCTAACATTAAGTGCAACCGGGCTTCTTTTTGCAACCAATGGAGCTGCCTCCTGCTGGCCATTGGAAAGAATGGTTTTCCGCATTAGCCTCACTTCTCAAACTCGGAAGCTCTGTCCACTAATTACATGTGCTCGAAAAGCTTGTTGACGAGAGCAGTGAGATGGAACCAAAACAGGAAAGCTGTGTGCTTTAAAATCAAAACAATGAGCTGAATGATGTTAAAACGCTATGTAGATTTGAGGAAACCAAAGTTGGGTGATAATGCTTTGTGAACAACAACTTTACACAGTCTTTTGACCCATTGCTATCATCAGTGTAGCTGTAGCTGTAGTTTCCTCCAAATATATTTGGCAAAGGCAATTAGTAGTCAGGGTTGATGTGTCCACACGTACTGTATGTGCTTTCAGATTATTCATAATTCAAGGTTGCGTGAGGCTTCTCCTAATTCACTCTAAATCTGCATAATGACTATTTTGAACTGCTTAACATGCTCTCTTGTACTCGGCCAAAGAAGACAGTATGAATACTAACAACTTAAGGAAGAAGACAGAGAAAGAATACCCTTGATGTTGAAGTTGATGAACGGTAGCGAGGCAGCTAATGTAACAGGCTGTCTTGACATTTGAGACTCATCATGGTGCTACTGCTTCCCTTGTCTGTCATTAATAAACGTGTTTTAGAATAAACAGATGCCCTTTTTGTTAGTATAATGCTCAAAATAGATTAATTACACCAATCTAAAGCGTGATCTGTTTTTGTCAAGCACCTGGCCCTGTGTACTCTGTCTATTGTGACAGTACATGGAAAAGTCATCTCGTCCATCAGGTCTTTGCCATTTCAAGATAACCTCAAAAGTCTGTGTCAGACGGTCAATGCAGGCAGCCGTCTGCCATGGCAGCGATGCGCTCTGAGCCATAGCTCCGAGGCCAAAGGTGTAACAGCGGGTGCATCATCACAGGGAGAAAAATGAAGCTACTGTAAGTACCTTTTCAGCAGGCTGCTGAAGTCGTTTGGTTAAATCTCTTTGGCTGCAGGATTGTCTTGTTTTAGCATCTCTCATCAGTCACTATATCTCTCCCAAGCTGAATCACTATAATACAACACAAAACACATTAGCAATTCAGCTGTTTAATCATTCAGCCTGATATTAAAATTCCAGTAAGTCTAATAATGAAAAGTTAAAAATCACTGCTACGTGTTAAGATTAATATTTTCTCAAGTATACAAGTAACATTTGATGAAATTAATAAAGATGTACTGTTTTACAGCGTTAATTAAAACAAAGCTCAGCTGTCCCAATCATGTCATTACAATGCATTATGTCTTGTGTAAGATTAAAGTGTATCTGGATTCCTGTTAAAACTTTGCATTTCAAAAAGAGAAATACTTCTTCCATAAAATATACTGAAGACATATATTATGGGATTATTAAATGGGCTCAGATTGCAGATTCTGCTGATTATAGATGCATATAAAATGTGTCAAATCAATCTCAGCTGCATTTGCATTTATCAAACCAATTTGATTAAATATAAATTAAACGATGTGACCTGTCTCAAATAACAACCCATTTACTACTAGCTGCAGTAATGTAGCCTGTTAAAACTGATACCATTTAGATGATCATGAATAATTCTGCCTGCATTTCCTCCCAAAAGGCAGTCTGGTTCTAATACTTTTCGAGTTCTTGGAAGGCCAATTTACTAACATGCTGTGATTAGGCCTTTGACAGGCCACTGTTTTTCGATTGTTATATTGTATATATTAATTTTTTCAGTCATTAATTCCTCCCAAAAAATGTACATCTAAAATGTAATGACACCAAAGTTGAAAGCTGTCAACTATTTGCACGTCATCTGTTCTGAGCTACAACCTGCTCACTGTTCACCTTGTTGAAAATGCATTAGTTATCCCTAAATTTCCATTTCAGGGCTGAGGTCCCCAGTATAATTCAGCTGATTTTTGATCACATGAATAAAGAGTGTCGGACAAGCAATTGGATTTGCATACACACTTGTCTAAAGTTTGCATTTATGCCATACCTGTGCGCCACACACTAATGAGGCAATTATTTAGACAGCAGGCCTGTGAGTCTATTGGGGGAGATGCCACGGAGTTCGCAGCTGTGGAATTAACATGGTTAGCTGGACCTCAGAGAGGCAGAGGCAGACAGGCAGGGATTTCACACTATCTAATGAAGAAGACTTTTTACATTTCATGGCAAATAATGAATTCTAAAACAAATTTGCTGCGAAAAAGAAATGAGCTTTGTGAGAGTTATGGAATGCATTTTAAGGCTGTTGGGAGAATGTACATTTTTAAAGCCAAATGGTTGTCATTCGCTCTGCTAATTCAGAGAACTTGATGTTTTCATATCAAGTCAACACAAATCAATTTAACATGCCGCAATTAGCATTATTTGTTGTAATCATACTGATCAATATGGTCAATAGGAAAGAATTTCTCCCAAAAACATTTGACTCTGGCATAGTGATAATTACTGATGTATAAATATCATGTTTGGGAACTTCAAAGAGCGAGGGCCAAATGCCTACTGAAGTATCCTTTTAACGACCATGCTGATCAATCGCCTTCCTGCTGCTGTAAGTTGAACTTAGTGAAGGTGATTAGGAGCTGAAGTGTGCTACACACACTCTCCTTCTCATTCTCTGACTTTCTTGCACACACACACACACACACACACACACACACACAAGCACATATGCACACAAACAACCTCAGTAAGATTTGATAGCTCCTGCAATCACGGTTGGATAAATTACCTACTTGAGAGAGTGAATGCCTAAGGACCGCTCGGAGTGAGTTGTGTGATCTAATTTGTTTGACCGGGTGAAAAAACAGTTATATTAGTAAAATAATCATCATCTTTGTTTTATTAAAAGATATTATACTGCTTTATGTGTCAGATAGTATTATTATTATATTAGTTTGTTTGCCTCTGCCTCAGTAGTCGGGTCCAGCAGTACTCCAGGCAAGTATCTTTAAAACCTAGCGCAGATGAGGGCATTGCCTGTGGCCTTAAATAAAGAGGATATCATTTTTCATCTAGTTACAGCAATTATATTCTTGACATCTTTGTTACAATGGCTTCAACAGGTTAAAATCAATTTAGGAAACTTTAGCGGGTTGCAAGATTTATTGTCAGGCAGTCGTTTCTAGGCTGCATGTTGGTGAATAATGAGGAGCGGGAAAACATTTGGCGAGATCAATCTGAAGAAAAGACGTTTTCCAAAAGCCTGACTAATTATGCTCAGGCCTTCGATTACTGTCTGGAGCGAAAACAAAAATATCAATGAATTATTTTGCCTTCATTTACTTTGAGAAAAGTCAGGGTTAGCACAAAATGACCCATATAAACTTTGAATTGCATCCTGCAGGCATATTTATCCCTTTCTGCAGAACACTGTGTCCTCCTGTTCATGAGAAAGGAGGCTGGCGGTTTCTCATGCAGGTTCAGTTAAAGTTACACATTAATATCCACAGATGACCTTTTGGATGAGCTGCAGCATTAGTCTTGTGCGTTCTAACCTGTCCTGTGTGGACATAGAGTAATGTGCTGGTTGACCGCTGAGCTGACCCTTCCAGGCATTAGAATGTAGACCACATGTCTCGACTGTGTCTACCTCCACTGGAACACGCGATAAAGTCTAAAACAAATACAGAGCAAATGTGTTGTATGAAGTCTTATCTGCGCTCCGCATACTGTGCTGATGGAATAGGCTGTATCTGGTTTGCTCTCTTCCGCTTAACGTGCAAGCACACAAACATGCACGCACCTAAGCGCATATACACGTGTAAATACACACACGCAAGAGCACAGCAGCACGTCAGCTGTACAGAAATGCTTCAACCTTCAAATGCCATTGAAACTCTAGGTTTGTTTTGTGTACCCCCCACAACAATGAAAAAAAAGCTTGATTGACAAGTTCAAATAACTGGAAACATTAGCATCTTAATTCCGGGGACTGTCACATTTGGTTAGCATCTCCTCTTCAAGGATGCGACTAATAAAGGAAAGGTATTCATGTTACAAGCCCTCCTTTATAACTTAATTGCTTTTGGTTCAATAGCTTAAAAAGTCATTAATTACAGGGCCAGCTTGTAATGTAGGTTAAGGTGGCTTTTTCACCAAGGTAATGAGCCGGTATGCACAGTGGCCGGGCAGATTTTGATGCGATAATAGGAGGGGTGAATACCATTTTTCCACCTTTGCTCAATGACGGCACTGGCTGAGAGAAGAGAGAGGCCTTTTCAAAGTGCATGAATGAAAAAAAAATCTAAAGAGGCAACAGATAATTGAATTCCAAACAGTGCTATTTGTATAGCTGGCAGCATATTACGCGTGAGGTGCAAATGGCCTTAGCCAAATGTGGATGACATCAAAATGATATGTATTGTGGTAGCACAGAATGTAATGTGTTTGTATGTGCAAATGTGCATGTCCATTCGCGGGGTTTTCATTATATTCTCAGTGGTGATGGTTGGATGGCTTTCTGTTTGTTTGCTGTTAGTCTGTTGCGTTTGTTTTTCAATTCACATCACAAGACATGCTATTTACCGCTCTCTTCTTGGCATGGTATTGATTACCTGCTGAGGATTTCAAACATGAAAATACACATTCTACAACTGCTATTTCACAAATGTTGAGTGGCATGCCAATCTTCTGCTAGGTTAAACAATATACATGCATGAAATCTATATAAACAGTCTGTTTTGCACAAAGACACAAGTATTAAAAGGCCTGTTGGGGAATATGGATGAACCTTGAACAAAGTGATTTGTTTGAGCATGTTGTCTTACGCTTCCTGCGGACTACCTTCCATCGATCAGAGCAAAACAAAACACACAGCCTTTCCTTTCAGGCTTCCACAGAGCACATTCAACGGAACATTTTTGTCCTATGACCTCTAACCCCCCAGAGGTCTGATGGCATTTCATTGATGGCCTCCACCTCGCCAGGCGACTGAGAATAGTTTGGGCGGTGAGAAAGAGGCAAGAGGAAGAAAAGGAGGAGGGAAAGGGGGGGTGATAGCGGTGGTTGCTCAGTGACTTTGGAGGAGATTAGACGATTGAGTTCACCTTTAATGACGGTGGAGATAGTCTTTCAGTAGGGGGAAATGCCAGAGCTCAGCAGTTTGTTTTGTGTAGCTTTAAGAGCTTCCTGTGTCAGGTTCAGGTTGCCTGTCTCTCTCCCCAGCAGCGGCCCATTGTCTCCGAGCCACAAAAGGCAGCACAGTGTTGGGTGATCGACGGAGCGGCTCAGCCCGGCTCCTCTGCCCCAGCAAACCTAACCTCCACAGGGGATTCTTCTGTGTGACTTCAAGGAATCTCATAACAACACATTTGTGTGGGTGTGTCCCACTGCAAAATGAATCGCCATCGCATAGGCACACTCTTAGAACACACACTCATGCACACATACAGCTTCAAGGAAGGATTTGTAGCTCCTCTATGTATTTCCTCTTAGACTACATGTAGTTTTGTATATAGAGTTGTGGGAACTCTACTACTTATGTACATGCCACACACACCAAAAAAAGTGTTTTATGTGTTTTTTGAGTTCTTACAGTTCAGTTTATCCACCTCTTTGAAATAAGAGAGTTTAATCCTCAATTTTCAGATCAACATCAATTAATGAGGGGAGACAAGGTACACCCCTGCGCACAGTGTATATAGTATAGTACACTACAGCTCATAGTGTCATCAAAGTCTTTTGTGTGATCACTGTCACTGTCACATCGCATCTAATGACTAACACATCTTTGATCCAAAAATGTCAGTTTTCCACTCCCCGTGCAGTTCAGTATAATGAAACAAATTCACTGCCAGCTGTAACATTA